>NC_033798.1:11431375-11499649 GCF_001876935.1 Asparagus officinalis
ATCGGATTGGGATCCTCTACTAAGGCATAGTGTCTACTAATATCTCCTAATGCATCTCCACCTTTCATCGCATAGTACATCTTCGTATTTTGTGTTTATGCACAAAATGAAAAGTGAAGATGCATTAGGAGATATTAGGAGGCACTATGCCTTAGTAGAGGAACCCCCCAAAAAAAAGGTTCATCCGCATACAATTTTCTAGATAAGTAACAATTGACAGTAAACTATGATTTACCCCGCTAGTATTGTTGTTTTTAACTCAGTAACCCTTTAATTTTATTTTTGCAAATAGCTTGAGTGAAATTTGTTTCTCTTTCACCATTAGGAAGTCTATTTGTTACGGAGTTAGCCCTAAGGTCCTGTTACATGTTTTCAAATTATACTAGTTTCAAAAAACCACTCCCATCTACTGCTTAGTCAGCATATAACTACTTTTGACCTTTTCATCCAATTCTCCATCAACAAAAACTGTGGCTTGATGAATTTACCCCGTAGCCCTCATTTTGAGCTGTTAGTTGTTATTATTATTATTATGTAGCAACAGTCACTATCTCAGATGGATGGATATGAGTATGATGCTTTTTTTTGTCACGGTGTAGTAATTGACATTGTTGTCTACTCGAATGATGCCAGTAGAAAATTTTGCACAGATATGATTACTCCGGCTTTTGGCAACTCAAAGGCAAATTTCATGATGCATAAAATTCTTAACGCAAATAAATTACAACTTCTTCTCATCCACCTCACATAAGGACCAATTACATTATTGTGATAAAAAAAAATTCTGTGCCATCTCTCGCCCGAGGCATCCCACAAAAACTACAAAATAGGAAAAAGGCCTATATATTCTTTTGCACCAATAAATAATCTCTATAATAGACACATGATTAACCAAAAAAAGAAAAAACTTCGCCTCGCGCGCCACTCCGAGCAGAGGCATAATCAACGAGAAGCCTTTTACCTCGGTACACTACTTCAACTGTACAGTTCTACACAATCCAGCTTCCAGAATGCAATCTGTATAAGCAACAAACGGAAGAACCAAAACAAATCCTAGGACGCGTCACAAGAACATGACCCTTTATAAATACTACAGGAGACTAAAAATGCATCCTCGCCCCTGACAGAGTTCTCCCCCATAAACCCTCCCTAATATTCAAGAGTATGAGAAAGACCCCCATGCCAAAAACTAAATCCATGAAAGCAGAGCTTGCTGAAGAAAAGTTCAACTAAAACCCACCGAATTCAGGATCAAACACCTCCTGGTCGATCAGAGGCGCAAAGTCGACATCTTGCCTCATTGGCCTGATAACATTGTACCTGTAATCCACACCATAAGGATCCGGCTCCATTAGACCCACATTCGCATAAGCCAGGGGACCGTCATACTGCCACTCTAGTCCTGCAGTTCCGCCTTCAGGTTGACCCATGTTATTCGGATCTGCATCCATCATCCTCAGCATGTCCTCAACGTCGAACATCTCTTCAGGGAGATCCTGGATGTGATCGAGGTTCCCAAATAGCTTCTCCCCATTTGGGTCATCTTTTGGTTCTGGTTTCGGAGACGTCAGTTGTTCATGGTCCTCCCCTCCTGATGATACGCTCGGATGTGATGTTGTAGTAGAACCACACGATTCTGATGTGGTGGTAGCAGTTGAAGCTTCTTTGCGGTCGGGGAAATTTAGACGGGCAAGGGATCCGTACATCGCTTTAGCAGCTTCATCGTATGCACGGGCAGCTTCTAGAGCTGTAGGAAAAGTGCCGAGCCAGAGGCGGCTCCCACGGTTGGGCTCTCGGATTTCAGCGACCCACTTTCCCCATGTCCGTTGCCTCACGCCGCGGTAGTTGCAGTGGGAATTCTCTGGACCGCCCTTTCCTCGCATGCACCCCTTTCTTGATCCCTTTGCGGGTACCTTTTGTGTAGGTTTTCTACCGTCTTTGGATGTATCATTTTGACGGTTGAGTTCTTTCCACTTTGCGAGGGTTTCTGCAAGGGAGTCAGGACCATCACTCCTCCTCCTCGGTCTCTTCTTCCTGCAAAAAGATCAGAACAAGTCAGTACCAACGCTAGGGAAACAGTTGGATTATCATCACTCACTTAGATACACAAAACAAGTAAACGCACATTAGAGTGGGAAGCGGAGGTGCAAAGAGCCATAAACATATCAAGAAATATACAAGCTTGTCAACAGTTAGGCCAAAACAAAAAAGCATACAAGGAAGCATTTGGCAGACAGATCACACATATCACACGGACATCAAACAAGTTGCACATGAGCTCAAGCACACTATGCAAGGACAAAAGGCCAAGTCTTCAGAAAAGATATCACACACATCAAATTATACATCCGAGTTCATTCAAATTTACGTGAAGACAACGGGGCACTTAAGGAAGCATTCAGCAAACGTATCACACAAAGGAAGCAAATGGCCACACAATATGCCTGCTTCAAAACTGGGCACTAGTGATGCTTTCTAGATTTTGTAAAACGTGAACCAGTTTCCAGCAGCAGCATAGAGCAAACACATTCCACCATGATCTTGAATTGTCCTAAACGTAGAGATCTCATGTGAGTACTCCATGCAGTTTTTAAACCTGCAGTCCCCAGTCCACTTATGTGACAAGTAACTTAACCATTTTGGGTTGAAGTTCTAAACTCCACTCTCTACATGTTCTCCAAGGTATCTCACACCCTGAACTCTAATCTGCTGCTGTTAAACCTGCAGTGCCCAGTTAACATAAAACTTACGTGACAAGTAGCTTAACCATCTTGAGTAAGTCGTAAACTCCACTCTCTACATGTTCTCTAAGTAATCTCACAGGAACCCCCCACCCTCTTCTCCACAGAACCCCACACCCTCATCCGTAATCTGCTGTTGTTGTCAAAATCCAATTTTATATCGCTAATCGACGCCTTCTCATAAAGCTAATAGACAGCCCTTCACTGAGAATTTTTGTAGATCACAAGCCCAGAAAGTGTCAGGCCATTAGTAACTGTTCTAAAGTAAAAACTTAACAGACCAAACCCCACCATTGCTGATGTGGTTTCTGTATCGAACCATAGGTTTGCTGACAGAAAGCACAGGAAATTGTTCATACCTAAGATGATGCAATCAATCCACCATTGAGACTTGGCTTTGCTCTCCTTCCACAAATCTAGGTTTATAAGGCAAACAACAGCAATCAATCCACCATTGAGACTTGGCTTTGCTCTCCTTCCACAAATCTAGGTTTATAAGGCAAACAACATAAACACCACAAATCAGAAAGCATGTGATTGCTCTCCTTCCACAAATCTAGGTTTATAAGGCAAACAACATAAACACCACAAATCAGAAAGCATGTGATCAACCAAAAAGCACAAAACTCAATATTTGCAGGGAAAAAATTAAACTCAAAAAAGGATTTATATTTACCTCATAGCTCACTTAATGCACCCTACCCAAATACTAGGACTGGACACAGCACTACATAATCTCTTACATGTAATAGGACAAAAAAATACAGTGATGTGACACGAGTTACTCCGAAAATTAATTTTTCACGCCATCAAAGTCCACCACGCCCTACCACTTCCTAACTTGCAATTGACCCAACAGAAAAAGGGCATAAAGGCACAATGGTGGATCCTAGGCACGTATAAATATCTATTCATTTATTTAATTTAATGAATTGAAACATCTCCCGTAAGTCTGTATTCATAATCGCTGAAGTGTTTTTAAAATGTCTTGGCCCAATACATATAAGGTCCGGCATACCTTAGGATTATGTTTCATGAAGAAAGGCTTTTACCTCTAGCACTATGAGCATGTGACACAAATGGTATGCAAATGGTTCCAGATACTATTGAACCCGCTCTCATCCATACCCAATTGGGTGTAGTTGGTGATATTACATTTTTTTTGTAGGAGGCTGAAATCAAAATACAGTAGAAAATGCATGCAGATGCGTATACAGACGGAGTGAAACCCTTAGTCAAATATACTACAACCTTGTCATATACGAACACCATACATATTTCACACAAAACCACATCTCCATCCAACCAATAAATTAAGAGAGAGGAGTAAGGGCAGAGCTCCGCACCAAAAGCCAACCAAAGAAAATGAGATTTTCCTAGTCTCAAAGGATCAAGCCAAGCAAAGAGCCATATATTGTGGGTCATCAGGAGTTTACATCAATTATCTACTTAGTGTTGGTCCCAGATGGAGACATATGTGGGGAGATGATTCAGGATGGTCACCAATTTATACAACGTAGGATCCCAAGTTCCCACACGTGATAAAACCATTGACTATGAACAGGTGAGGCTTTATACTTGACTTAAGGCATCTAACTAGCAAGTATTGCTCATATCAGAGCCTCAACAAAAACTATGTGCCATAGTCATATCTGTGTTTATATGCGGATAATACATGTTCTGCACTCAAACCATACGCGGATAATACATATTCTATGTGTATATTCGAACCACATCCTTATTTATTCGTATATGTTTTTCAATTATGCTAAAATGCATCGGTTCTCACCTAATCATATATGGATTTGCATCCCTGTCTTGGATCAATTCTTACCTAATTATATATGAATTTGCATCCCTATCTCGAACTAGGGGATAATATGAATATCGTAAATGACATCTCCTATCCCTACCTGATTGGTGTGCACCTCCTCCCAGAAGGATTCAGGCAGAGTAAATATTACGCAGCATTTTGGTTTCTATTGCAACTACCTAAACTTTCCCTGACCACTATCTGGTAAAGCATCCCCAAAATCGCGCTCAGACAGTGAATTTGAAATGACTCTTTGGAAAATGTTCAACTGTTCACTTTTCAACCATTCAAACTTTCCCACCACAGATAAAGACCTTTAACTTCTATGTTGCACCAAAGACTTGCCCCGTAGCTTACAGGAACAATCAGGTTGCTGTGCAGCCCTACTTTTACAACAATTTGGAGAAATTAACACTAGAGTATTGTCTACATCCGCCACCATTGTTCCTTTAACCCATTGATCAACCTAGTTATTCCACCCCTATTTTCCCAGATCTTCCAAGACAGCCTCCAAGAAATATGAACAAGGAACATCCTCAAAAGAGGTTATTATCATTAAATTCATGCTTATTAAGCAATTCATGCATTCTCCGTATGCACAAGTGATACAACAATAGCATATGCTGGAAAGGAGGAAAGTTATAAGAATCCTTTAGTAGGATGTCGAGTGTGCCGCATGCGCGCGCGCACATTCTACGCCCGTATTTTCTCTCATTGGGATATTGCACACACAAATCCAATGCCCGTGCCTTCTCACCTTAGGACCCTGCGCACACGCACATCCTATGCACGTATATTCTTAACTTGCTATCCTCCCTCTACTTACATGCTAAGTAATTATTGTCAAATGTAATTTAATTCCAATTTACATGCAATCAAATACAATTCCTCTCTTAATTAATTATCAAATCTCAGAACTGTTTCTATATGCTCACAGGGCGCCACAAGCTCAATTAGAGACTCGTGGTAGAAGTAGGGGCTAACCTTCCTTTTTAAAAAATCCTACATAAGAAGTGTAATGTCATCATGGCACCAAACTCAATGTTATCTAACATATCACATGATACTAACCGGCAACATTGATTAGTAAACTCTCTCCTTTAGCTTGATTTATTTCATCCTATACACCCCATCCCCTACCCACCTTGCTAATCTATTGCCATCAACATCCCTACTAGTTACTTTGCTTACGATTCTCAACAGCGCAAAAGGTAAAATACTTTATATTCTTCCTAATCTAATTTATTGAGGATTTCAACTTAAAACGAACTCCAAAATACCCATCTGCCAACTCCCAAGTTCACAATATACACATAAGAACTCCAAATCCCAATTCTTCACAAGATGGATCCTATTTCAAGGACTAATTTTCTTGATCGATGAAAATCCAGGTATCTAAACAAAAATCAACCCCCAAGGCCCTAACCAAGGACACCGAGGAAATAAAAAGCACATAAAAAAGATAAATTTCATGGCTAGTTGATAAAGAGAGTACGAAACCCTAATTCCAGCCCCAAAAACACAATAAACTCAATAAAAAGAGCAGCTTGAAGCTGAAACCAATTATCTTACCTTTGTAGAGGGTCGGCCATTGATAGAATCCCCAGAGCTTCTCTTCTTTTTCTAGGGTTTATCTTCTCGATTTTGAGATGAATCGCGCTAGGGTTAGGGTTTTGCTTTTTTTTTCCAAATATGGAATGCTGTAGATCTCTCTTGAACGCCAAGAAAAGCTCTCCGAGCACAGCTTTATGTCCGTTTATATAGGGGAGGCTCGGGATATTTCTTGTTGACGTGCTTGCTTTCGTGTCGCTACAGTAGCGACCCGATACGACACGCGTCCCGAACTTTCTCGAAATGCGATTGGGGATTGGGCACTTGCTACTTCCTCATTAAATTGGGTTTTTTTTTTTGCAGGTTTGTTGTATAAATATACATATTTGCAGGTTTGTTGTATAAATATACATATTTGCTGATTTAACCGTACATTCCTCTACATTTGAGTTTTATAGTCATTCATTTATAGCAAGGCAAAAATTCATAGAGATAAAGCAAATATACAAATTTAGAGGTAGATCTTTAAATATATTAATTTGCTAGGTATGGAAAAATAGGACTTATTTTTCATGATGTCAATTATACTTTTACCATTTTATTTTTACTTCAGTTTAGAATTATTAATGTTAAATTGGAGGGATGTTTAGACGAAATACCAATTATACAGTCATTTGCATAGGTGTAGAGTCGTTAGAAGTAAAATGGTGTCACATGACACCGCATTTATCCATGATCCTAAACCTCATCCAAACCCACTAAAATTGAAAAATTCACAACTGTAATTCTTAACTTGGCTGCTACTCAGCTCTAGTAAATTTCTATCTTTTTGTGTACTTTTGTATGAAGACGTATTAATTTTATCTGTGGCTGTGATTATTGGCGAACGAGCTTTATAATGATCTGAAAAAAAAATTAGTTGCGGAATAAAATAGTGAAGATTGTCTCGATGATTACTTAATAATTGATGATACATTGAGGAAGATGTGTTTAATAATGTTATAATGATGTTACAATTATATACTTGATTTTTTTCAAAGTATAAAAACTCCATAGAAACCATTATATTATTTAATTATTAATTTGTAGGGACACCACTTTTCGGGAACCTTGATTCGCTTACCAAATATTCCGATGTGAAGATAAATTTTGCAAATAGAATATATTTGAGCGCACACAAGCAAAATACATTTTTATTTTTTTTTTATGTTCAAGTGGATCCCGTTTGGGTGAAATCTGTGGTTTCAGGTTCGGATGAGATCAGGCTTTTTCCTTGCTCTAGGTACAGATAAAAGCCCATGTTTGCTCCGGCCTGAGTTTGGCTATTGGGATATTGGGCCGGCCCACATATAGATATAGAAATTACAAAATCGTTAAATATGGCTGCGCTTTGGAGAACAAAACTATGAGATAAGACTTTTATCATGAGCTATGGTAAAAAGTAAGCCTATAGGGTAGTCAATATCGATGCTTTTCACATCATAATCATAATATCCATGTATATTAAATTCATTTAGAAATTTCTAAGGGAGGCGCTACAGACACACCCTCGGGCACACCTCCGATCATACCCCACTCTAGTTACAGTGCTGGCGGCCCCACGTAAGGTTTTTTAAAAAAATCTCAAGTGGAGCCCTCTGCACTGTAGCGGGGGGTGTGGCCGGAGGTGTGGTCGATGGTGTGCCTCTATCATTTCTCAATTTCTAGTCATCACCTCAGTTATGTACAAAATGGACGATATTGATGGTGTCTGAGAAAATTAAAAACATTGGACCACTCTAACCTAATTTTTCTGGGAAAAAATATATAAATTTCTAAATTTATCCACATATAGTATGTAAAATATGATGAATACTGTTGATCATAGATCTAAGAAATCAATTAGGCTTAAACCAAGGTAAGATTTTACCTGAACGGTTCATACTATCTTAATAGCTAGTCAGCTGAAGTTCTCCAAGCTTTCTTCGATCCACCACCTCAACTTTTCTAACCACAGCATGGTTAAAGACTTTTTCTTTTTCTTTTTTTTAATCAAAATTATCTCTGACTTATTTGCATAAGAAATAAATCTAAATAAATCCAACTTAATCTAAAGATTCAGTAATGTTAAGATGCAGTTGGGTTTTGTCCTTGTGTAACTTTGTGCGCGTCTGCATCATCCTTACAACACTCTGGAATTATGTTGTCTTCTTCCTTTTTTTTCCTTTCTAAAATTAATTTATCTTTCTGAATCTAGAAAACTACTGAGACCTATAGAGATGCTGGAATATTAATTATATGTCATTAAACGTCCAATATAAATTATGTAATATTCTCGTAATATTAATGGATTTAATTGTTGCACATGTAATTTGGGTATCATTTTGTATAGTTGTTATATATCCTTAAAAACTACTTTGTTAGATTATGCATGGAGATGTATTACTTACTTTGAGATGTGATCTAACTTAGAGATTTCTTAAACTTGTGCTTAACCTATAACTAGTAAATGATAGCTTTGTTATATAATAGGTTATTATGCATGACATCGACATGTGAGATGTGATGTTGGGTCTCAACCACTCCCGAATAGGGATTCCTCAAGTGTATGTCATGAGCACAATTGTGATGTGTGTAGCATTAGAATGCATTTGAATTCTCTAGTCACCTAAGAGATAAGAATTCAAATTGTTACATGGTCTCTTTGACTTGATGATATTTGTCATTTCTAATTGATAATTTAGTACGCTTTGATGTGATGGTTAATCTTGTTTAGCAAGTTCTACACAACCTAAAACGTTTGGGTTGCTAAGTTTGTTTAGGGAAATGATGGATATCTAGATAGGATTCTGTATGCTCATTATGATGAGTTAATTTATTATATATGTTCATGAAGATATTAAATTTCTGTCGACACATGGTTTTGAAAAATATTTTTCAAAAGTTTATTTTCTTATAAAAATAAAATACTTTGATGTTTTAAAATGATTTCTATTTATGTTCATCACAATTTAGGCATGAGCAAATATGTGAATTGTCATACTCAAAAGAGTTGTCTAAAATGAATAATTCTGGATGAGACTGAATGTAAAATATTATTTATAAATAATTAATCTCATATTATGGAAGAGCTTTTTTGAACAGCTGGTTGGATAGGGATTGATTGTTAAATTAAAATTATTAGTTTGATTAATAATTAGTTCTTGATATGAGACCCAAATGGTCTCACTAATGTTATTAGAAGAGAGATATATGTAATGTAATACAATTCTATTTCCATCCTTAATTGTTATGAAAAGAGTATTCTATCTTTAATTGTTATGGAAAGAATATTCTATCTTTAGTTGTTGCAGAAAAGAGTTTTTAACAATTAAGAATTATTTAAAATTAAAATCTATAAGACAAGTCTAATCCTATATATAGACTTCACATGTAGCCTTATAAGAATAAGAGAACAACAGAAGAGAAATAGAAATTTGAGAATATATCTCTTAGTATTGCTCCTTTTTGGTTTCAATTGGAGGATTTTTCTCTTGAGGGAGCTATTTCGGATTGATCTTGGGCAGGTTATTGAAGAAATTTGAAAAGAGTTTCAGGTATTCTTCTAAATTTTAATTAATTTCCATTAATGGTCATGATATGCATATTCCACTACATTGTATGTCGTGTTTCCCAACAAGAAATTCCATTTAAAATCTAGAACACGTATCTATTTTATCACTTTCCATCTTTTTTGACATGAGCTTTTACATTATGATTCATTTTCAAGTGATACATAAAAAGTGTGGTCGTATAAGGAGTAGGATTATTTTTCTTAAAAAAAAGAAAGAAGAAGTAGGGTTATAACAATGTCTTAAATTGTTTATATTGCAGATATATCGTTTGCATCAGTTTGTGTGCTTTTTATTCTCAACAAAAATAAAGAACTTATATGTTAACTCGGTATTTTTGTTTCGTTAGTGCATATCAAAAAAAATTTACATGTTTCTATATAGTTTTAACAAAGAAAATAAAATCAAAGATAAATGCTTTGATTCCTCATGGTAGGTTATATTCATTTATTACATGAATATTAAAGACATTTAATTTATGTTAAATAATTTATCACAAGTCCACGTTCATAATTAAGTTTGAAACTTCACTGGTTTGCTTGAATTGCTTCTGAGCCTGTCGAGTGATTCCGGGCGCTGCCGGGGTCCACGATCGCGCACACAAAGGGACGCTAGTGAACAAAATAATAGCACGGTGGATATAATATAAATTAAGAAAAGCATGAAAACAGTATAAAATATAATTTTACCCCCTATTGCACAAAGGCATCTAATTTTGCAAATTGCCAAATCTAAAAGATTTGGAAGTAGGGTATGCGATAAAATAAAACGATCCAATTGAATACTTCAGAAAGAGACAGAAAATTCTAACGCGTGGAACAGCTGGCGGAATGACTACAAATTTTTTGTAAAATTAAGAATAGGTCCCTATCTTGTCGTTCATTTGTCCTATAGTTCGTGTTTGCTTGCTTATATCAGTCAGTGGCTATATGGATCCTTGTATTTGGTGGTGATGTTACAGCTTGTATTAAAAAAAATGGGTCCACGACTTAAAAATCATGAATTTTTATCAACAAACACTATTTGTTTGGCATTTTTTCGTGTTAATGATTTGGGGCGTCATGTATTATAGATGCGTGACATGTGATTTTACAAAAATTATGCTGATTTCAGCCAGATGTCATCAACGGAATTCATGTGCAACCGAGTATAAAAGTAATTGGATTTTAACAATCATGCAAATTTTTTCTTAAACTTTATTGAAAACAAACAAGATTTATAGGCATATAGGGAATCACCAATGTTTATATAGGCATATAGGCAATGTTTATATAGGCATATTGTATTACCCTCCTGGATTTCTTGCATAAAGTTCTTACGAATGATATGAAAAGGCGTTAGAAGTGAGTTCCCTAGTTGTGTTGGGGTTGTTATTGTTTTTTGAATTTATTTAGATGAAGTGATCTTTTGACAATTAAAAAGACAAGTTTTTGAGTAGCGAGTTTTCAGAAGTTCATTCATGCATCTAAATCCTTGGTAATACAATATGCGAATAATTGTTATATATCCTCTTCAGCTGCCGACGACCGCTTAACAAGTTGTCCATTTGCAAATATTTATGTAGGGTTATAGATTTGAAATAATCATACTTGGATTTTGGGTAGGAATCGCATGATCAACCACTTTAGAATCTTGGTTTTGAGATATCGTAGTACGGATTAGTTTGCCAAGTTGCCGATGTTGGAGGAGCTGGTTATTAACAAGAGCAGCGCTATTTGGCTCGCGCTTTAACGCGCGAGCCAACGCGCACAGATACAGGGGGTGGGCCCCACAGTGGGGCCCACCCCCTATATCTGTGCGCGTTTGCTCGCGCGTTAAAGCGCGAGGCAAACATCTTTTTCGTATTAACAATATGACTAGCACGATTATCAAGGGTCGTATTAACAATATGACTAGCACGATTATCAAGGGTCGTACACTCGTACGTGTAACGAAATATTTTTGTTACATATTTCACATTAGGCATGATGAAGTATCAAGATTTAAGTTACAAATCTCTCATATTTTGTTTTGCAGCATTTTTCATTCTATAAGAGATGTGAGGAAAATCACATTGCAGTTAGATGAATTATCAAATATTATTCTAACATTTATTATTCTTAAATTTTGATTGAGTTATTCCGGTACGTGTAGACATTTGTTTAATTTTTTTTAAATTCCATGGAGTTAGTTCAGTAACAAATATATCAATTGAAGTTAAATGAAAATTGCACTAAACCTCCAATTACTTTTGTATGTGCGTAAGGCCCTGAATAATGTATGTGCATAAGGCCCTGAATAATTTAATGTTCGGCATTTTGTAGGTAACTCCTTTGTTGATGTCAGTTATCAAGCAATTGGCTTATTTGTGGATTAAAGTAGAGTTAGGGCCCTCAAACTCCTTCAAATGACTCGCTCTGTAGGTCCTTGTTCTTCCCTGCACACGAAGAACTCGTAAGAGGCCAGAGTTGAGTTCTCCGGTTGTTCCTCCGACGATCAAGTTAATATATAAACTTGAGCAAAAAAATGTGAGATGAAGAAAATCTCAAAATTGTGTGGAAAACCCAGAGAGTTATCTTGAGCTACATGGCTTCCTTTTATAGAGAATCAGAAGGGCAGATAGGTAACTTGAGCCGAGTCTAGGCGACAAACAGTTGACAGGTGTCGGCTGCTGGCGAAGATGGTCATCTAGTTGGTTAGTGCCAAGCGACAGCAGCTGCTTGGTGCTGACGGAGCCTGATGAGTCATAAAGATTTTTGGGGGTGATGATTTTTGACCATGCATTTAATGTGATGGTGACTGGCTGTTGGCGGAGGGTTCGAGGAAGACTATCTTTTGACTTGGCCTGGCGAGAAGGGACGACTCGACCTGGCGAGAAGGGACGAGTCGGCCTAGCGAGAAGGGACGAGTCGGGCTGCCTATCAAGAAGGAACGACTCCTTGCGAAAAGGGCAAGAAGTACCGCCTCTTCAGTCGTCTGGTGGAGGGCCGATTAACACTGTCTTTTTATTCGATTACGCGAGTTGCCGGCTAAAATAGTAGGTCGAGTGCGAGTGCTTATAGGATTCATCTGGTGGTGTAACAACCGTAATTTTTTGATACATATTTAAATAAAATTTTCTAGTATCTAAATATTAAATTGTTATTTTTTCAAAGAGTATTAATATTTACCCAATCTCTATGATTTTTTTTAATAATGTATAATAATAGTGGTTAATAATGTTTGAGTAATTATAATTATAATTGTCATGATTATGTACATAATATTTGGTTAATATTATTATTTTTTCACGTACATATTTCTTTCTCTCCCTATTTATTTTCCACATATGCCATATCTCATACCCATAATCACGTTATTATCTATTGATTTCCCTTCATAACCGGCTCCAATCACCCCCCTTAATCACGTTTAATGTGTACTATTTTTCCTCCATAATCATCCCTCTCTCCTCTTAATTCAAACACACAAATCTCTCCTCCCTCTCTCATCTTCGTTCTCTCTCTCCTCCTCAAAAGAAACTCACACCCAGCTCTCCTCCTCCTCTCACTTCCTTGTCCCCCACGCCCATCCCTGTAGCATCTCTCCCTCGTCCAGCCCCTGTTCGACGCCCTCCAACCACCGCGTCACTCCGCCGCAAGCGCTCTGTCCCTACCCACGTCACCCCCCCAAAAACACCACTCTAGCGCCTCCCCTACACCGGCCCCTCTCCTCGTCACACCTTTCTCGCCTCCCCAACAACCGTCGTCTCCCCCGACTCTGCCACCGCACACCAACAGCCCCGCGACACCCCTGCAGCAGCCGACCATTGACACCAAGCCCGCTCAACAACGCAGCCATGTCGTCGCTATCTCCGCCGACGCTTGAGATCAGATCTGCGCCGCTAACGTCGCACACAGCCCGCTTGTCGTCGTCGCCTCCCCTTGTCGTCGGAGGCAAGATCTCACCTTTTTTGAGTTTATTTTCACTGTGATACGTCACTATATGATATTATGTAGGAGAGTTTATGATTTCTACTGAATTTAGTTTTAGATTTCGGATGATATATTGTAGTTGTCCTTATCACACATAGTATAATAGTTCCACACATTTCACAAGTATTATTAGTTAGTATTTTTTATCACACGCCACATATGCAATCATGATTAAAAGTCTTAAAAATATATATATTAGATACGGTTACTGTTACTGTTCACATATACAATTATTGATCACAATTATCGTTCATGATTTATGATTCTTAATTATCTGGTATGTCATAATATTATTGCACGTGATCAGTTGCGCTTATTTCCTTGTTGTGATTGAGAACCATTAGTAGTTCACGACTTAGTGGCTTTGCGCATCATGAACAAGACTTAGTGACATGTGTGTGTGCGTTGACTAAATTAGGAGGTGGACCAGAGATCTATTATAGGTCATGTTTGTTGATTTAGAAAAACAAGAAGAGTTGGGATGGGAAAGTCATAGTTCATGTGATCGGATATGATTGTTGATATATCTTCCAAGCTAGCATCAATAGTCGGTGTTGCCACTGGGGTTGGTTTGTAGGGTCAAAGTGAAGTGTGTACATCACTTTGGTTAGTGGGAATTTATTTCGTCACCCGAGTTTAGCTTGAGTTTGGACCAGGCTAAAAACGGATTGCGTGTAGTCCTCTAGCCGCATGTGTAGCGGGATTGGATGCACATAGGGGATTTGTGAACAGCCAGTTATCTGATAACATGAACGTTGACTCTATGTGAGATGTGGAACCGTGAGCTATTATCGGATGGCTAGCTATATGACCTAGATTACCGGTTGATTTTAGATCCTTCTGATTGTTATTATAATGGTGGATTGCATTTAAATTATTAGAATTTTAATACTATGCTTCTATTATTATTACTGTCATTGTATTGGTCCTTCGACCGTTTCATTTTTCTTTTGTGGGGTCTTGCCGTGTGCCATGCACGTTGACATACACTTGTTTTCTCTGGTGTATGTCAGATTTAGAGGACGGACGGGTCCAGTATGGAGACACCTCGCAGTCAAAGTGTATTCCAGATGGAGCAGAAGAGCAAGCTGGAGCCTAGTCTTTTCTTTCTGTAGTTGCCGAGTGATATTAGATTTCTTATGTAGTATTTTCTCTTTTAGTCTTCGAGGGATTTAGTTATTTTTATACTGTTGCACTATGTATTTTTATATTTTGTTGGACTGTTTTGTAATAAGAGCATGTTTGACCCAAACTCTGTGTCTCGGATGATATTCCATTTATGATATGACTCTTTTTTATTCTGAGTTGTTTATATATTCTTGCTAATTATGATCGGGGACCTGTGACTTCGCATTTTATATTGTTTGACGCTTAGCGTATTAGGTTGAGAAGAAATGGTCTTTTATTAATTCTCCTCAATCTAATACGTCGCGGGCTTGTTCACGTTCCGATTCCTGTGTATTTTGGGAAGCGGGGCGTGATAGGTGGGTAAACCGACAAGTGTCATCTTTTTAGTTGGCCTCGAGAGTTGTTGGCTGAGATAGTGGGCTGAGTGTGGAGGCTCGTGGCCTCGATCTGATAGGTAGGTCGACAAGTACTACCTTTCGAGTCGGCCATGTAAGTTGTTGACTTATGGAGTCGGCCTTAGTAGCGGTTCGAGTCGTTTAGGCTCTGATCATGTCTGATATGGCAGAGTAGGACACGTGTCGACAACTCAAGAAAAATTAACACTTAGTTATTTGCAAGCTATAACACCCTTAAAACAACATAAAAGGCAGAAAGTTATTGAGGGTTTAGTGTAATTTACCAAAAAGTTATTGGAAGTTTAGTGCAACTTTGAATGTTATTGGGGGTTTATTGCAAAACGTCAAAAGTTTTTTTTCCCTTTTCTATTTTGTTTTGTTTTGTTTTCATCTGTGTGTCCTTTTTTTCTTTTTTCTTTTTTGGGAAAAATGTGTCCAGGTCCCAAAAGTGGGAACTTCATGTGACTAGCCCCCTTATACTTTATCCCATGTGTATAAGCCCTAAAAAGTGAGCTTTAATATTTTAAGCCCCCTCCACATCAGAATGTATTTTGGGAAAAACCAAAACTGCCCTTCTCTTTCTTTCCCAGACGAGGCCTAGTCCTGAACAACAGTAGTCATTTCTCATTAATGCGATATGATGGAAAAAATGGAGGGAAATTTCCCCCTTTTTTTACTCCATCATGAGCAATAACTATTTAGTTCTCTATTACTCATCCTCAGACCAAAATTCTCTCCATTACTCTTACCATCCCTTCAAAATGGCTGAAAAGGACATCATCTGTATTGTCTCTTCGTGGTATAAAGTGGTATTCTTGAAGATTAATTCTTCAACCACCATCTTGGATCTCAAGTTTGATGTGGCAGAGAGGTTAGATCTTCCATATGAGTCATTAATTTTGGCATATGAAGATGAAACAGTTGGAAGCTTAAAATTTCCCATTGAGAACGATGGGGATCTGACGTCTATGGTGGAGCATTGCCACAATCTTGGACTGAAAGAGGTTCACATGCAAGCTTTTAAAGAAGCATATGATTATTCGAATAAACAAAAAAACGAGCAAGTCCGACAAGACATGTAGGTTAACTGTAAAATCAATTAACTTTAGTTCTAATCGTCTTCTTGTTAGGTCTATGCCAGGTTTAACTGGACTTCAGTTCTAATTCGATCGTATGTTAGTTGTAATCTTGGTTCTGTTAGTTCTAATTCAATCGTATCTTATGTTAGTTGTAATCTCGTCTTTTGTTAGTTCTGTTAGTTGTAATCTGCCTAGTCCTGAACAACTGTTCTAATTCGATCGTATCTTATCGTTAAGCAGTTCTTTGTTATGATCCATACTAGAGTTCTAATGATTTCTTTGTTATAAATTAGAACTAACATGGTATAAAATAGAACTAACGTGGTATAAAATTAGAACTAACTTGGTATAAATTAGAACTAACTTGTTATAAATTAGAACTAATGTGGTTAAAATTAGAACTAGTTTGGTATAAATTAGAACTAACTTGGTATAAATTAGAACTAATATGGTTAAAATTAGAACTAACTTGGTATAAAATAGAACTAACTTGGTATAAATTAGAACTAACGTGGTATAAATTAGAACTAACGTGGTATAAAATTAGAACTAACTTGGTGTAAATTAGAACTAACTTGGTATAAATTAGAACTAATGTGGTTAAAATTAGAACTAACTTGGTATAAATTAGAACTAATGTGGTTAAAATTATACCAAACTTGGTATAAATTAGAACTAACTTGGTATAAATTAGAACTAATGTGGTTAAAATTATACCAAACTTGGTATAAATTAGAACTAACTTGGTATAAATTAGAACTAATGTGGTTAAAATTATACCAAACTTGGTATAAATTAGAACTAACTTGGTATAAATTAGAACTAATGTGGTTAAAATTATACCAAACTTGGTATAAATTAGAACTAAATTGGTATAAATCAGAACTAATGTGATTAAAATTAGAACTAACTTGTTATAAAATAGAACTAACTTAGTATAAAATTAGAACTAACTTGGTATACAATAGAACTAACGTGATATAGATTAGAACTAACGTGGTATAAAATAGAACTAACGTGGTATAAAATAGAACTAACGCTGGAAGGGTTAGAACTAACACCGTATTAATTAGAACTAACACGCTATAAAATAGAATTAACATCTTACAGATTAGAACTAACATGGCATTAACTAGAACTGATATGAACTGCGACAGAGCTAACATTGTATAAATTAGAACTAACACCATATCAATTAGAACTAACACGCTACAAAATAGAACTAACATGTTATAGATTAGAACTAACACGACATATACTAGAACTAACGTGGCATAAAATAGAACTTATGTGCTATAAAATTGAACTACCTTGATATAAATTAGAACTAACTTGTTATAAAAAAGAACTAACGTGGTTAAAATTAGAACTAACTTGGTATAAAATAGAGCTAACTTGGTATAAATTAGAACTAACTTGGTATAAATTAAAACTAATATAGTTAAAATTAGAACTAACTTGTTATAAAATAGAACTAACTTAGTATAAATTAGAACTAACATGGTATAAATTAGAACTAACTTGGTATAAATTAGAACTAACTTGGTATAAATTAGAACTAACGTGGTATAAATTAGAACTAACGTGGTATAAATTAGAACTAACTTAGTATAAAATAGAACTAACTTGGTATAAATTAAAACTAACTTGGTATAAATTAGAACTAACGTGGTATAAAATTAGAACTAACTTGGTATAAGTTAGAACTAACGTGGTATAAATTAGAACTAACGTGGTATAAATTAGAACTAACGTGGTATAAAATTAGAACTAACTTGGTATAAATTAAAACTAATGTGCTTAAAATTAGAACTAACTTGGTATAAATTAGAACTAACTTGGTATAAATTAGAACTAATATGGTTAAAATTAGAACTAACGTAGTATAAATTAGAACTAACGTGGTATAAAATTAAAACTAACTTGGTATAAATTAGAACTAACTTGTTATAAAATAGAACTAACTTGTTATAAAATAGAACTAACTTGGTATAAATTAGAACTAACTTGGTATAAATTAGAACTAATATGGTTAAAATTAGAACTAACGTGGTATAAAATTAGAACTAACTTGGTATAAATTAGAACTAACTTAGTATAAATTAGAACTAATGTGGTTAAAATTAGAACTAACTTGGTATAAATTAGAACTAGCTTGTTATAAAATAGAACTAACATGGTATAAAATAGAACTAATACTGGAATGGGCTAGAACTAACACCCTATTAATTAGAACTACCATGCTACAAAATAGAACTAACATCTTGCAGATTAGAACTAACATAGCATACATTAGAACTGACATGAACTGCGGCAGAACTAACATGGTATACATTAGAACTAACACCATATAAATTAGAACTAACATGTTACAAAATAGAATTAACATGGTGCAAATTAGAACTAACATATCATCAGTTAAACTAATATATAAGAATAACACAGCATCTCTATATTTGGTTGAAGATATTTAACAAACTGTTTTCTGGATAAGCAATATTTAACAAAAACTAACGTGGTATAAGAATAACATAGTTATTTTTGCACTTTTTTAAACTCTATCATAAGTTAACTCATGTTAGTTCTAACTTATTTCACGTTAGTTCTAATGGCAAGTAAGAGCTAACTTTAAGTGGAACTAACATTAACACTTTGGCTACTTTGTCTAGTGCTAAAGCTTGGGAATTTGGAGAGGAGGTCAGGAGTTCAAGCCCATGCAACTACAATATATATTTAAAGGTCTTTGATTGGGCCTTGGGCCTTGGGCCTTGGGCCTCTTGGGCTCTTTGTTAGTTCTAACTCATTTTATGTTGGTTCTAACTTGCTCTTTGTTAGTTCTAACTCACTTAAAGTTAGTTCTAACTTGCTCTTTGTTAGTTCTAACTCACTTAAAGTTAGTTCTAACGTGCTCTTTGTTCTAACTCACTTTAAGTTAGTTCTAACTTGCTCTTTGTTAGTTCTAACTCACTTAAAGTTAGTTCTAACGTGCTCTTTGTTAGTTCTAACTTGCTCTTTGTTAGTTCTAACTCACTTAAAGTTAGTTCTAACTTGCTCTTTGTTAGTTCTAACTCACTTCATGTTAGTTCTAGTTCTAATTCATATTAGTTCTAACTCGTTCTTTGTTATTTCTAACTTACTTCATGTTAGCTCTAACCCACTGTATGTTAGTTCTAGTTCTAATTCATGTAGTTACTTTCACCAACATAAAATCTATAGACAATTGGGAGTACACAAGCTCATACCCGATGTAGTTACTTTCACCATCCTTCTCAAGGGAATGGTTGTGCAAGGAATGTTGAAGGAAGCAACGATAATTTTCTTTCAAATACTAAAGAGGGGATTTATGCCAGATACCGTAGCATACTGCAGTTTGGTCGATTGCTTGTGCAAGCATGGCAATCAAATTGCTGGGTTTAAACTTTATAAAATGATGCTTAAAAATGGTGTTCATCCTGATATTATTGTTTATAATGTTCTCATAAAGAAGGCAGAACGGACGGAACTAACATGGCAGCGAACAGAACTAACGTAGGAGATAACAGAACTACCATGAAAGCGGGTAGAACTAACGTAAGAGATGACAGAACTAACATGAAAGCTGGTAGAACTAACAGTCTAGTCCTCAGAACTAACAGTCCAGCCTTTAGAACTAACAGTTTAGCCCTTAGAACTAACATTCCAGCCCTTAGAACTAACAGTCCAGACTACTCAGCTCACAACCAGTTTTCAATAGCTTCCCGATGTTGTTGTTTTTGCCGAAGGCGAACCTGTTGTGGTTTATGAAGATGGCGTCGAGGTCCTTGTCAAAGATGGCTCGGAGGGCACCTTGCCCTCGAACTCGTTGTACTTGATGTTGAGAAATTTCAGGGAGGGGAGCCAGAGGACGACCCTAGGAAACTTATCGGCGAACCGATTGTTGCTTAGGTCGAGCTCGAAGAGCAACCTCATCTTCTCGAAGGTCCGAGGGATCATAGGGTGGAGCCGCGGTGCGTGCAGGGTTCATAGTTCTAATTTTCCTTGTCCCCCCTTTCAAGTTCATAGGTTCTTAGATTCTTTAGTCGACTTTTAATCACATTGTCTTTAATTTTTAGCTAAATGTCGATATGCCTGAAGATTCAATGTGAGCTTTTGAAAATTTCTGCTGTTAATCTCTTATAGAACTCTGTCAATCACCGAATCATATAAGAAAAAGGCATTAAAGGAAAACCCAAACCGCTGTTCAAGAATCCAAGGAGATCCCATTTCAATTAAATGAAAGAGAAAAACTACAAAAACCCAATATCAATTCCCTTCATAAATTACAAGAAAACAAGAGCACTATCTTGATTAAGACATTGATTTGGGTAAAGATATTCCGTAACTTAGAAAGGGGAGAACAACGATGCATCAGACCAAAGCTCCGAGCTCCGCTCCGTCAGCTCACGGGTCCCACCGGACCATGTTCCGTGTTTGTCGTTGAACCCGCGTTCACGAGCTGTTTCCAAGATGACTCCTCGACCTCCGACTCCATGACCACCGTCCTCGCCTTCGCCTTGCACAGCCTCCCCAGGGTCTGATCATTTCAGTGGCCATGGCGGAAGTGAGAGAGAAGGAGCAGTTAAGAGATAGAGGAGAGAGAGAGAGAGAGAGAGATGGGATGGGATGGGGTTAAAGGGATGGGCGCAGTTACCAAGCTCAATCAAATCAAATGGTAAATTCATAACTTTTGTTGGGCTTTTCTCAGGGTCTGATACTTTGGGGCCTTAACACAAATACAGTGTGTATTTGTGGCTTATACACATGGGTCAGAATACAAGGGGGCGGGTCACATGAACTTTCTACTTTTGGGGTCTGGACACATTTTTCCCTTCTTTTTTTCCTTTTCTTTTTTGAAATAACTTGTGGTTTTTGGGTAAAACATGCATTTCATTATGGAATCAAAGTAAGGTGATAACCTACATATAAAAGGTCATTTATAAAACACAAAGGGCAATGTGATAATTTGAGATAGCATCGAAAATGAGGGCAGTGAGCTAAATCATCCCTATTAATCAACTGGTTCCTATAATAATTGCACATAACATCAAGTTTAGTTCAATGAACGGTGAACCACTTTTGATCCAACCAACGTAGCGTCACCTTCTCCTCATTTTCCTTTCCAAAAGGGAAGAAAAATAAAGGGAGGAAAATATAAAAGGAAAAAAGTACAAGTAACTTGAACCATAGTAATTGTTGCAGCTTGCCAACAAATTAATAATAAATATTTGCAATAAACATGAGATGCATACATTTCGAAGAAGAAAAGCTTAATTTGTTTCTTCCCAATTTGCAACTATACGTACCTACTAAATTATTTTTCAACTTTTCCACATAAAAGTTGAAAAATCATTTAATATTCCGGCTAAGATGTACAAGTAACTTGAACCATAGTAATTGTTGCAGCTTGCCAAAAAATTAATAATAAATATTTGCAATAAACATGAGATGCATACATTTCGAAGAAGAAAAGCTTAATTTGTTTCTTCCCAATTTGCAACTATACGACCTATTAAATGATTTTTCAACTTTTCCACATAAGTCGTAGAAAAAATCATAAATATTCCGGCTAAGATGTTACCCTAAACCTGGTTGAAAATTGTCCGTGGTTTGTGGGAAAAAGTCTTTAATTTGTTTTCTTTTTGGAAAAGCATTTTCTTCTTCTTTTTCTCCGCTATTGGATTTTTTTAATATAGTAACATATATTCTCTTAATCTCCTATCTTCTCATTTATGTAGCATATAATATTGTATTACGTAGTATATTCTCTACTTTATTTTCTACTTCTATTTGCACTTTCCATATTAAGTCTTTGTATTGTTTAAATGTATGTCATCATCCTCGTATGAAATATCAAGAATTCTTTAACATCTATTGTCGGCTTAGATCTAATCATTGCTCCTCCTTTGGCATCAACTCTGCCTTTGGCGGCCTGGACATTGGCTTCAGCCTCAACACCGGCTTCAACATCAGCTCCTCCTTTGGCCAAGGCAACTCCGATCGGGCCTCCATCTCAAAACCCGAACCCCTAACTCCCTCACTTGCTCTGCCGACACCCTCAATCAACAGCTGTTGTTGCTACTCTTAATCAACCCTCGACCTCGGGCAAAACCCTAACGTCGCTATTGATACGAGTTGCCGTGTGAGCACCTTTGATCGCGGAATTATCAAAGGTGGGTTGAGAAGAGGATGACAGAAACACAAGAACAATTCAGTAGTGGCGAAGGAAAATACCCTCTCTAGATTATAAGTATGAAAATATTACAATCCCTCTCTCATAATCTCACTAGAATCGAGACCAAACTCTCAATTCTCTCTAAACTCTAACCTCTCTTGATTAGAATCTCTCTTTTTACATCTGATTCATTAGAAACCCTAAAACAATCCCTTATATATGTGTAACAACGTGGATGGCAAAGTGATAAATAACCAAGCTAAAACCCCACATGAATTCGTGTAAATAAAAACCCAAACAAACCAGGAAACCATCGATGAGTCGACTCATGTGCATATATGAGTCGACTCATGACACATGGGTCGACTCATACAGTGATGAGTCGACTGGTTAGAGACTTTTGACAAAACGGCTGAGTTCTATGAGTCGACTTATGACAAACATGAGTCGACTCAACCTGATGAGTCGACTCATGACTGTTATGAGTCGACTCACGGGCTGAAAACCGGATGCTTCGATTCTTCAATTCGTTGTTTCGTTCCACGCTTCAACCTGCGTTCCACTGTGTTGTTTTAAGAATCATCTATCCTCATGCTATCATGAGAATCATCTATCCTCAAGCTCCCATGAGGATCGCTAAGTTCCGAAGAGAAAATACACCCGTATCATGGGTCCCCCTTTAGGAACTTGAAGTCCCATTCAAGTTAGAACTTCAGCTAAGGAAACTCTCGAACTCCTCTATCTTTTCTGCACCACCTGACATTGCTAGGAACTTCATAGCGACGTATAACTGGAAACGACTCCTTCGCTCCTTGGCTTATCGTAGTCGTCTTCCGCTCCAACATGCAATTCTCTTTCGATGGCTTTTCTGGAAGTCTAATGCACAGCGAGACAAACTTCTAGCTTGTATTCACTAGCCTCTTCGCTCGCGTCGCCGTCCCCAAGCTTGTCTCCCTCAGAAGAGACGCCGAATGAAATATGAACTTTTCACCGCCTTTGGTGAATGTATACTTCTGAGCCCGCCGCTCGTAGATCGCATATCTATCCCATAAGTACGGATTGCCCAGTATAATCTAACAAACATCCAATGGAACTATGTCGCACGTGACCTCATTAATATACGACTCATTGAGCGCAAATCTGACAGTGCATTGATCAACTACACTCGGTCTCTCCTCCTTCTGAATCTACCCCAATGGATAGGGCTTCAGATGCTTGGCCGTCTTCAGACCCAGCTTCTGAACCAAGACCTCGGATATTAAATTCTTCTCGCTGCCCGGATCAACTATGACATCAACCAAACTGATCTTTACTTGCAACTTAAGCACAAAGAGTTGCTCTCTCGGGTCGCCATCCTCCTTCGTGGCCTGTCTCCCCTCCATAAGATTGAGACTATTGTTAGGCTCTGTCATCCCCGGGACTTCTTTCGGACCTTGAGCTATCATATATGCCTTTTTCTCCTCCTTCTTCTTCAATCCTCTTGGCTTGAGATGATAATACTTCTCCCAGCACCGATCAGCAACATGCCATGTCTTCTCGTAGTGACTACAAATCAGTTCTGCTTTTCCTGGATCACCCTTCTCCTCCTCCTTATGTTTGGAACCACTAGACTCGCCTCCCATCTGTTTGGAGTCTCCCTTAGTCTCGTTGCCCTTCTTCTACTTGCCCTCAATGGCAATAGCCTTCACGCTCGCCTCTGTAATAGTCTCGGTTGTGAATAACTTCATCTCCTTCCGGATGTAGTCACTCAAACTCAACCCCGCCATATACTTCATAAACACAGAATATTTCTCCGTCACAATGTTAAGAACCATCGCCTGTTACTAAAACTCTGTGGTGTATTCTTGAACGGTTTGATTGACCCTTTGACGCAAGCCATACCACTTGTACCAACGCTCCTCAAAGAATCCCACCGGGTAGAGCTGCTTCCTCAGTAACTCCTTGAACTTGTTCTACGACACCGCCTTCTTTTCTTGCTTGTAATAAGATTTCCACCACGTTAACGCATGCCCTGAAAGCTTTAAAGTCGGGAACACAATCTTCTTCTTGGACGAATATCCGTAGAGAGTGAAATACATCTTCATACATTTGATCCAATCATCGAGTTTCTCCATATTGACACTCCCATCATAAACATGAATCTCCACCTTGAAGTCAATCTTCAGGTTCTGGTAAGAATTCTTACCCCCTTGATGCAACGCATCCTTAACGGTCTCCTCCTCCTTGTCGGGATCTGAATCCACTCTCTCCACATCGGACTCCACAATTTTCTTCTTGGACTTTGAAGAAGATTCACCTTGTTTATCACCTCCATGGATAAGACTGACGAGTTGTGTGAGAGTCGACCCTATCGTCTCGATCTGCTTCTCCAATACATCAACCCTCGCTGAATTGTCTCCTTCAGCCATCTTCTTCCTTAAAACCTAGACTCCTTCCAATGAAATAAGGATCTCGCCTAGCTTCTTGTATTACGATCGAGTCAGGACCATACACAGGATGCCCCCCCCCTTTACAGGATCTGATCGCTCTGGTACCAACTTGATACGAGTCGCCGTGCGAGCACCTTTGATCGCGAAATTATCAAAGGTGGGTTGAGAAGAGGATGACAGAAACGCAAGAACAATTCAGTAGTAACGAAGGAAAATACCCTCTCTAGATTATGACTATGAAAAGATTACAATCCATCTCTCATAATCTCACTAGAATCAAGGCCAAACTCTCAATTCTCTCTAAACCCTAATCTCTCTTGATTAGAATCTCTCTTTTTACATCTGATTCATTAGAAACCCTAAAACAATCCCTTATATATGTGTAACAACGTGGTTGAAAAAGTGGTAAATAACCAAGCTAAAACCCCACAAGAATTTGTGTAAAAAGAAACCCAAACAAACCAGGAAACCATTGATGAGTCGAGTCACGTGCATATATGAGTCGACTCATAACACATGGGTCGACTCATATAGTGATGAGTCGACTGGTCAAAGACTTTTGACAAAACGATTGAGTTTCATGAGTCGATTTATGACAGGCATGAGTCGACTCAACCTGATGAGTCGACTCATGACTGTTATGAGTCGACTCACGGGCTGAAAACTGGATGCTTCGATTCTTCAATTCGCCGTTTCGTTCCACGCTTCAACCTGTGTTCCACTGTGTTGTTTTACACTCCTATTCTCATGCTATCATGAGAATCATCTATCCTCAAGCTCTCATGAGGATCGTTAAGTTCCGAAGAGAAGATACACATGTATCAGCTATGGCAGACCATCAACACTCAACACCCACTGTCAGCAAACCTACATCACACTGTGTAGACTATCCATTCATTGACAGCCTAGATCCGATCACTGTCCCTCTTCTCGCGATAGTAGGTTTTGCCCTGTCTCGATCACCATGCCCGATCTCCGATCATCGCTGTCAGATTCCACTCTCCACTAATCGACAACCCGGGTATGGTCAACGCACCTTCTCTCGCAACTACTTTTCTAGTGTTGAATATAATTTATTTTTCCTGTGAAAAATATTATAATATATACTACTATGATGAATTATTCGGAAAATTAAATTTTCCCTTTTCCAATAATAATTGATGTTAAACGATACTATCAATATATACTACTGTAAAGAATCTTCATCCTCGTTAAATATCAAAAGTAGACTGAGCGATTACCATGATAAGAGAATGGAAATATATGCCTAGAGTACTTCAAAAGATGGCAAAATTTTTCACTATTGACCAGTCATTTTGAAGAAAATCACACATTTGAAAATGTCCACATGGACAAATCATAAAATGCAATTTTTGCAGTTTTCCAAATTTCCCCCCTAGCAGAGCAATACGATTTGCCATCAAATAAACAGCCACACATACCACTTGAAATAACAAAACCAAAAAAAAAAAAAAAAGAAATGCAACTTTCCAACCCACATAACATCACTATATCATCCCCCTCCCAATCTCCTCAGCAACAACCCCCCATTTCCTCGAAAACAAATCAAACCAAATTGCAGAGAACCCCCCCAAATTTAACCAATGTCTTGCTCCACCTCCCCAAGATCCTCCTCCTCCCTCCACCACCCTCGCCTCCTCCTCCACCCCAAAAATGGTCGAAACCCCTGCAGCCGACTCCGCTGACCGATTCCCGCCTCCGACGCTACCGGGGGTTTTGGTGGGCGCTCGCGACCATGGGTGCTGGGCGTGCTTCGCCGGTGTAGGTCCGTAGCAATCTCCGTCTCTCCCCTGCGCCCACCGGTTTGGTTTGTGTTGTCTGGTCCGGCGTCCGGCCGCTTCGACAACCCTCAGGCCTACACAGCAACTTCGATCAAGTCCTGCACGTCAATCAACCGAGACGCGGGGCGCCGGTCGCGGGTCGCCTCCGCGCAAGTCCGCCCTGCCTGTCTCCGGCATTCCCCAGCCGCTTTTAAAAAAAACCCCCCAGGCGGGGGCCCCCCCACGCGAGAGGCCCTCGCAGATTCTCGACGACGAGAGGCATGTTATCAGCTTCAGAATCGTCGGACGGCGCAGCAACAGGCTAAGCAATTACAGGTAGGATACATATACACTCGTTCATTTGGATGTCATCGTTGCGGTAGTAGTAAAATTAAGCTTGTTTCGATCGAAAAAGAAAATGGGCTAAAAACACGATACTTAATGAGGAAGAATTCTATCAGAACGCTCTACATATACCATTCACTTACGGTCAGAGGGTTAGTTTGGGAATTACAGCTTCGTCTAGATCACTCCGTTCTTATAGGGATGGTTCTGATACGATCCCTAGTGATTCTTAACAACAACGGGATATAAAAATTCGCGTTGGTACGTACAGGTCGGTGACGACGCCTGCACGCGCGGGATCGAGGGCGCGACGAGCGGTGGTGAGAGCTAACGTGGTGGACGTCCCGGCGTGGCGGAACCGGGACCGAGGGACACGTGCGTGTTCGCGGATACCATTGTGCGGATGCCAACCTGCAGTCGCTGGCCGATGGACGGCGGCAGGAGATCGCCAGAAGCGGGAGGCGGACTAGGCATTATTGTCGTTGGCGGTTTGTTTGTCGTAGTGGCGACCCGCGTGGCGGGCGGCCGCCGTTTGAGCTGAGGAAGGCGACTGGCGATGTCTTCGCCGGGCGTGGTCACGTGTTTTTTCTTTTCTTTTTCTTCTTTCATTTTTTTCCCTTTTCTTTTTCCCTTTTTTTTTATTTTAGAATACAATGATGATGTGTATAATGTGTGGTTTAGTTTCTTTGAAGATCATTTTGGTAGCGGCAATTATGCACAAATTCTCTCTAGCAAGGAAAACTTTGTATGAGAAATATCTAGTAGTCTCGTCCATTAATTAATGTATTATATAATTTTTTTTTCCCTCAGTTCGTCCATATATATAATCTACCAATTGAATGATATATGTAGTTCCCAAAAAAAAGAATGATATATGCCTCACTTTAGTACAGTAAATCGAGATCAACACATATTTTTCCCAAGGTTATTGTTTTTTGTTTTATCCTATATCATAATGCTATATAGCTCGTTATTGTGATCGGCATGAAATGAGGATAATCGGGTAGGCTTCGAGGTATATATATCTGTTGTGAATGGACTTGTTAATTTCTTTAGTGGCAGATTATCATCTATTTTGAGCACAAGTATATATATATTCAACAATTATATTAGGTCTTGTTTGGCAAAGGACTTAGTGAGATTAAGAAGAGTTAACCATTCAATAGGCTAATATATATTGTGCCATAGAAATAAACAATTGTTAATCACATTGAACTAGCTGACACGTGTCTTAAGCAGACTACACACCAACACAACTCAGACACACTGATTTATCGTCTCTCTCGAAGGTCGAGACGAAAAGCGTCCCTTCTCATCTCCCTTGAAGGCTGAGATGAAAGTCATTCATTCTCGTCTCCCCTCGAGGGTCGAGATGAAAGGTGTCTGCACTTCCCGCCTCCCTCGTAGGCCAAGACAAAAGGCGGTGTTCCCCGTACTTAGCAACGACAGCCTGTCACTATCACATTAAGTGTACGGTTGGTGTCGTCATTACACCGACGCCGCAAGTTTTAAATGACTCATCAGGCATCGTCAACACCTATCACCATCGCATTAATCATAAGGGTGACTTGAACCACTAAATGCCGACACTTGTAAAGGTATCAGCTGACTAAGTCGACTGCATGGACTCAACCAAGATTACATAAGTACCCTCGTCGGCTCAGCATAAGTAGGCACATCGCCTACTAAACAAATGTACACAATTTCTACACACTTAAAGCTATATCACCGGAGAACCCAACTCTGATCCTCTAAAGTGTTGTATACATGTATGACTCTCTTTCTATTAGGAGATCAACCATCAAAGGAGATCAACAGACCCTAAAGTCTTCAAAATCAATCCTAAATCCCATTGTTAAGCATCTGGCATCAACATCTACAAAACACAAAAAATCTGCACAGTGTATAATAATTAATTTACTACAAACAAAAAATAGTACTGGTTTATAAATCCCACAAGAGGGGTTAAAGTGAGTTGACCCCTCAAAACAAGGGGTTTATAAATCCACCTATTTAGATGAATTAAGAGATAACTCCTCTATTAATGAAGAAAATGAGCATAATCCTTTTTATTTCCAAACATAAAAATGACCATAGGGATTAAAATAAACTAACCCCATGAATTAATAATCTTAACCCTTCAGATTAAAGAATTGTTCAATGATTTAGACAAAGATTTTCTAGCAAGAGAGGGCAAGGGTTAACCTAAACCATTTAATCAAACAATTTTTTTTTTCTAATAGCTTGATTTAAGTTTTATTCAAAAAGTCAAATAAAGAAATATACATGTATAATGTACCTGTCCTTACACGATACATGCATAGGAATAAGCATGATGCATTAAATAAGCATGAAAAAAATACTTTTGTTTTTGTGGGTGATAGGGAATCACCATCACCGTCATCATCAGCTGGCTAGGGTGTGCAACTAGGCTTTAATAATCTCAACTTGGTGAGTAAAGAAGTGCAAGTTGCTGAGTTTTCCTCTGTACGTCCTCTCTGGCCCCTTTTCTCTTTCCTTGTTTCTTTGCTTGCTTTTGTCTAAATAATCAAACTTATATGGTAAAGAGCGGTACGATGCTGCAAGTTGCGGTGCAAGTTGCTGGGGGTAGCTGTTGAATGTTCCCCGCGGTCTCTCTTGCCCCGCCCAATGCTCTAATCAGCTGTAGCGTGTTACTAACATGACACACATTCATACGCTTACAATGTGTTTTACAAACATAATTTCTTGGTCCAAATTTGTACCGTTATGATTTTGTATTTGTTGATAATCTAAAGGATTTGATGGTTATAAGGTGACAATTAACTCATTTAACAAAATGAACTACTTAGAAGTAGTTAACGAGCCTCACAACCTTTAATGTATCATTCAAGTGAGCCTCATCACTATCCACCTCTTAGTAGCTTATTTTATTATGAGTCGATGCTTCATACTCATTAATTTCTTATCTAAAATGTAGTTTTTCATTGTATATATATGATCATATTAGTGACAAACTAGCTAAAATCGTGGAGAGACACCAAGCCGGTTGACTTTCTATATCTCTCAGCGTGTATATACATATATGAAATGAAACCCATTTGCATATATCAAAGCACGTTTGAGCTCACTAAATGCATGCACAAAGCGTTATATATTAATATACATTATACAGTATTGATTAAATCAAATGTTACTGGTCAAATTTTGGATTAATTTATTAAATTTTGGTACCTATGCTTGCAAACAAAACTTTGAACTATTAAATCTTCGCTATGGTCCCTAAAATAATTTCTCGTAGCTATCTCCTGATTTTAAGGACCCATTCCAATTTAATATATTTATTACCGTTATGATTGTCGACCTATCATGTAATGAAGAGACCACGTCCTAAGGGACTGTTTAGTTCAATTTCTATAAATTATAGAAAAAGGAAAACAGTCAAAATATAGATTTCCTTCTATTTCTTTAAAAATTTATGAAAAAAGTTTTGAGAAGTCAAAAAGCACCAATTTTCTTGATTCTTGTACTTTGCTTGTTTGGTTCAAAATAAGAAAATGACTCAGTTTCTTTATAGAAATTAATAACAAATTTTCCTTTTCTTTTGTTTGGTTACATATGCCAACGTTATAGAAAAGTGTCAACAATCATATTCATCAATTAACAACGGCTAGTTTCACATTCTCAAATCTTATAAAATCCTTCTATCCTCAACTATCCATGAACACAAGATTTCCACAATTGAAAAACATGAGTAAGAGTGTTAGAGACCGTGGTGACCCGTCAAGTTCATCAAATCCAAATATATGTATTTTGGTTAAAAAAACTACAAATTCTATTAATATTTTCTCAATGACCAGAGTCTAGTTTTTCTTTTTTGTAATCAGCATGCTTGAAAAGTATCGTAGAAACCAACATATGGCGAATTATTTTCATAAACAAGCTCAAAACCAGCCATGAAACTATATGAACCCAACAACAGCTCAAATCCGAAGAATATTATGTGCATATAGAGCTCAAACCACTAAAAATCAGCATAGTAACAAAAACATAGCCCTAACAGCTCAACAACGAGAACGAATATCAACCAAAAACCCCATAATATAGAACTAAACAAGCTTGAAATTAGCATAGTAACAAAAAAAACCAACCAAAAACCCCACAATGTAGAGCTCAACAAGATCGAAATCAGCATAGTAACAAAAAAACAGCCCAACAACTCGACAATGAGCACGAATATCAACCAAAAACCCCCACAATATAAAGCTAAACAACCTCGAAATCAGCATAGTAATAAAAAAACAGCCCCAACAGCTCAACAACAAGCACGAATATCAACCAAAAACCCCACAATGTAGAATATGGAGCTAAATAAGCTCTTAAATCAGTCCAACCAAAAGAAAACTGCATCAACACCTATGAATACTTATTAGGGCTCAGGATAAAAATAGATTTATCATAAAAGATTATCTCGCCTATCAATTTATGATGCAATGTAGGCTACTATTTTGAGGGATTTCCTCACGCAAACATTGAAATATCAATAAGGGTTGCATTCCACACAAAATTGTCTCACCTAAACAATACACAATAAATACGTACAAGTTGCATTCTCAGTTTATTATCATCATCATTGCCCACCAAAAAAAATGAATGAAAAAAGCTCATACCATGATTGAGTACCAAAAAAGCCATCCGTCAATAATCTCAAACTGAGCATTGTATAGCATAAGAAGCCAACAACCATTAGCTCAATCTAAGCACAAATAGCCAACAACAAAAATTAGCAAGATGAATATAACCAATGACGAATAAAACAACAAGAACAAATTAGCAACATGGATTGCAACATCATCAACTTTGCAATTAACAAAATATAAGTTAGTGTAGGGATTTAGGAATTAGCAACATGAATTGCAACATTTAAAGTTTGCAATTAACAAAATATAAACTTGTGTGAGGATTTTGTAAATAGAAACATGAATGCAAAGACTATGCAAATCATGTGAAGTAGCAAAATAGAGTGTTGTGTGTACAGAACAACAAAACACTATGATGTGTCCCATCCTTGAGCCGCCGCAAGACTTGCAATAAACCTCTTTTATGCCTCCTTCGTTTTGATAAAAAACCTCCTTGCCTCACGCTCACTTTCATACAAATGATCTAAAACCCTGTCAAGAAATTTGTCACTATAGGAGTCACTATGGGTCTTCAAAGTTGTAGCTAATTGTTCAGTCCAATGTATTATGTGTTGATTTCTAATTGACTCCGACATTGACTCAACAAAGCTACATATCAACTCATCATCATTGGATTTTCGAGGTCTTTTGCTTGAGGATGGCTTTTTGTTAGACTCATGTTGGGATTTTCTAGAAGTGGAGTTTGGGGTAGTGTTAGCATCGGATTGAGGTTCAATTTTCACTCTCAAGTGGAATGTTTCTATCATCATCATCAAGAGGAATTGTGTTGTTAGTACCAAACTTATCATAAAGTGACCTAACAAATTCACCCCCAACTTGATCATCACTCATGATCTTCTGTAAATGTTTGTAGAAAGGAAGAGACTTGGTTATATATCCTCTTAGCTTAGAGTTACTTTTGTCATGCAATATGTGAAAAATGTTGGGTGAAATTCATGATCAATTTGATCATATTATTTAGTTGACTATTTATTAAATAAGGTGGAAGAATATCATCATATACTCTTAATTCGTAAGGTTATGGTCTAGACAACGCGTCTTGCAAAATGCTATAGTCATTCGACGCACCTTCCCACTCAACTAGGACATATGTGAAAAGTTTATTTGGAGTGCACTCAGCTAAAATATTTTGTGTTACACCTTTACGCCCTCTAAAGTGTGCTACTAGATTAGAAAGTAACATTGCGTCAATATGTGTTTCATCTATCATACCAATGCAATCCTATCAAAACTTGACAATGATTGAAATTATTAGTTTCTCATATCATTAAATTATGCAAATCACTAACTCAAACAATTTATTTCTCTCTTACCTTGAAGTAAGGAAAATAGTTTGGATTGTTGGTAATCTCCGGTGAAATCTCATTAGGTGCTTGCTTCATGTATCGATCGCGAAGACCATTCATAGCCTGTAGGATCTTATTAAAGTACCTACTAACCGTTTCACCCGATCTTATGAATTCGGTCCTTATTACTCTATTTTTGGTTTTATGACCCACTATGTAAAGAAACATATCTAGTTGTTCTTCAACTTGAAGATGTCTTGTATCCTTTAAAAACCCATGATTCGTATTATATCCGCAAGTTTGAAAAAAGCTTTAGGCCTCATTCTAATATAAGACTTACAACTATCACTATATCCTTCAAAGACGCGCTTGAAGTGTGCATTTCTACAAAAAAACAATTTCCTCATCTTATCCTCTCTTGGAGCAATTACAAATTGATTTACGCCTAGCACAAATTCTCAATAAATAAGCTATTATTGTAACCACAGAAGATATAGTCGTTTTAGCACACATTCTCTTTATTTGTTCTTCATCTACACCATCCATCTATGTTAATTACAAAGAAAATAAAGTTTAAATCGTTTATGAAGCCATGATAGTTAACTCATTTTAATGAAATCAAGCGCTAATCAAACCATAATAGTAGTAAACGATTTAAAATTCAACAATCTAACAAATTAGCTCAATAAACGATTATAGTAGTTAACAAATGAAGAACAAATCGTTTATGAAGCCATGATAGTTAACTCATTTCATAAATCAATGGACCAGTAAACGATTTCATGAGCTATTGCCGTTTCACCAGTTAACTCATTTTAATCTCTCTAAAGTGGTTAGCTTAACTCTTATATATTTTTCTTGTTTGGCAAATTATGAAGAATTAACTTACATTAATTATTTTTGTTTGGCGGGTTAAAAATAATTAAATCTCTTTTAACTCTTGACTTAACCCTATTGTCAAACGACACCTAATTGTCTCTCTTTATTTTTATTTAAAGCACTTGTCTCTTTGTATAATTGTCTTATAATAAAAGCATGAACATTTTCTAGGTGGTGTCATCCATAGCATTTAGTTCAAGGCCCACAAAGAAGGCCCAGCAACAGAGGGTAAGATGAAACCCGTTGGGCGTTATTATTATCATGCAAAAGTTGGGAGAATGGAACCTACATCTCACAATTTTAGCTCGTAATATATGCCCAAACTTATGAAAAAAGGAATCATAGACACAGCTTTATATAAAAAATTATATAGGAGAACGAATAAATATATAACTTTTTTAATTTGCTAACAACGAAGTTTCCCAAGAGCTCCTGAAAAATAGCGTCTTCTACTGTTGGGGGGTTGGATTCTCTACGGTAAAAATCTACATTTAGCTACGTGGTTTAATACTATTGATGTATCTCAGTAAGCCCAATAATTAAATATTTTTATATAATTTAAATAACTATATTATTCACGAGGTCCTCTAAGTAAGTAGATTTGATTAGTAAATTGTATAATTTCTCCATAACAAATAATGTAGAGCAACCCCCTCCCACCCACCCATGTTAAGAGGTGCAACATCTTAGCGTTTAAATTATTGAAACGATACTAATAGTAATTCTTAACAGTATCTTTATTCTATTTTGAGGATAAGTGATAGCACAAATAATGGCAGAAGAGACCAGAAGGCACCAGAAGATAAGTTATTAAATAAATTATTATAATTAGCATTTACTCTAAACTCCATATGTTTGTTTTATTTGAGAAAACACTAGAAGAGAGTCACATATAATGGCAACATCTAACTCAATCCCAATAATAATTCTACATCATAGCTACGAAAATGTATCAAATAGATTTGGTTTCTGACATTTAATATGCACCAAAGGGATATTAATCTTCAATTATTGAATTTTTAAAATCGTGTATAGATCCAATGATTAATATTTCTTAGGTGCGCATTTAATACATGGACTAGATTCGTTGGATTCTTTTTTTTTTTTTTTTGGTGTGTGTACATGCAACTCTATATACTTTTAAGCCAATGCTATACACTTAGTAATGCTAAAGAACTATAAGTCCAACAATTAGCTTGTCTGGAGCCGTCTATTCAAGTTCTCAGATATTTTGTTCAACTAGGAAAGGAAGAAGAAGAAGCTATGTAAAAGGTAAAGTTCATAACCTATAAATATTAGTGATTTATATGTAAAACTATTATAAACTATTTTTTATTAGAGAAAGTATCACGAATTCATATCATACTCCTTTTAAAAGTATGAGTTCGAGAAAAACTTTTCATAGTCAATATTACCCTTTTACTATTTTGAATATTTTATTTAAATCTTAATTTATCCTAATATTAAGTAAGTATATCCTATATTAATACTACGTGAACTACTTATAGCTTAACAATTGAAAAAAAATTAATAAAATACATGAAATAACTATTGAAAAATAATATCAATAAAATACAGAAATGACTCCACAGTAATTAGTAAAAAATAAGATTAATAAAATACATGAAATAGATTCATAACATTAGTTTGTTAGGTAAAGAAATCATACATAGCTAACATACAATAAAGTTTAAAAATTACCAAAAAATACTCTCAAAGTTCAAAAGTACACAAAACAGCCTAAATTTTCAAAAGTCAAATAATAAACATGCTTAGAAATTAAAGGCAACCCTCGAAGAATTTAAAATTTCCAATTAACACTCTTAATGTTTCAAAATTATAAAAACACTTTTAAAAATTCAAATTATAAAAAATCACCCTAAAATTCTGAAATCTAAAAACTTATAAACAACATAGATGAATTTAAAGAATTGCCATTAGGCACCTGAAAATTTTAAAATTTATAAAAAAAACCTAAAAGTCACATAAATTGTAAAAAACTCCCTCAAAAGTTAAAAATTGTGAAAAAGCCCTAAATTTTCAAAACGCATAACATGTACATATCAAAACTGGAAATTATCAGCAAACCACTAAAAATTTAAATTTTGCAAAAAGCAACATAAACTCTCGTTAATTGTAAAAAATACTCTTAAAATTTTAGAGATACAAGAGGTATTCTAACATTTAAAAACTTACCTCCAACACATGAGACATAAAAATTACTAGCACGTAACTTAAAATTTAAAATTTTCAAAAAAAAAACTCTCAAAAATTTAAAAAGCGCAAAACACACACCCAAAACTTGAAAATCACTAAAAAAGGACTAAAATTTCAAAACTTTAAAAAAAAAGAGTAACTCTTTGATTATTTTTTCATTAAAATGTGTAAATTTATTTCCAATTTAAGGTTTACTATCCCTTATCAGCATCTATAGAATCTGAGTTGATGATGATAAAAAAATAACAATATCATTAAATTTAAAACATCTAGTTAAGGAATAGAATTTTGAGAAATATATGATAGATTAAAATTAATGTTATTGTATAAATTAAAGTAACTGCATATAATTTTATTAATTAGCTAAGCAACAAAAATATGTAAGTAACATTAATTAATAAAAGACTAGGAAAATATAACATCACTAGAAATACAGTTTCACCACGATGTCACAAATGTAGACGATGAAGACACTGCTCTAAGATTGCCTTGGAAAAGATAAAGGTGAATAAGTATTGATCTCGACTCAATAGAAAAATAAAATAGAAGGAATAAAAGATAATATTTTCTAAATAATTTATAGAATAGTTTAATTTTTGAGAAAAATTATGAATCTTTAGGGGAGGTTAGTCATCTAGAACTTAAAACTGGAACTGGGATAATTTGTGGGATAAATTTTTAAGGTGTTAGTCACATAGAACTAGGAAATGAGATATTTTTTATAGTGTTAGTCAAGTAGAACTTTTGTAGAACTAGAACTGTATTATTTTTTTGGTGCGTTAATCAAGTAGAATTCTACTAGAATTAGAATTGGGATAATTGGTCATAATTATCCCATAAATTATACTACCTATATATATAACCATAAGTTCTCCTCTCTCAAATTATCCCACACATTACAAAGAATACAATTGGAAAAAAAAGTGAAACACCGCCTCCCTCCCTCTTGGTTAGTTTATCCGCCTAGAAAATTTATCTGCCATGAAGTCAATCATCCGTTCATTTTTCTGTCTTTACTTTGTTTTTGTGATGATTAGATCTTTTATTATTATCTTCAAGATGTATTACTTTATTGATAGATTTTTAACGTTAAATTACTTTATTATTATTTGTTTGATCTTTTCTCTCCACAACAGTGGTTTAGGTTAAGAATATAGTGTTGGTGGGTTAGTGCTAAAGATATGCGGGCTATTTATGTTTTTTTTATAAGTTAGAAAGCAACTTTGCGATCACATTGATGATTAGATGTTGAATGGTTAATGGTGATATCTATTATTGTTAAATCGGCTCAGTAAATTGATTAGGATATTTATAGTTCATCTGTCGATCATCTGTTTAGCGGTCATGGATGATTCCTGTGTACATCTCATTTATTTGCTGATTTGGTTTCAGCGATCATGATGAGATTGGTCCAAAAGGTTAATGGCTGAAAAATTAATGCTTATTTTTCTTTCTTTATGATGTTATGAGATTTGAACTTCGACATTTATGATCCTCCACTAGAAGCTCCACGAAATGTTGCTGACGATGACTCCGATAAAGAAGACGAGTTACAGACTCAACGAGCAGCTATAGGAGCTTAGAGAAATTCTATGGCAGAGACCATGTGGGATGATAGAAGCCATGTGGGATGATAGAAGTCGAGTCACAATAGGGATTTAGATTTTTATTTATTTGTAAATTATTTTATTATTTGAGATGAATAGTGATGTTTTATTGCGTTATATTTTATAGTTATTACTAGAATTTGTTTATCAATATTATATTATTTTAATATACAATTATTAACAATAGTAATTTATACCCACCATTACCCCCACCAAATTATCCTACCAAATTATACAACTTCATAATATTATCCATCATTATCCTATCAAATTATCCTACCAAATTATCCCACTTTAAGAATTACCCATCATTGTTCCACTAAATTATCCCCGTGTTAAAAATTATCTCACTTTAAGAATTTGCTTATAAGGATGCTTTTATCATATAAAAGTAAACTAAAGTTAATATTGATCTTTAATTTATGATATTTTATGAAGGCTATCAATGAAAAGGAACAAACTTTATATTCTCTTTTCTGTCATTTTAACCCACTTTTAATCAATCGTTTTGGCTTATAACGCTATTTTCAAGTATTTTTTACTTTTGCAACACCATACTTTCTCATATTAAGCTTGGTTTTATGTCAGTTGAAATAATGAAAATTCAAAATTGGCTTCAGATTATATTTACTTTATGTCAATTCAATTATTAACATGGAGATTTAAATTGGGTGTAGTCCGTTCAGACAAAGATAAAAAAATCAACATGTTAAAGTTTATAAACATAAGTGAGCTAAAACTATCAAAGTGGAACTGAGGGATAATTTGTAGTAAGGAAATAAATTAAAAATACTTAATTATGATATTTGACCACGAGCATTGCATGTGCATAAAACCTAGTAGTTTAAAGTCTACAAAATGTTCACACAAGCATAAGATTATCTTAACGACATCAATAAATTTTTTATAAAACTAATGTTTGTTCCTAATTAAGGAGAGAGTATAGTTAAACATAAAGTAAACAAGGACAAGAATGCTTCAAATGTATAATGCTCAAGTTGTATTAATTAACACCTGTAAAGCCACTATAGTTTGTTGAGGGAAAACAATTGTGATATTTTTTCTCTATTAATAAATGGTTTTTCATGAAAACCATCTTAACTCTTGTCCAAATTGGTACTTACCATCTTTATTTTTTATTTTTTTTATCAAAACCACCTATATTTGCTTATCTGTTTGTAATATCATACTTTTTGGTACTCTCTATTTGTTAAAAATATAAAATTCCTATTATATCGTCTAATCTAACTTAAGAGGGGGAAGAATAGGAAGGAGAGAGGGGAAATAGGATTGGCGATGATGGGTCGGTGGAGGGAGAGGGAGAAGGTCAACTACGAGAGTAGAGAGGAAGGAGGAGAGGAAGAAAGCAAGAAAGGAGGAGGAGGGTGGTGGATAAGGCTATTGGTGGAGGGATAGGAGAGGAGAGAAGGGGTTAGGGTTTGAAAAAAACTCAATAGGTGAAAAATATGGTGGGGAAGATGGAGGAGGACACGAGAGGAGAGGAGAGGGAAAGAAGGATGTGGAGGGGTTATGGGTTGAGGGGAGGAGAGGAGAGAATGGAGTAGGGTTTGGAGAAATCCTAGCGATAAAGAAGATGGTGAAGAAGATGGAGGAGGACAGAGAGGGGGAGAAGGGAAGGAAGAGAGGAAGTGGAGGAGGACGGAAGGGAGATAAGAGAGGGAAGGAGGAGAGGAGAGATGGAGAGATCAAGAGTAAAATGAATATTTTTAAAAAAATGTTAGCTGATTAGTGTTTAAGGTGTAACATTGCAAACATGTACGCAAATATTGGTGGTTTTGATGAAAAAATAAAAAATAAAATGGTAAGTATCAAGTTGGATAAAAGTTAAGATAGTTTTCATGTAAAAATCGATTAATAGTTTATTATAGTTTTGTTGAAATCTACCTGAATTTACTTGGTTAAGAATAAAGAAAATTGTATACATATTCTATTTTCCAATATTTGGTAAACAACTAGATAGTGGAAAATGATAATTGAATGTATATTTTGTAGAAGAGTTGGGGTTAATTTCAATAAATTCCCTTGAATTTTTTATGGGTTTTGTACATAACCTCGCTAAACTTTATAAACAAATTAAAAAATTCTTTCAAGAACATATTTTATTAAGTAACCAAATATTTGTTTGGTGACAAAAGTTTGTTTTTCGAAATGCTACAAATTTTAGGAATTTTGCAAAGTTAACCCATAAATATGCAACATTTGTTCTAGCCAATTTAGTTACCACAAGTTCTACAAGATTTTTTTTATTAATTTAAAAATTAAAATATAATCCCGTATAATTAAGTTGTGGAGACAAATAAAAAAAATGTAGATAATTTTATAGCTTTGAATAAATAAAAGCTTGGTTTGTAAATAAAAAAAATCAAATCCAACTACTACAAACCATAAACCGAGTTTGAATTAAAAAACTGCAGATATACAAATGAAGAATCTTAGTTAATTTTCTACAACAATTTGCTACATGCTAATCTACAAACCATAAAATTTCTTCCTCCAATATGAACAACTCAAACCTAAAGCATATAATAAAACAAAAGAAGAAACTTTGATCATTTGCATCACCTAAAGCATAGATTAATGCTAAGAACAACATACAAAAGAAGAAAACTTCGATCATTTGCATCACCTAAAGTATAGATTAATGCTAAGAACAACGTACAAAAGAAGAAAACTTCGATCATTTGCATCACCTGCAACTTGAGCCTGAACCGATTCGTCAACCCTCTTTTAGGCAATTTGCCACCTTAATGGAGTTCCTCCCTCGAACCCAAACTGTATCGTCCCCATCATCGACAGTCGCCAAGGATTGCTATTGCTACCTCGCCGGAGGAGAGATTAGGGCTCCGGATCGAATGAGGGAGAAAGAGATTGGATCTAGGGTTATGGTTTTTGCAGATGATTGATCGAGGAAGAAAAAGATTGGATCTAAGGCTAGGGTTTCGTCAAACATGTAGATATGTTCGATTGAGGATAGAGTGTAAGACGTTTTCCACTTTTATAGGAATATATTATATTATTTTAGTGTGGAAAATTAATGATCCATTTAATGGGAAGTTGCCAATGATCAAGGCAACTACCCATGATCTTCCCCCACATTTTGGAAACCACCCACTCTTTCACTATCTTGTCCACTACTCTATGATGACTAGAGTAGTATAAGTAGACAATGTGTGTTTCATGAAAGGTCACCAAATCTACTCTCATATTTTATACACCATCTAAAAGTGAAAGGAGGGTTTGGAACCATCAACATTAATTAGAGCTTTCTAAAGTGCTACTGAGGTTTTTCAAAAGCAATGGCTGGAGGTAAATTAATCGATCTTATCTTGTTGCTTCCGCTTTATTATTATATGTTCATATGGAAATTAGAACATGTAAATTTATGTGATATGTTTTACATTTGGTATCAGAGCCAATAATTATCTCTGTCTTGCTTACTATGAAATCCAGAGTCTTATTATAATTTTAATATGGTTAAGATAAAATGATACAATAAGACATGAAGATTTGTTTTGTGAACAGTAGCAAATTATTCCAATTCCTTTCTCATGTTTCATCCATAAAGTAGTCACATATTTATAGAAATTGACGTACAGTAAGCATGCCCAAGTGCCTTCTTTGCGTTCTGGTATTTTGTTTACTGATGTATGAGTAACTTTTGTGAATTGGATTGGAATTACGTTTCAGATTCTAATAAATTGAATAAATTTCATCTAGTTTCGACATTTAGTCCATGATTCTATATTAAATTATTGTTATTCATTATTATTATGTTGAAATGAATAAATAATTTATTAGAAGATTATGTCAAGATTATGTCAAGTGATTTGTTAATTTTATTAATTAGAGAGTAGCCACAACATCTCTAGTTATTTAAAATTTTTATGGAATCACATGTGGAAACTAGACATTAATTTGTAATTAATTGTATGTAATATGATTAAATATGCCCACAGGAAATTTGATTATATTTGTATGATTAATTGGGATGAAATATAAAATTATGTTCCTTAATCTACCCACAGGAATTAAGGAATGAATATAATTTGATAGTTTCATCATATGGTTATTTTTATGAATCTAATTTGAGTAGGACTTTAGCCCACAGGCAGGTTTTATGTCACTAGATTCATATTTTGCATGATTTACATTGGTAAAGCATGATAAAGTTAAGTCTCAATTTTGTTAATAAGCATGTATATATATATATTTGTTTGTAGCAATTTTACCTGGGAATATTTCTGATGTCAATTGTGACATTCCTGAATTAAGGGGTGATAACTATAAGGTGTGGAAAGAAAGAGTGCTTCTGCATTTGGGATGGATGGATATCGACTATGCTATTCGGAAAGACGAACCACCGGGTATAACTGAAACTAGCACTCTAGATGCAGTTAATCTTTATGAAAAGTGGGAGCGATCTAATCGCCTCACTAGCACTCCAGATGCAGTTAATCTTTATGAAAAGTGGGAGCGATCTAATCGCCTCTCCGTTATGTTCATAAAGACCAAAATTTGTGCTAGTATTCGGGGTTCTGTCGATAAGCATACTAAGGTTAGAGATCTCCTTTATGCCATTGATGAGCAGTTTGCAATTTCTGACAAAGCTCTTGCTAGCACCTTAATTATGAAATTCTCATCCATGAGGCACCATGAGACTAAGGGTGTGCGTGATTATATCATGTGCATGAGGGATATTGCGGCCCAACTTAATACTTTGGAAGTTACCATGTCTGACTCTTTCCTAGTGCATTTCATTTTGTGCACACTTCCTCCACAGTATGGCCCCTTTAAGATCTCTTATAACACACATAAGGATAAATGGTCAATTAATGAACTTATGACCATGTGTGTTCAAGAGGAGGGCAGACTAGTGATGGAAGAAGGTGAGAAGGTGAACCTTACTACTGGTTCTTCTTCAAAGAAGAAAAAGGATCACATTGAGCAAAAGGGAAAGATTACAGCTAAGCAAGGCATAAAGAAGGAGTCTGCGTGTTTCTTTTGTAAAAAGAAGGGACACATGAAGAAAGACTGCATTAAGTTTAAGACTTGGCTTGAGAAGAAAGGTAATTTTCTTGCGTTCGTTTATGAATCTAATATGGTTAATATTAATCATAATACATGGTGGATTGATTCCGGTACTACAATTCATGTTTCGAATACCTTACAGGGTATGACAAACCTAAGGAAACCAATGGGAAGTGAACACTACATCTATTCAGGCAGCCAGATGAGTTCACATGTGGAGGCCGTTGGGACATGCAGTTTAATTCTTAGTAGTGGTTTTATTTTGCATTTAGAAAAGACGTTTTATGTACCTGGTTTTACTAGGAATTTGATTTCAGTTTCAAGACTTGTACCTTTGGGAATTTCCTTTAATTTTTCAGATTCTGGTTTCAGTATTTTCAGAAATTCTGAAGTTATTGGTTATGGTATTTTGTCTGATGGCTTATATCGTCTTTCTTTGCAAAATGATATCACTCATAATTCTATGCATGTTAATACTGGATTAAAAAGATGTATTATGAATGAGAACTCATCTATTTTGTGGCACCGGAGATTGGGACATATCTCCATTGAGAGAGTTAAGAGATTGGTAAAGGATGGAGTACTTAGTACTTTAGACTTCACTGATTTTGACACTTGTGTTAGTTGCATTAAGGGAAAGCAAACTAACAAACACAAAATGGGTGCCAAAAGGAGTTCAAACCTGTTAGAGATCATACACACGGATATTTGTTGTCCGGACATGAACGCTAATGATCCGAAATACTTTATCACCTTTATAGATGATTATTCACGATATATGTATCTTTACTTACTTCGTTCTAAGGACGAAGCTTTGGATGCCTTTAAATTGTTTAAGGTTGAAGTAGAGAAACAATGTGATAAGCACATAAAGATTGTGAGATCAGATAGAGGTGGAGAGTACTATGGTAGATACACTGAGAACGGACAAGCGCCAAGTCCATTTGCTAAATTTCTTCAAGAGCATGGGATTGTTGCCCAATACACTATGCCTGGTTCTCCAGACCAAAATGGTGTAGCAGAAAGAAGAAATAGAACTTTAATGGACATGGTGAGAAGTATGAGAAGTAATGTTAAACTTCCATCATTCTTATGGGTTGATGCTCTTAAGACGGCAGCGTATATATTAAACCGGGTTCCTTCCAAGGCTGTCTCAAAGACACCTTTTGAGCTATTCAAAGGATGGAAACCGAGTTTGCAACATGTACGCATTTGGGGATGCCCGTCTGAGGTGAGAGTGTACAATCCACTAGAGAAGAAGCTAGATCCAAGGACTATTAGCGGGTATTTCATTGGATATGCCGAAAAGTCCAAGGGTTATAGATTCTATTGTCCAACTCATAGCACCAGAATTGTGGAATCAAGAAATGCTAAGTTTCTTGAAAATGACTTGATTAGTGGGAGTGATCAATTTCAGGACATTGTTCCTGAAAAGAATGATGATCAAATTCCACATATTGTTTCAAGTGATAAGTTGATTGTCATTCACGCACCTCAATCTCAATTGCGTGTTAGACAACCAACTATTGAGGTTCCACAAGTTGACAATAATCTAGCAGATCATAATGTAAATGAGGAACAAACAGTTCATCATGAAGATGAACAAGTTCCATTGAGGAGATCTACTAGACCAAGGAAATCAACTATTTCTGATGACTATTTAGTGTATCTACAAGAATCGGATTGTAATATTGGAGCCGATAATGATCCTATGTCATTTTCACAGGCCATAAGTTCTACAAATTCAAACTTATGGATGAATGCCATGAAAGATGAGATGGACTCTATGGCATCTAATCGAGTTTGGGATCTTGTCGAGTTGCCAAATGGTGTAAAAACCATTGGATGTAAGTGGGTCTTCAAGACAAAGAAAGGCTCACAAGGCAACGTCGAAAGACATAAGGCTAGACTCGTTGCCAAAGGGTTCACTCAAAGGGAAGGAATCGACTACACAGAGACTTTCTCTCCTGTATCAAAGAAAGATTCATTTCAAGTGGTGATGGCATTAGTAGCTCACTTTGATTTTGAGCTACATCAGATGGATGAGAAAACGACATTTCTCAATGGTGACTTAGAGGAAGAGGTTTATATGAAACAACCTGAAGGATTCTTCTCTAAGGATGGTGAGTATTTGGTTTGTAAGCTTAATAAATCCATATACGGGTTGAAACAAGCTTCTCGACAATGGTATATGAAATTCCATAAAGTGATTACTTCATTTGGCTTCGAAGAAAATGTTATGGATCAATGTATATACCTTAAGGTCAGTGGGAGCAAGATTTGTTTCCTTGTGTTGTATGTGGATGATATTTTGCTAGCAACCAACGATAAGGGGTTTCTATATGAGGTGAAACAATTTCTTTCAAGTAACTTTGATATGAAAGATATGGGCGAGGCGTCTTATGTCATTGGCATAAAGATCCATAGAGATAGATCTCGAGACATATTGGGTTTGTCTCAAGAGGCCTATATCAACAAAGTCTTAGAAAGATTCGGTATGAAAGATTGTTCACCAAGTGTAGCACCCATTGTGAAAGGTGACCGGTTCAGTTTGGACCAATGCCCCAGGAATGACATTGAAAGGGAACAAATGAAAAATGTTCCATATGCTTCAGCTGTTGGTAGCATTATGTATGCTCAGGTCTGTACTACACCCGATATTGCATATGTTGTTGGAGTATTAGGCAGATATCAGAGTAACCCAGGCATCGATCACTGGAAGGCTGCGAAGAAAGTGCTGAGGTACCTTAAGGGTACTAAAGATTACATGCTTATGTATAGACGGACTGATAGTCTTGAAGTGGTAGGCTACTCCGACTCCGACTTCGGTGGCTGCAATGATTCACGTAAATCCACATCAGGATATGTGTTTATGCTAGCCGATGGATCCGTATCCTGGAGGAGTACGAAGCAGACCTTGACGGCCACTTCTACAATGGAGGCTGAGTTCGTTTCTTGTTTTGAGGCTACCTCACATGGTGTATGGTTGAAAAGCTTCATATCTGGGCTAAGAGTTGTTGACTCTATTAGTCGGCCAATAAGAATGTATTGTGATAATTCAGCTGCTGTCTTTATGGCTAAGAATAATAAGAGTGGAAGTCGAAGTAAATACATCGACATAAAGTATCTAGCCGTAAAAGAACATGTGCAAGAAAAGAAACTGATCATTGAGCACATTAGCACTGAATTAATGATAGCTGATCCCTTGACTAAAGGCATGCAAATTAAAGGATTCAAGGATCACGTATTAAGGATGGGCCTTGGTTCCATTATGTAATACATTTATTATGTTTTGTATGAACTTTTCATTCATTGGATAATTTCTCATTTGGATTATGTACGTACATACTTTAGTTATTCTATTATATTGAGAAATATCATTATATTTTGACCAAGAGTAAACATAAGGTTTACTCATTAAGTTAATTGTGAGTGGTGAAAGACTAAGTATATAGTGATACATGGAAGATTAATTTTTGATCTTAAAAGGAATTAATCGCCATGATCCGTATATGGAGTTTTTCTTGTTAAAATGGATCAAGTGGGAGAATGTAAGACGTTTTCCACTTTTATAGGAATATATTATATTATTTTTGTGTGGAAAATTAATGATCCATTTAATGGGAAGTTGCCAATGATCAAGGCAACTACCCATGATCTTCCCCCACATTTTGGAAGCCACCCACTCTTTCACTATCTTGTCCACTACTCTATGATGGCTAGAGTAGTATAAGTAGACAATGTGTGTTTCATGAAAGGTCACCAAATCTACTCTCATATTTTATACACCATCTAAAAGTGAAAGGAGGGTTTGGAACCATCAACATTAATTAGAGCTTTCTAAAGTGCTACTGAGGTTTTTCAAAAGCAATGGCTGGAGGTAAATTAATCGATCTTATCTTGTTGCTTCCGCTTTATTATTATATGTTCATATGGAAATTAGAACATGTAAATTTATGTGATATGTTTTACATAGAGAAGATTGAGAGGGGGGATATCCGAGTTAAGGTCCGATCGCGAGGAGATCGCGACTCAAGAGAGAGTCGTGAAAATTTCCAAATGACACCCATCGGGTTGTCATTTCAAATACAAGGCCGGTACACGTTTAAAACCCACTTGGAATTGGATCAATTCCAAATTCTCAATTATTTGGAAATCCAAATACTAGCATTAATTGATCCAATTCCAAAATTTGAAATCAAATGCTTGAATCCAAACAAACCCTAAACAGATTTTTTTTTTCTTTCAAGAACATTTTATTAAGTAACCAAATATCTGTGGGGGTTTGGTGACAAAAGATTGTTTTTGGGGACACTACAAATTTCATGAATTTTGCAAAGTTAACCCATAAATATGCAACATTTGTTCTAAGCCAATTTAGTTGCCACAAGCTCTGCAAGATTTTTTATTAATTTAAAAATTAAAACATAATTCCGCATAATTAAGTTGTGGAGACAAATAAAAAATGTAGATCATTTTATAGCTTTGAATAAATAAAAACTTGATTTGTAAATAAAAAAAATATCAAATCCAACTACTATTAGTACAAACCATAAACTGAGCTTGAATTAAAAAAAAAGTTGCAGGTATACAAATGAAGAATGATAGTTAAATTTCCGCAACAATAAGCTACATGCTAATCTTACAATCCGCTAAACTACTCATTGAGAAGGGTGTAAATGAAAAAAAAACCGCATACTACTTCGAAATCCCCGATCCGAGAGAGTCTCTACCCCCGCGCGCTTCGTGAACTCCGCCGCCATTTTCTTATATGCTCCGGTGCCCATTTCTTCATCCAATTTGCCCTAAATTCCCCTCTCCAACCTCTCAATCCTCCAATTTCCTCAACAATTTCAAGATGTCTTTGCTCTCCCTCGTTCCGGTGCCGGCGATTTCTCTCCCGAAGGGATCGAGGAATGGAGGCGGGAGCTCTTCGATGAGGAGTCAGTGGAGATCTAGGGTTTCGATGAGCGTTTCGGTGGGATCTCGAGAGGCTGTGGCTGGCGACGAGCTGTTCAAGGATTACAAGGCGAGCTGTGCCTTTTTCTTCCCGGGTCAGGTAATCTTGAGTCGTGATTTGGTCATTTTGAGGGATTTTTTTTGGTGGTTTTGTGATTGATTGCCGTTAACGATGTGGACTTGTTGATGAATTAAGCTGCTCTTTGTACAGTTGACCTCTCAAAAACTTGTTTTTGGAGAGAGGGAATCCAAACCTTAAAAAAAAAAAAAATCCAATTTTAGTCAATATGGGACTAATGAACCCCCTTACATACCATTATAATATGACTTCATAGTACCTGCGTCCATATGATTGGCTTTGCGCTAGACTAATCCTGGAAGAACACTGCAATGCCGATATCATCATCCTGTTAATCTCTGAAAAGATGGTATTTGGACAACTCACTCCTAAAAGCTAGCTGACATTAGCCTCAACTTAGGATGGAAAAATGTCATTGGCTCTGATACCGTTTGTTACAGATGTTGGGAGAATTAACCTCTGTAAGGTAGTTGTTATGCTGATAAGCAAAGTTAGCAGTTGGAGAGGGAATGTGAAAGTTGATTTCAAAGAGAAGCCTTGAGCTTCAGCTTTTGGATAAAGTGGATTTCTAACAATAGCCCCAGCATTCCATGGAGGTTGGGAATCAGGGGTTCTATCGCATAAGAACGGACAAGACCTGACCAGTTTGGATCTCAAAAAAAGAAGGTGTCATATCTTTCGGTGTAGAATAGGATATTCGAGGTGCCACTAATATGTTATGCTTACAAGTCACAAACTTACAATAATACATGTTTCACGGTCAAATATAGAAATAAACAAGTAGAGTTCTGTTAATAATTGAGCTGAAACTTTGATTGTTTTCTGTGTCCGTTCTGTTAATAATTGAGCTGAAACTTTGATTGTTTTCGGTGTCCTTTTTTTCAAAGAGGAAGAATTTAAGATACTGTTTGATATGTTATGTTCAAAGAAAAATATAAAAGTGCTAAAATTGTAGCAGTTCAAACCATATATCCTTTACCCTTTTCTCCTTAACAGAAGTCTCAGACATCTCCTCCTCCTTTGTTCTTCTTACCATGACTAGAAAGATTTAGCCTTAAATTAATATTTAGCTGTTATAATTCTCTATGGTAACTTTTAATACAGCTACAATTATTACTGAGCATTAGATGGTAATCTAAACATTGGAAAAGATGGCACCGTCATGTAATTTTTGACCATAACATTGTATACAAAAATTATGTTTCTCCCATAATCATGAAATTTTAAAGTGTCCAGAGTACCAGCAAGGACCTGATGTTTGAAACACAATGCTTCCAACTAGTTTTCTGTTGTGTGTGTACTTAGAGTAATTTCATCGGGCAATTCCGAATGATATGATGTTTATTTTTTTGCACCTCAGGGTGCCCAAACTGTAGGAATGGGGAAGGAAGCCCAGAGTGTGCCAGCTGCTGCTGAGTTATTTGAAAAAGCCAACGATATACTTGGGTATGATGGTTGTTTTTTCATGGTTTCCTTTAACGTCCATTTCTTATTTTTAACTCTTTTTACTTCTGTCTATACATTATAACTGTATCCTGCAACTGAAAAGGGTTGTTCCAATATAGTCATATTTTCTCTCTTTATTCTCAGATTCAATCTTCTGGATGTCTGCCGCAACGGTCCAAAAGAAAAACTTGATTCCACAGTTATAAGCCAGGTATGATATAAATTTGCAGTTTTCTTTTAACTGCAATGGGCTGGGGGTGTTCCTCCCTACAGAATGAACACTCAGTTCCTGACTTCCTTTCCATTCCTCATCGGTCTCTACAGTGAAAGAAATCTTGACAGCCTCTGTATGTAGCATTTGCTTGTACTATTCGTCCCCGCTTCTGCTGTCTTATCCTAAAGATTCCATACCCTTAAAAAAAGAACAAAGTATAAGCAATTAAGATTACTGAATTAAATACAACTTCTGAAATCAGACTTATCTGTTTTAAATCAGTTAATACGATTCCTAAAGGCATTAGGAAAATAAGACAGTAGAACTCCATATAGTGAAAACAAAAGAAAGAGGCAAGTTAAAAAAAAAAACATATGCTTACAAACAGCTGGGAGTCCCTCTCTACGCAAGGTATATGTCCTTCTTATGATCAACTATTTCCATCTCGTTTGGTGCGTTTTTATAAGCCCTGTGCACCAATTTACAAAATGTGTTATCATCAAATGGTGCAAAGAATGATTAACAATCTAATGATGCATGCTATGCTTTCTAGTCACTTTAGATTTAAAAGAAGTGAGATCCATTGCTTCCAATCCTTCAACCCATATTTCACTGGAACAAGAAAACATCATTAAATTAAATAACTTCATAAATTCAAATAAACAAGGTTACAAAATATCATAGCCTGTTGCTTTAAACCTAGTCAACCCCTTAAATTAGACATCCATGTCATAAAACGTGGACAGATCCCATTAATTTGTCCTCTATTAAAGAGGATTCTGTTATTTTGCATCTTACAGAATAAATATCATGCAAGCCATCTCAGAAGTTACTTGGCCAGAGTGGAAGTTTTTTGTAAAGTTTGAATTACACATTTGAGTTATATCTGATACCGTGATATAGAGAAATCCTAAATCATGACAGCGATTGGGAAAAGTTTTGGTTTAGCCTTAATTGAATATGACATTCACGAAACAATTTTGTAGAACTCTGACATCATCATTGTTGAACGGAAATAGATAACAAATGAACTAACATGAAATATGAACTTATCTCTTGAATTGAAACCAAGTTGAACATTAATGGATTCAAAACTAGGAAACTGAGATGAGGTTTCGAATCATACACCCTTATGATTCCTTTGATAATCTATCCAAAGCATGTAAAAATTAAGAAATTAAAATGGAGAGTTCAGTGAATGCTCTTACAGATGTTGCACCATAAGCAATTCCCCTACCCATTAAAAGGTGAGTTAAGGCTTAATGAAATACTTGAGAAAATATTCAGGGCTCTCTATGTACAAGTTGAACTTTCATGGGATGTCCATACACAATGAAATTCATGTAAACAAGCTATAGAGCAAGCACAATATCTCATCAAATGATATTTGCAATTTTAAGATAATGTTCAGGGCTCTCCATGTGCAAGTTCAACTTTAATGGAACGTTCATACACAATGAAATTCATGTAAACAAGCTATAGTGAAAGCACAATATCTCATAGAATGATATTTGCTTCAAATTGTATAATTAGAAAAAAGTGAACCATTTGAAAAAGATGAACCTGAAGTTAAGAAACTAAGTATTTTTTCTTGATGTACTCGGTTCTGAAAAGGATCTTTTAGATCACAGGGGGGGTTCTGAAAAGGATCTTTTAGATCACAGGGGTCTCTACTCAGCTAATTAAGTGTTGAATACAAAAATAAATATAAAATGAAATCAACAAGTGCATATTAAAAAAAATCACGAGGATTAGAACTTGTAATCTATGAATATGAAAATGAGTCCACTTTATGTAGATCCTTCATCTTCTCTGCATTTTTTTGAAACTCCATTTATAGGCCAACAGCTACATCAAACTCTATATTATGTATATTTTTTAATGTGTGTGTGAGATTCTTGTGTTCTCTTCTTCGTTTCTTAGAATGAGAAACAAAGAAGTTTAAATTTAGCAATTAGTGAAGGACTTTGACGTGTATCTTTCTTAATTTCTTTATGTTGTCTACGGATTTCATGTTTTCATTTGCTTCAATTAACATTGCTTGAATTAATTATTGCTTTAGTGCAAATTCTCGTTAATAGCTCATAACAATAATTTAAAAAAATCTACAGGAAGTTGCTACTTTTTAGCTACTACGTGTAATTACAAAAAATAGGCAGCAAATAATTATGAAAACAACTATAGAACAACTATAAGGAGCTACTAACAAAATAAAAACAATTATATCTTTTCTAAAAATGTGAATTATTTGTTTATTATTTCATTTTCTCCCTTTTTTAGATTTAAATTATTAAAACAACTTACATAAGCAAACACTCATAGTAAAGAGGTTAATGAATTATTTTCTAAATTTTAGTAACCATGAAAGAGAAGCCTATGAATGAGGCATGCAACGAGAAATGCACTTACGTCAGAGCTAGGGTTGCAGCCTATACCCTCCTCTTTTAATTAAAAATAGACTAGATGATCATGGCTCCTCTTTTATCTTTTTCTTTTGCATTTTTCTTGATATTTTGAGATCTGAAAAAAATTTCAGCTGTTTAAAACCATCTCCATTACAACTAAATAATTCATTTTCTCAATTATAATTGTATTTATCATCGATTTTGATATTTCTTTCCTCTTTCAAGCCTTGCATCATAAGTCGCTTTCGTATTCATTTTGCTACAACTATTTCTCTATATGCATCTCATTTTTTTTTCTATATACAATCTTGAAAGCAGTTCAGGTCACAAATCCATTTAAAAATAATGGTTCTTTGTACTAACAAAATTTACTGGTCTTAATGATAAGTTACCAGACATGCTATATATATGGACGAGACACATTAAGAAAATTAGTTTTTGGTAATAACACCATGTTCTATTCCGAAAAGAGGGAATTTTTTTTACTCATATGATGTCATAGACTCATAGTTATACACTGAGGACACTTTTTTCGATTTTTTCCTAATAACTATATGACTTACATTAACTATATGACTTGCATAAGAAAATTTTGATATTTCTTTCCTCTTTCAAGCCTTGCATCATAAGTCGTTTTCGTATTCATTTTGCTACAACTATTTCTCTATACATCTATTTCTCTATATGCATCTTATTTTTTTTTTACTATATACAATCTTGAAAGCAGTTCAGATCACAAATCCATTAAAAATAATGGTTCTTCGTACTAACAGAATTTATTGGTCTTAATGATAAGTTACCGGACATGCTATATATATGGACGAGACACTCACATTAAGAAAATTAGTTTTTCGTAATAACACCATGTTCTATTCCGAAAAGAGGGAATTTTTTTTACTCATGATGTCATAGACTCATAGTTATACACTGAGGACTCTTTTTTCGATTTTTTCCTAATAACTATATGACTTACATAAAAACACATGTGAGGTTTATTTTTATTACTTGGGAAAGTAAAAAATGTTTACGAAGAGTAGTAAGAGGATTCTTTGAAGAGTCAATTACATGTAAAAATTATTGAAAAATTAATTATATTGATTAGAAATATATAAATCTTAAAGGATTATTTGTTGCATGAATAATATGAATCAAGTGTGCTCGTGTTGTGCGCTTGCATGTGAAGTAAGAACTTTATTTAGATAAGAGTTACGCTGAATAAATTGTTCAATTTGTTTTTTGAGTTTCACACTAGAATATCCTTTATCAATGATACTTATCTCTTACATCTATCTATATTGTTATATAAAAAACCAGTGAGGGATAGTGCAAATTTGTATGAGAGTGGTGGACATGTTCTCCTTTTCAATTGTTTGAAATTGATAAATTGTAATTTTACAAGGGATGATTTATTTCTCTTTTTTATTTCTTTCTTTCTAGAATATTCTACATGAGTTATTTACTAGGGATAATGTTTTCTCTTTTCTATTCTCTTTCTTTCCAAGATATACTATATCACTCAATGATGTGGAAATAAAATTGGAACCCACATAATTGCATATCTTTTATTTTTTAGGTGTTAAAATATAAAATTAAGAAAACCATGAAGAAACCATGAAAAAGTCTTCTTTTCTAAGGGTGTGTTTGACAAATCATCAAAAATGGGCCAATATTGACCTTAGATCTGGTTCTGAATAGAACTAGGTTAGTTGTGGCTCAATTTTATAGAATTGCCAAACCCACCCTAACTTTTGCTTCTAGGAAAAATTATTTATTTAGGAATAAAATGGGAATTATGAAAAATATGAAAGATATGACATGTCTATTTTCTCCCTCATTCAATCCACTTCTCCCTTCCTCTCAAATCAACAAGAGAAATAAAAGTTTTTTCATATATGCTCCTAAAATGTCAATTAGGACATTAAAATGTGATTAACTCTCTTATGTGAAAATTAAGATAAAGAAATTTTAATGTATGTTGCATGTGCGGCAATGCTAGTGTATACAATTCTCCAGATTTGTTTGAATAATTTAGTAGAAGTTTGTGTTCACATATATGGAAATTAAGTATATTTTAATACACAAGTACACACATATACATTTCCTTATCCCATGTCCATACCACACATCTTATTCCATTTTGGTTCCCCCATTGATAACTATTTCCTCAACACATGATTAGATGGATATGAAGTGGATGCTGCTATAGTGGAAGAATAGTGACGTCATACATACTTCATATCAAAATCATACTTCCCATGAATTTACTATTATTATAGTTAGCACACTAGGTAGGCAAAGTTCTGTCACTTGGTCACTTTTCATGCTTATTTATAAGTAGAAAGAGATATATTTTCCTGAACAAAAGGGATATAAATCACCTGCAGCCAGCAATATATGTCACAAGCTTAGCTGCTGTTGAGGTACTACGTGCACGTGATGGTGGTCAAGATATTATCAACTCTGTAGATGTCACCTGTGGTCTAAGCTTGGGAGAGTACACAGCTCTTGCTTTTTCTGGAGCCTTCAGGTATTCTTGATCAACAATGCTGTTATTATATATCTACATGATGAATTACATCATTACGTTAATAGTGAAATTCTTTGGGTAACACATAGTTTGGACTCATGATGGAAGTACTAACAATCTAGTGAAACATGCTGAATATGCTGAGTTCCCATGTATTTTATATGTTAATCTTGTTAATTTAACATTCTTTTTGTTGCAATTGCAACTTTGTGTGTATAAATTTAACTCCCTAGCTTCGAGGATGGGCTCAAACTTGTCAAGCTTAGAGGAGAAGCCATGCAGGTCTGGGCCCGAACCTAGGGCTGCAAGTAGTCCAATCCCTTACAAATTATTGACTTCCTCAAGGATCAAGGGGAACTTGATATTTACATATCTCCTCTAATTCTTCCAGGATGCTGCTGATGCTGCTACTAGTGCTATGGTTAGTGTCATAGGGCTGGATTCAGAAAAGGTGCAGTTGTTATGTGATGCAGCCAATGAGGAAGTTGATGAAAAAGAAAAAGTTCAAATTGCAAATTTTCTATGTCCAGTAAGATATCTTCCAATCTTATTATTATCTTTTTGGTTCTTAACATTATTTCAAATCCTTGGTCTTGACTTGAAATTAGTATTTTAGGGTAATTACGCTGTGTCTGGAGGTGTCAAAGGAGTTGAAGCAGTTGAAGCTAAGGCAAAGTCATTTAAGGCTCGAATGACAGTAAGTTCTCAAAATTGTTTGAGTTTCAATCATATGTCTATGAGATAAAACCTCCAAGTGGTTTGAAAATTTGGGCTTTCATATTCACGTCTGTGATCCCTAAACATGCAACATGGTGTGCTATAAACTAGCAACATTAGAATCTGAGCGTGTGCTCATTAGTGGAAGAAGAGACAAAACAAGTAATATTATTTTTCTTCGCATAGACATCCAGAAAAGACTTGGTTTGTCATTGTTCCTATTATTCCCCTACAGACGTATAACTTCATTGTTTGGTTATAATCCCTATCTCCACAACTGAGAACCAGGTCAAGTCATTGAAGCCTCTCTAATTAACTTCTTTCGCGTTAAGTCTTAGTGTATTTTGCTCAAAAGATGATATTTGCACGCTCTAAGTTGTACTTCGTGCATATAAAGTCTCCACAAAGTCATGATGCCTATAAATTCAAAATTGTCAATAGTTTATGGTAGGAATATTCAAGTATTTACTAATACTCAAGTATCTGCTAACTTTCTTTTCCTGTATGCCCAGAATGTAACCTTCCTGTGTTCTTTGCCCCTCAAATTGTGGTGTTCCCCCTAATATCTTTGCGATCATCACGTCGTAATCCCTGCAAAGTCGAGTGTGTTATGTCCTTTTTCACCATAGCTTCTATCCCAGTATTCAAGTGTTGTTACATATCTGATCTACTACTAGTTTTCTTTTCATATATCCCCAGAGTAATTTTCGTGTATGCTTCGCCCCTGGTATGGTCATGCTATGCTGACACTAAATGCCTCTTTTCCTAGCACTTGATTCTGTATTTGGAAGGACACATTATGCGTGCTTGATAAAAACAACTTGTCCCTACTGGAATGCAAATATTTATAGCTTCGAACGGTTTCGAATTAAATGACACCTTAAAAAAAAAGATGGTTTTCATCGGATGATATACCAGTGTGCTGGGGGGGGATCCCACCAATCGAACTATGCCACCTTGCTTTGCAGCTTGTAAATGTAGTGTCATTCTTACAAATGCATAATAATTACATTACATGTTCCCCGTTTATCTCTACCATGTGATTTAAATTGCACAAAAATGTCAATGATAAAACTGTGCGTAATCTATTTATTAGTTCATCATGGTAGCTTGTGTTTTGCATTAAAAAGCAATCAACAGATGAAAGTGATGATATGAGGCCCTAAAATAATTTGTATTGGATCTCAGGTACGCCTAGCTGTTGCTGGTGCTTTCCACACGAGGTTCATGGAACCGGCTGTCTCAAGATTGGAAGCTGCATTGGCAGCAACAGAAATAAGAAAGCCCAGAATACCAGTCATATCCAATGTGGATGCGCAGCCGCATTCTGATCCTGAGATGATCAAAAAGATTTTGGCTCGTCAGGTGACTTATCCATGCTACGAAATCTCACGTTACCGTTGGTAAATAAGCATTTCTAGGCTTCTCAAACTGTGAAATTCTGTACAGGTGACTTCTCCAGTCCAGTGGGAGTTAACAGTGAAGACTCTCATGAACAAAGAGGTTACAAAAAGCTATGAGCTGGGACCTGGCAAGGTATTCTTACGCTGCAAAATTCCTTTATTACAGTGGACTTGTGCATCTACTTAAACAAGTACTCGACTTCTATTTCTCGATTGCAGGTTATAGCAGGAATTGTGAAGAGGATCAATAAGAGTGCTGTTATTGAGAACATCAGTGCTTGATCATGCCTTTATGGATGCATTTTTCGACGCTGCAACTTCGTTGCCTCCTGAGGCTGATGATGCTTAAACTATAGAAAGTAGCTTGAGAGCTGAGCTCGTAGCCGTATGAGCTCTGGATGGAGGTCCAGCAGTGCAGATTGTTGATGACAAGAATTTATAGTGAAGGCAAGCCGTGTAATAAGACATGTTTTTACGAGTGCATCATTTTTCAAAATTTTTAAAATGTATGATGATCACGCGCAAGTTTATTTATTTGTCATATTTTTGAAACCAGGAAACTACCTCTAGTTTATGAATATTCCTTCTGCGATTAAAAATCTTGCTTACAAATTGAAAGGACTCCATGGATCTCTATACGCATTCTAGTCAAATGGAGTTGCTTATTAGTAAATGAATATAAATTATTAACAATAAAAGTTAATGGTAACGTCGTTACCGAACTCCCAGCAAAGAAAAGGAGGGGGAAAATCATTTTAATTGAGTAGGTCAGCTCACATCACTAACCAGCATGACGTTAAAATTTTACCTCCTGCTCTTATACATAAATTGGAAAGTAACAAGGAAAAAGAAAAAAAAAATACAAGAACATAAAAAAAGAAAAAAAAATCAAGACATTCCAAATTGAAAAATATTAAGCGAAAAGTTATCTTAGAGATGCTAAAAGAAAAAATGAGGGATAATATGTTTCGAGGTAACAAAAATTCCCTTCCTAGAAAACAAGGCTTTCTGCCGCCTTCGCAGTATCACCAAAGAAAATTTAAGATGACCAAATCATCATCATTTCTTCCTCTCTCTTACAAGCCAATTCATTTGAACAAATACTAATTTATGATTTCATGTTATGCAGCTATTAGATAGAAGATAAAACTAACTTCAAGCGCTCTCGGTCACGGGGTACTCGAACACCACATCTTTACCACAAAGCCTGCGGTAGACTCCAGAAAATGTCTCCAGCTTGTACTCGGTGTTGTTGCGCTCCTTGGGATCCAAGAAGATCTGAAATGAGGTGTGTGTTTTAGAAATGGTAAGAATTCTTCCTCTATGGCGACAAAATGAAATAGTAGTGACACCAAGAAAACAGTCAGCTGTCAAAAAGAGGATTTAATTCGCTTATTTTCAGCAATCTTTTAGTGAGCACTCTAGTTTAGGAAGTTCTCCGGAACTCAAAAACATCCATTATTATATAACTAAATTCATAATTATATAGCCTATGATTAAGTAAACCCAATCATATAACTTATATGTCAAACTAAGATGACTATGAAGTTTGAGCTTTTAAGGAAAGACTAAATAGCACTTCAATACCTAAAATTTTCACTCATTTAGCACTAATATACCCTCAGTAGTCTTTTATAGCAATTATATACCTTGCGTTTTTTTAAATAGACATGTTAGTACCTTTTGTCATGCAAATGTGAAAATTTTCATCCCAAAGTTCTTACATGTAACATTCAAATGCTAATTTTATAACTTCAAAAACTACCAAGTTTCTTGAACTCTGTTAACTCTATCCAAAATTTTAAGAATTTCACGTTTGCATAATATAAGGTATTTAAGTGCTATTTAGCCTTTAAGGAAATTATCTTGAACTCAAAAACATCAATCATGTTATGAAGGGTTTTTTTCGATATTGGTCCCTCAAATATTTAGTATTTTGATTTTGCCCCCCCCCCCCACCCCAATCTCATAAATATGCTGAAATTAGTCCTCCCAGTTAGCATCCATCTGATTTTGGATGGAATATTCTCAAATATTCCTTTTAACTTTAATTTTTGAATTGGACTGACCATTATACCCTTTCATTACAAACCCAAACCCATTACCCATGTAATTCATAACCATTTAGATTTACAAACCCATTTCATTACAAACCCAAACCCACTTCAGTTCTCATCTCCCCATTTTCATCTCCTTCCTTCTCAAAGCAAGAAGTTAAGGGCAAAAAATCTAGCAGTAGACAACAGCAAAGGATGTGAAATGCTGCTGGAACTGTACCCAATCAGAATGTGGGTCTGTCTCTTGTCCTCATTACTAACCTTTCAATCTCCATTGATGCAACTTTGAGAATCCATAAAAAGGTCTGATCGGTCTCATCTCTTCAGCAAAGAGGTATATAACCCCAAAACGCCTCTATCTCTGGAACAGTACCCAATCAGAATGTGGGTGATTACTAACCTTTCAATCTCCATTGATGCAACTTTGAGAATCCATAAAAAGGTCTGATCAGTCTCATCTCTTCAGCAAAGAGGTATATAACCCCAAAACGCCTCTATCTCTTATCATCAAAACAATAACAAGCTCTAACATAATAGCTTGTCTCCACAAAAACATGAAGGCAAGTTGTAAAAACACCCCCAATCTCAACCTCATCCTCCTGGTTTATTCCTCTTCATCGTATTCATGATTCTAAGATCAATCTCCTCTTCTTCTCCCTTTCCTACTACACAAACCACAACCACACAGACTCTTAACACTCCCCCAGTGCAATCAACAGCAACACATTCATTCTCAAACATTCTAAAAAATGCCACCCTCCCTCGTAGAATCAATCCTTCACCATGCACCTTAAACACCATCCTCAACAAACCCTCTGAGATCTTGGGCTGAGGTGCTGCTACTGAAAGAAGCAGCGGAAGGGATAAAAGAGAGATGGGGAAAAAAAGGCTTGTTGGTAATCATCAGTCACGTTTACCACTATGTACCAATGGTTAAGAGATTTAACAGATAACATAACATGAGGGACTGATTTCAACATACTTATAAGATTTGGGGGACTAATATTAAAATAGTGATGACTTAAAGGGACTAAATATCGAAAAACCCTTTATGAAGATACCTTGATAAATATCTATCACTTAAGCATCTAATCACATTGGCGTATGGTCTAGAGTTTAGACTACAATCTACCCAATCATCTTATGTGTCAAACAAAAGGCTTATCCAACAATGACAGCAGAAGTGACTATAATAACGGATAACTAAGTCTTATTGTTACTTTTACCTTAATGATCTTGGAGCCATCCAAGTGATATCTCACGCGCTTTCCTACAATTTCCGCAGGGTAGACAACATCCTCCAAAATAGCATCATGTACTGCAGTGAGTGTACGGTTGCGAGGGCGAATAACCGCTGAACCTTTCTTTGGGGGCCTCACTATCCTCCGAGAAGCAACAAAGATCACGTCCTGCAAGTAAGCAGCACGGAAAAGTTAATTAAAAGAAGGAAAAATAATCTAGGAGTCAGATATTAGTCTTCTCCACGGAAAAGGGCTGAGACGTAACACTTAGAAACAAAAACATAACAGTAACAATAATATAAGAAAACACAGATATTGTTGTATCCAGGGATAAAGGTCTACACTTGTTATCTAGAAACTCAAGAATTAAGACTAGGAAGTTGCTTGAAACAAAGCAGCCTATAAACGTAATCGACTAATCCCACGGTCTGACACAATGAAATATCAAGCGGAATAACATCGACTCCATTAAAAATTAGTGGCGAAATGCAGACATGTGCGCCATTGCATGCTGTTAAAAGTGTCCAATAAGTGACGGTTGTTTTGAAACTGTAAATAAAGGATAATAGAAATTTGTCTCTGAACAATTGAAAAGTACACCTTGAAGTTCACGAAAAGACCACAAACCATGGCTATAGCATCATAAACATTAATTTTGTATGAACGCATCTCATTCTTGTTTGTAAGAGAATGATATACAGGTCTTTTAACTCATGAATGTTGAAAATTACAATGTACACAAGGTATACTTTGTATTCAAAAAAGTCTTATAAGGTTAGTTACTTAACACTTAATACAATTGTCAGCATCAACAGCTCAAATTTGTGAACTATTCCCCACAAATCAGTCCTTAATTGAATAGTTCAACGCCCAGGTGAAGGCTACTTATGTATTGGGATCAAGCAGGTTATTGAAAATTTACTTGGATAAAGGGAGCTCCCAAGAGATAGAAACCACATATGCTGATTAAGAAGGCTCAACAATAACAAAAGGAAAATAACACACATAACTGCTCCAACATTCTGGATAACAGGCGAGATGTCAATTATGCAACAAAGGATATTCTGAGGGTAAAATATAAACCACATAAAGAGGTTTGGGTATGTACACAGTACATTGACTGCAAAGAAAGCAGTAAAGCATTTATGGCATTGGTCTTTTAAAATATAAAAACTGGTGATAGAAAGATCAATTCTGAAGTTATATTCTATAATGTGATGAATACAAGGTCAAATGAAGCTAAAATGAAGACTTCAATCTATTTGACTCAGCATCCCCAAATGAATTGAATGCTTTTTCACACTCAAATAGCATTTAAAGAGATGAATATAGGGTTCGGTAGATTGTTTTCATACCGTATATTATGGCACTCATGAGCACATCTTGCACTCAAGGTTTCTATTTCTGACAATATTATGTCATCACTCATCAGTGAGAAGTTCACTGCAGTTCAACCACAAAGAAGCAACACAGTTTCTTCTATCAGTGTGAATTTTCTATAGGCACAGTAATAACTAATTATAAATCAGGGAATGCAAAGCTAAGATACGGGTAATAAGTTTAACTATATTTCGGACTTTTTTGGTGCCTTAGCTAGCTATAGGCCGCCAGAGAGCAGCTTGAGTGCTTTGTGCAGTGATGATTAGTGGGGAGAGTTGCAGTAGTGTCAAGATAAGAGCAATGAAAATTGAGAAAAGAGGTGATAGAGAAGAATGAGGCTCTGCGAGCAAAGTGAAGTGTGACGGGCAAGATTTTCAGAACCTTCAATTCAACAATTTTCTTCCATTCTTAATTTAACCCCTTTTAATAACACCTCTATAAGCATCTTAATTCATGAAATATAAATCAAACCAAAAATCTCAGTCAGGATACCAACGAAGTCAAAAAGCACACCATTTCAACAGTCCACAGAATGGATAACCACTAAAACTCTTGTACAGCATACATGCATCACAAGCACATTGCTATAAATGTTATGATCCATAGAAAGAAAGAAAAAAGCGACGAAAAATTCAAATTCCAGCTTCACCTTTCCACCGAACTTCTTCTCCAGTTCCCTAACAAGCCTCACATGGATCTTCCTAAAACCCTTCCTCAACCTAAACGGGACATGAATAACAACTGCCTTTCGGTTCCCAGCTACGTCAATCTGACTGCATATAAAATACCCAGAATTAGCATTTCGTTCAAACTAGAAAAGGTAAATTAAAACAAACTCCCTTCATTTATAACTTTTTTTTTCAAGAAACCCTCATCCAAAAAGCTCAAAGGAAAACCCTCATCCACGATAATTAATGACACTGTTTGTTTTGGTTCCTCAGCTTCCTCGACAGACGATTGGTTAACTGATAAAAGCATAGATTTATTTACCCAAAAAACTAACTATTTTCTTTTTTACCCGACTTGAAAAAAAAGGGAATTTACACACTTTTCCTAAACTTACAGCGCAGAATTGATGAAGAGATCCTTCAAGTCACTCTTCAGCTCCTGGTTAGTGTTCTCCAAATCGAAGATCCACTGCAATTAACCCAAGTATTACATTGCTTAATCACGAAAAAAATCATGAAAAACAATAAAAATGAAACCCTTATAAAGATGAAATTGACCTGAGCAACGTTGTACTCGAATTCGGAGGGCTCGAGGCCCTTGTCGTTCTGGATCTTTCTACCCGCTGTAAACATTTTTAACTTCTACTCTTACCTGCTATTTCCACGCGAAATTAAATTAAAAAGGTAAGCTTTTTTCAAGAAAAAGAATCGAACTTTTGAGAACGCTAGATCGATCTAAGAGATAAGTATAAAAATTAAGGTACAGCTTCAAAACCCTAGTTGAATCGAGGGAAATACCTTGAAGAGGCGCGATCGAGCGAGCGAGAGAGAGAAGGAAAAGAGAGAGCTTGGCGGCCTGTTAAGGAATTTGTATATACTCAGACGCAGCCCTCAGATGGACGGTTGTGATGGAATCAAGTACTTTATGCACATTGACCCTTATGAGTTTTACTTTTTTGGGGATGCTAAGCTTTGGATTTTGAAATTCTGGATAAGTAAAGACTTTTTAATATCCTGATTTTCTTTTTTTTTCAAAGAGAATTTGTAATTCTGAGAGGAAATTTTCATATGACTTCCTTTCTTTTTTTTTCTCTGCAAAATTTGTGAGTGAAGAGAGGATCACGTAAAGTGATCAGCAAACTTTCCTCAAAAGAAATACAATTGTATAAATTCTAGTTGAGATTTCCAGCTAATGCAAATATTTTTTTTATGTCTCCCACTTTTCCCGTAGATTTCTAAGAATTTGAGCAGGATATTTAGGAAGAACGAATTGCATGTAGAACTCTCTCTACTATCACCTAAAGTATTATTATCGCAGATAGACATTGAGTGATTTTTTTCACTCTTTTACCCTCGTAGAAAGGTAAAAGTTGTTTTTTTTGTAATAATAAATTGATATACTAGAGCAAAAGAGTATAAAAATTGCACTTCATCAACTTATATAAATTAATGTAGGCAAAACATAAGTTCTTATATTATCAAACACTAGTGTGAACACCGTGCAAAGCACGACATACGGTACATTATTTTTTTTCCCGCTACAGCAATCGCGGTTTTAAATGTTACAATAATTTTTTTATTTTTTGGGTTGCTACAGTATCTCATCTCTGCTATAGTTTTCGAAATGCTACAATACTCTGTTTGCTACAGTAATGCGTCCGGTTTTTTGTTCACTGCAGTAATAATGCTATAGTAAATATTGCTATAGTATTTACTATCGTATGAATAGTAAATCTTGAGTTCTCCTGTTTGTATAGATGAATAGATATATGAATTAAACACTTCTTGTTCATTAAACATGGTCCTATAAATATCTCAAATTTAATATCATGCCGCTTTCAATATTACTTTATTATTATATATTATTTTCATAATAATTATCTCACAACTAAAAGTGTTCCATTCGGCTAGCAGAGGAGAACAAAAGCAACTTTTTTCTCCACTAAGCATGCATGCCCAATTGGCAATTGCCCATCCTATGCTATTGATATTGCATGATTATTTACGCGATGGCTAATTTCAAGCACGTGACTCTATTGTATTGTTTAATATTTGTTTATATGCATCTCATTAATACCATTGACTAACATCCATCCATCTATCAATATCATGATGAAATTTGCGAAGGGAGAAAAAATGGAGCACATGACAAATCTCCGCCGAGTTCTGACAACCAAGACAACTTTTACTGGCTCAGAATAAGGTTGCAATTTTTTTTTTGATTTTGTGTTATTTTTTTTCCTTTTGTTTTCTTTTTTTTTCTGTTTTTGTCTTTTTATGCATCTACATTTGTATTTTTTTCGCATTTTGAAAAATACGAGAATAATGCTAATCAATGTTGGAATTTATTGGATAGAAACTCACTTTTTGAAAGTAGGACATTCCAAACGTACCGACCTAGCTCGGCCCGGATCTCCGGCTCCGGGCCAGGCAAAATGCTTAGCCCACTTGGGCCGTGCCCCGGTCCAGGTCCGAGCCAAATCGGGCCAGGCTGGATTTTTTTATATTTTTATATTTTTTGTATTTTTAGCTAAAAGTTAATTAAAAATTAGATTAAACTTATTATATTTATAATAAGTACGTATTAATATCTACTTACATATTAGTATATAGCTATATATTATATGTAAGTATATATAAGTATACATCAATGATCGTATCATACTATAATTATATATAGTATATATATTAGAAATATATATGAAAGTATATATAAGTATACATTAATGACAATATATACTTATATATATAATATATATAAGTATATTTTAATAACCATATCATACTATAATTATATATAAAAAATATAAATATATATCTAATATGTCCCAAACCCGGGCCCGACTAGCTCGGATTTTCCGGGCCTTACCCGGGCCTAGGCTGAGTTTGGGCCCAGCCAGATCCAAAGCGCACACATTTGAAAGAATGTCTTTTAAATTTCAAAATAAATAACTATTTGTTTAAAAGTTCTGTATGAAAAAATTGAAAAAAAAAACCCCATTTTAAAAGAGACACTTTATAGAGGATTGTGAAAAATCATTTCATAATTGTGTTCATTGAAAGACACCTCTTACCCATCAGGTATGACTCGGACGACGGGCTTACGTTCGATTTTGAGCTGAGATGAAAAAAAAACCTTTCCTCGTCACATAAATTATAAAATTTTAAAAAAATATTTTAAAAATTTTTAATGACTCTTACTCTTAAAGTTTTTTTTTCTTTCTTAGAAAATTGGCAATCCCTATAAAAGTTGTTTCATAGATAATTGTGGGAAAATTTCCAAACGTGCTTTCTAGAATTTTCATACTATGTTGTACCTTGAGAGACAATTCACATTAATCCAAAGCATACTTTATTATTAAGCAGGATGAATATTTCCTTCATAAAAGTGATTTTCATACCTCTTACTATCTATTCTACTAATAATCAACCTTAAAATTATAGACCATTTTTCTAATTAATCTAAGTATTTTTTTTCACTTTTTACAATTAACACTAAACTTTTTATTCCATCTTCTTTCTTAATTATCAAAGGGAAACGTCAATAGGGCAACGATATTGTTGCCAAGTTCGCTTTTCAATGAAAATTCCATGCATATGAATGGATTAGTTATACTTTAGTCGAGTTGATGATTATGCCCTCGTTAAAATTAAGAAAAAATTGTGTCAAGATTCCAAATATGAAAACTTGATGTGCCTCAGGCTCTTGTACTTTCATTCTTGTGTATAAAACCAATATAGAAGGTAATATTGTGTCAATGCCCTTATTCCTTTGCCAACTAAGCACAAAAAGAGTGGGAAAAAAAAAATCTAAAAACCCAAAAATACCCTCCCCCACTCATGAAGATCATAACCATGGTGAGATTTCTCCTCTCTCTTCCTGCTTCCAACTCAACCCTCTCCCTAACTCCTCATCCCCCACCTCTGTCGCCGACGTCGTTGCTAATTAGTTTCTCCTCTCTCATCTCTCCTAACCATGACCTTAACCACAATCTTCATGTGTGCTCCTCCCTCCTCTCCTCCTCTCTCCTAATTCTAACTCTAACCCTAATCTTCCTCTAAATATAGTCCTCCCCTCCAATGGGCAAGATCTCATCTTTCCTCCACCACCGATGTATCCGATCCAAATTCTTACCCGGATCTGAACCTAGATCCACCTCCAGCTCCGCCAATGCCTCCTCAGAAGTGCTTATTATTTATTGATATATAAAATACTTCTGTCAAGTAGTATGCAGTAAGTACGTAAATATAAAGGATTAGCTGACTGACATATAGAAATATGACATGTTTAACTTCTGTTTATATCCTCTCTAAACAATGCATTTCAAAAGGCCTCATATCAAGTGTATTTTATGGATACCATCATCCTGAAAGGAAAACCCAAGATCTAATGCAGAAATAACAAACAAAGGATACACCAGGCTCAAAAGCGGCATTTCCCAGTCTTTGGCCTCTTCCTTCCTCCTCTTCAACATTAGATGCTTATATAAGGATTTCCAGGTACCCACTCTCAAGCCTCTCTCTTTCTAATCACAGCCCCACTAAAAAACTAACAGAGATAAATTATAAATGATCACATGAGGAAGCTAATCCATGGATACAATAAAGTTACATGTTACTTCTTATCATTAATGTTACACAAAAGGAAAAATGTAACTATTCTACGCATGAATCTTCACACGGACCGATAAAAATGCATCTCCCTCAGTTTAAAACTACTCCAATTTAAGCCAGCACAAGTCTACTATTGACAGGGAAAAGCTGAACTTCCTAATGAAAAATCTCTATTCAAACTTAAAAAGAGTGTCTACAATTTAAGGACATTTTATACAATTGATTATAGTTGCAGTTTAGTTTCTCAGAACATCTGAAACAATCAAGTCTGTTGAGTACAGAAACTAGAGTAATAATACAACTTCTCCGATTGAAAAACAGGAGGGGGGGGGGGGGGCATGCATTGTTTGCTGGCAGTTCATTAAGTTTATTGAACAGAAGAAAAGATACTGCAATCTAGAGAAGAAAGATATGTGAGTAGGTATTTCAGCTACTGATTTGGCCAAAAAAAAAACAGCAATTAAATCTCAAATGGAGGCTCTTAATGCAGATTAAGTAGAATCTTAGGAACGTATGCACCATATACAGAAACACACATAAAGGTGCTGCCAGAACAGATTTGGAATTCTTTTCTTACAAGGGAGCATGCACAAATTATACGTATGAAATAATAACCTACATAATATAAATTCTACCAACAGAAAAACTTATAAACTAAGCACAAAGATCTCAGAACGTAAAAGGAAAGTAAAGAAAAAGAAAAGAAGAGGCAAGTTGATATTATTTTCTGTTAAGACATTAGCCTTTCAAAACATTTTTCTTTAGAGAAAAAAGGGGCTCATATCAAGTGTATTTAGCACACTGTCAGTGCGGAAGGAAACCCAAAGATCTGATGCACGGTTAAAGAAGAAGAGGCATAAGCGCCTCCAACGCTTTGCTCCCAAATTGTCCCAATGAATAAACCCCACAGGGAGAGGATACACACACATGCACGCGCGTGCACACACGCAAAACGAAGGAAATAATACAAAGAGCCCCTTAGTCACCCTTTTTCCTCTTATGCGGCAGATACTTCTGCAAGGATTTCCAGTTCTCCATTCAAGCCTCTCTTTCTAATCAGGGCCCATATCTGAAACTTCAAATGACAACATTAAAAACACTACTATGAAGACATAATCAGGATGCCATGTGATACAGCAAGAAACTCATCAAGTAAACATTCTATTGTCATTTGACATGTGTGCAGAAATATAGTGATGCGATGGAGAAAAAAGACTATGTCAATATTAATCCATGAGGGCGTGAAAACAATCCCATCCATGTCCACACCAAAAAAAAAAAAAAAAAAAAAAAAAAAAAAACTTACCATCCAAACTGTTTTCATAATCTTATACTATTACAAACTAACTAACTAACTAGTATGAAATCCCTAAAAGAGATGAATTTGAATCCAGATGCTGATAGCCACAGGACATGTTTCATAATGCAGATGCGAACTACTGAACAATATGCAAAGATAAAATCTTTATACCAAAATGTGAAGAAGAACACATAATAATCAACAAAACCTGCGAAAAATTTAACAAATTCGACCTCCTAATTAGTCTTGGGAAGTGGTAGCAGTAATCTCACCTCTCAATCTCCTCAACCCATCCACCCACCGATCCTCGGTCTCCCGATCCGCCCAATCCGGCGCCGATCCACGAAATCTCACGCCCCTCATCGCCTCCATGACCCTAGACGCATCCTCCGCCGTCAACGGCGCATTCCTCCAATCCTCACCCTCTCTAAAAGCCCTAAAGAGTCAAGATCGACGCGTCCTTCTCCCTCCCCCCCTCGCCCTCCATTTCCTCCTCCTCATCGACGGAAATTAGGGTTACGGTTTTGGTAGGGAGTTGGGATCCCCCCCGCC
>NC_033798.1:11499659-11524352 GCF_001876935.1 Asparagus officinalis
GATCGGACTCCTCCGCCTCCTGCTGCCCATCATCCGTTTCCCCACCGCCGTTGGAAACGGACAGAGAAGAGGAACTAGGGTTAGGGTTATCGGGTTCGGAGTCGGCGTGGGAGGAGATCTGGCGATTGGAGGTCTCTCGATCTGCGATGTCGGGTTCAAGGTCGGAGTCGTCGGCGGTGGTTTCGTCCACAGAGGGTTAGTGGAATGATTTAGGGGAGAATTTGGGGGATTGACGAGGGTAGTTTTGGGATAAAAAATGTTGCCTTGGAGTTGATTGTTGTTGTTAGTAGCAAGAGCAGAGGCACCTTTTTCAGTCTTCAATCGAGAGCCGAGAAACGAACGGACCTGCTGCTTGGAGGCAGAGAAAGGGCGCGGGGGGTGTCAAAAAGTTAGGAGGTTTTAATGGCACTTGGACGCCCTATAGTTTCACCTATTTTGCACTTGTATACCCTCACTTGTTTTTTTGGATAAAGACTTATTATTACCTTGTAATTTATAAAACTTGAACTGATATACCCTTACTTTTTTTCTTCTTACTTTTTTTGACAGGACTTAAATACTCTAAATTTTCTAAAACTTGCATTTAAGATACTTTGAACTTTTTAAAATTGGCATTTAAATTCCTAAATTGTTTCTAACTTAAATTTAAAAACCCTCAAATTTGCATAACTAAGGGAAATTAAGTGCTAGTTTTAAAAACGGAAAAATTGCTTCAAGGCCCCAAAATTGAAAATACAATGTGGCCCAGCCCCCTGTAGTTTGGCCCATGTGGCTAAGCCCTTAAATTTTTAAAAAATTATAACTGAGCCCTAAAAGCAGTTCTCACACATGTATTTGCACCCAGCCTCCCTAAAAATACCCCCGCCTTCAACTCTGTGCCTCGAAAACGAGATCCGATCGCTGGCGAAACCTCTCCGTCGCATTTAAGGCGAGATGATGGCCGTTTTGGGGGGAAATTTTGGCGCGCTCCCTCCGTTATATCTCCTGTTAACCCACTCGGCTTTGAAGAGAGTGTATTTATGGTGCAAAGGGCAGATCTTTGCGGTTAGGGCTTATGATCTTCAACCCCCTACTTGTCCTAAATTGCCCTTCATAACTCCTCTTAAATCCCCTTCATTTATGGCGGAGAGCCCCCTTATTTGCATGGTTTCCTTGGGTGAGAGAGCAGTGTTCTCAAGGGTAACTTCTGCAACCTCTTTTTTTGAGTTTAAGTTCGACGTGGCTGAGAGGTTGAAGGTTCCATATGATGCGCTATCAATGGTTAATAAATCTGAAAGGATCCCTGATCTGAGTTTTGAGATCGAGAATGAGGATGATATGGAGTGTATGGTGGAGCACAACCGTAATATCGGGTGTCTGGAGATCCATATTCGAGCTAATATAGATGTAGATGTTTCCAGATGTGAGAACACCCCGAAGCAACCTCCTGAAATGTAAGTTATATTTACACTTAATTTATTTGAAAACTTATGAATTGCATAGAGCAGGTTAAATGTTAGCTTTTAACTGATATATGTTAACTTTCTACCGAAGGTTGTTAAGCTTTAGGGCATATTTGTTAACTCTTAAGGGTACTGCATTATTTAAGTACAAGTCCTATTTGTTATTTTAAGAAAAACCAATTATATTTGTGCAGCATTATGAATACACTGAAGCCAAAGTTTATTGATAGTACTTCTGCCGCAAACCATGGTTCTGAAAGAATTCCAATTGATAATCCCAGTGGTAGCAGTGTAGTGCGTTCTGATGACATTATTAACAACACAGTAATGATTCCTGGTTGGTGGCATAATGCATTAACTGAAGAGGGTCAAGAATTTGAAAGCACTGAAGAATTAAGGTTGGCGCTGACATACTATTCTCTGGCCAAAATGTTTGATTATGAGTTTAAAAAGAACGAACCAAAACGTATCCGTGTATATTGCCGATATAAAGAAACTTACGAGTGCCCATGGATGTTGTTTGCTTCACCTGTTAAGAATGCAAATAGACTATCGATCAAGAAGTTTGTTAATGAACATACTTGTGGGCAGTACGGGCAAAATACAGGTCGTTCAAGGGCATCCCGTAAATTCATTGCAACACAGTTACAACCACTCCTGAAGGTCCGTCCAGAAATCCGACCCGTTGATGTGCAAAAGGAGTTCCTCACAAACTACGGCCTTAGAATTGATTACAGTAAGATATGGTGGGGGAAAGAGAGAGCACAGGAGAAGCTTTACGGGGATATATATGAGTCGTATGATCAACTACGATGGTAAATGCTGAGCTTTATTATTAACTTGTTAAGTTCCAAAGTTTGCTTGTTAAAACAAATAGTTAACATGTTCCTTGTTAAGTTCATTGATAACATTGATAACATGTTAAGTTTCACGACTAACATGTTAACTCTTGTAAATAACATGTTAACTCTTGTTAATAACATGTTAACTCTTGTAAATAACACGTTAACTTTTGTTAAGTTACCCCAATAATGTGTTAGCTTTTTTTGGTCGCTTGTTAAGCTACACGGATAACATGTTAACTTGTTGGTTTGTTTCTTCTTACACGACTAGGTATGAGCGCATGGTAAAAGAGACAAATCCCGGCAGTTACATACATGTTGACCAGAATGAGGGGAGGTTTTCGAGACTCTTTGTTTGTTATGCTGCATGCATCAAAGGTTTCTTGAGTGGATGCAGACCCCTTCTATTTTTGGACGGTACATTTTTGAAGGATCGATATAAAGGTATTCTCCTCTCGGCCATAGCATACGATGGGAACCAAGGTATATTTCCCTTAGCGTATTGCATATGTGATCAAGAGAATTTGATGAATTGGAAGTGGTTCCTCCAAGGTCTATGGTCCATACTTTATGAGAGGGCTGACCCTTACAATCCTCCCCACCAATTGGTTATAATTTCTGATGCGGACAAAGGAATTAAAGAATCAGTAAAAGAGTATTTTCCAGAAGCTCTACACTCGAGGTGTGTTCTACATCTTGTTGAAAATTTCAGGTTAAAGCTTAAGGACTTGGGTATGAAGTCGAAGGACACTCATGTTCTTGGGAACTTACTCCAAAGTGCTTGTTATAAATACACAATAGCAGAATGGAATGAGTACATGAAAGAGATATATGACATGGATCCAAGGGCATACAACATTGCTATGAACTACTCTCCTGATCAATGGGCAAATGCATTCTTCCCGGGAATAAGGTAACGTTATTTGGCTGTTCTATATCTATGCTAATGTATGAACTTATGCTATTTAGCATGTTATCTTTCTGTTCTATATCTATGCTAATGTATGAACTTATGCTATTTAGCATGTTATCTTTGGATTTGTTAAATTCCATATCAGAGCTGTTAACTATATCAGAGTTGATAACATGTTAAGTCTTGTTGATAATATGTTGAGTCTCGTTGCTAACATGTTAACTCTTGTGGTAACGTGTCAACTCTTGTTGATAACATGTTAACTCTTGTGGATTGTTAACTCTTGTGGTAACGTGTCAACTCTTGTTGATAACATGTTAACTCTTGTGGATAACATGTTAACTTTTATAGAAAACATGTTAACTGTTAAATGTTAACTATTATATGTAAACATGTTAACTGTAATACAAAAAAAATAACTCTATTCAACTATTTGTGTCATCCCTTATTTATAACCTGTTAACTGTTACCTGTAATTCATATTATGTTAACCCTATTCAATTATTTGTTAACCTTTATTTGTGACCTGTTATAAAGTTATATATAATTTCAGGTATGGGCACGTAACATCTAATGTCGCTGAGTCTTTTAATAATTGGATAAGGGAAGCTAGAATGCTACGGATTCTACAAATGGTTGAGCATATCCGTAAACAGATAATGGTCCGAATGAGTAATCGCCGGTTACTTGGAGATAAATGGGCTGGATATCTCTGTCCACAAGCAGAGATGGTGCTTAAAGAAAATATAGAGAAAGGTCGTCCATTGGATGTTAAGCAAGCTGCAGCTGACATATTTGAAGTGCAAGCACATAAAACTACCCGTGTTGATTTGGAGAAGAAGACATGCACTTGCCGTGCTTGGGACGTCATGCGGATTCCGTGTAAACATGCATGTGCAGTCATCTCGTACATGAAGAGAGACATTTACCAATATTGCGATTGGTTTATGTCCATAGAAGCATTTAAAAAGAGCTATGACCCGATTCTCTATCCTATACCAGATTATGAGAAACGAAGCGTGCCAAGGGATGAGATCGAGCTACTTCCACCACATACTATCAAAAGAAAGGGGAGAAATAAAACAAGACGTATCAACAATCGAACAGTGTACAAACGACCTTTGAAATGCTCTCGATGCCACTCCGAAGGCCACAACCGCGCAACTTGCAATAGTTAGATTGTTAAGTTACAGTTAACATATAAAATTTTCTTGGTAGGTTATTAAGCTACACCTATTACATGTTAACTCTTGTAAATAGCATGATGGATAACATGTTAACTCTTGTTAGAAACATGTTAACTCTTATAGCTAATATGTTAACTCTTGTGGCAAACATGTTAACTCTTGTGGCAAACATGTTAACTCTTGTTGAAAACATGTTAACTCTTGTGGCAAACATGTTAACTCTTGTGACTAACATGTTAACTCTTGTGGCAAACATGTTAACTCTTTTGGAAAACATGTTAATTTTTGTGGAGAACATGTTAACGCTTGTTTATAACATGTTAACTTTTGTCAGAAATATGTTAACTTTCTTTGATAACTGTTAACTCTTTGACATAACAAAACTCTCGTAAGTAACATGTTAACTATTGTTGATTACAAGTAAACTCTTGGTGATAACATGTTAACCCTTGTTGATACATGTAAACTCATGATGATAAAATGTTAAATCTTGTTGCCATCATGTTGACTCTTGTAGTTACCGGTGTATATGAAATGAAACGTATTTGGGTGTATGTAATACCTTTGTAGTTAACTGTGTATATGACCTGAAATATATCTATGCCAATGTGAATTATAATGAAAATGTTATCTTACTTGGGTCTGTAAAGTTACTCAGTTAGATTGTTAAGTTACAGTTAACATATAAAATTTTCTTGGTAGGTTATTAAGCTACACCTATTACATGTTAACTCTTGTAAATAACATGATGGATAACATGTTAACTCTTGTTAGAAACATGTTAACTCTTGTGGCTAATATGTTAACTCTTGTTGCAAACATGTTAACTCTTGTGAAAAACATGTTAACTCTTGTGGCAAACATGTTAACTCTTGTGGCAAACATGTTAACTCTTGTGGCTAACATGTTAACTCTTGTGGCAAACATGTTAACTCTTTTGAAAAACATGTTAACTTTTGTGGAGAACATGTGAACGCTTGTTTATAACATGTTAACTTTTGTCAGAAATATGTTAACTTTCTTTGATAACTGTTAACTCTTTGACATAACAAAACTCTCGTAAGTAACATGTTAACTATTGTTTATTACAAGTAAACTCTTGGTGATAACATGTTAACCCTTGTTGATACATGTAAACTCATAATGATAAAATGTTAAATCTTGTTGTCATCATGTTGACTCTTACAGTTACCGGTGTATATGAACTAAAACGTATTTGGGTGTATGTAATATCTTTGTAGTTAACTGTGTATATGACCTGAAATATATCTATGCCAATCTGAATTATAATGAAAATGTTATCATACTTGGGTCTGTAAAGTTACTCAGTTAGATTGTTAAGTTACAGTTAACATATAAAATTTTCTTGGTAGGTTATTAAGCTACACCTATTACATGTTAACTCTTGTAAATAACATGATGGATAACATGTCATGTTAACTCTTGTAAATAACATGATGGATAACATGTTAACTCTTGTTAGAAACATGTTAACTCTTGTTGCAAACATGTTAACTCTTGTGACAAACATGTTAACTCTTGTTGCAAACATGTTAACTCTTGTTGAAAACATGTTAACTTTTGTGGAGAACATGTTAACGCTTGTTGAGAACATGTTAACTTTTGTTGGAAATATGTTAACTTTCTTTTATAACTGTTAACTCTTTGACATAACAAAACTCTCGTAAGCAACATGTTAACTATTGTTGATTACAAGTAAATTCTTGGTGATAACATGTTAACCCTTGTTGATACATGTAAACTCATGATAATAAAATGTTAAATCTTGTTGTCATCATGTTGACTCTTGTAGTTACCGGTGTATATGAACTGAAACATATTTGGGTGTATTTAATACTTTTGTAGTTAACTGTGTACATGAACTGAAATATATCAATGCCAATGTGAATTATAATGATTCCTGTTAACTCTTGTTGAAAACATGTTAACTCTTGTGGAGAAAATATTACCTCTCGTGAAAAACATGGTAACTCTTGATGCAAACATGTTAACTCTTGCTGCAAACATGTTAACTCTTATGGATATTATGTTAACTTTTGTTGGAAATATGTTAACTTTCTTCGATAACATGTTAACTCTTGTGGCATACATGTTAACTCTTGTGGAGAACATGTTAACTCTTGCTGATAACATGTTAACATGTTAACCCTTGCTGATAACATGTTAACCCTTGTTGGTAACATGTTAACTCTTGATGATAACTCTTGATGATAACATGTTAACTTTATCCGTATATGGTATTATTTAACAAATGAACCTGACATGTTATAAACTTTCTCCATATTTAACAAGTAAAGATGACATGATATAATTGTTAACTTACGAATCTAACATGTTATAAACTTTCTCCGGGCACTAGTTCATTAGCTGTTAATACACTATACAAGCTGAAAATTATGAAGATTGTTTACAGTTGTTTATCTACATAGCATTCTTCCTTAGGCTGTAACATTTGCGGCTCATAGCATTCTTCATTAGGCTGTAACATGTTAACCCTTTCTATTTCTGAATTCCCAGCCTTCTTTTATTAGTTCCGCAGCAAGCCTTGCACGCACTACCGCAGACGAATCATCGGCGGGCGTAACATGTCGAACATCACCTTTATGTAGGATAGCCCGTACATAAAGGTATACATATATCCCATAATCGTAGCTACAAATAACAAAACATAAATACATATTAACGGTCAGTTTTGGAGACGAAAATTCTTTAATAAAATAAGGTTCATATGTTAATGTACCTTCCCTTTTGAGACTCGCATGAGATTTCCTTATATTTAAATGCCCTACACACCTTTTCCAGATCGAATGCGGCCTTCATATGGTCCATGAAGTTTATAATTTTGTTAACGGGCTCAAGGTAAGCTTCGGGAGTTACCGAACTATAGTGCAACGCTAAATTTTCATTCAATCTAACTTCGACACAATGCCAATGGTCATGGCGAACAATTGGCAATATGAGTATTGATCGGCCAGCGGTAATATGTTGTTGTATATAAAGTTCATATAGTTCATATAGCCGCAGATCAGCCTGGTCTCCATAGAGTGAATGCTGTTACACAAAATTAACACATTAAGAAATAGCGGCCTTTAATATGTGAACATGATTCAAGTTCATATAGTTAACTTTTTTGGAATACATGTTAACTCTTGTGGAGAACATGTTAACTCTTATTGAAAACATGTTAACTCTTGTGGCAAACATGTTAACTCTTGTGGCAAACATGTTAACTCTTGTCGAAAACATGTTAACTCTTGTCGAGAACATGTTAACTCTTATAGAGAACATGTTAACTTTTGTGAAAAACATGTTAGCTTTTGTTAAAAACATGTTAACTCTTGTTGCTAATATGTTAACTCTTGTAGATAACATGTGAACTCTTGTGGCTATATGTTAACTCTGATAGATAACATGTTAACTTTTGTGGAGAACATGTTAACTATTCTGGTTAACATGTTAAATATAACGGAGGCTGTAGCAGAGTGGGCGGGAAGGGTAGATTCGGGATTCTGAGGATTGAGTGAGCTGGAGGGGCTAAAATGAAGTTTTGGAGTGTATTTTGGGTTTATACCAAACTTTAAAAGTACAGGGGGCTGTTGCACATTATATTTTCAATTTTGGGGGCTTGAAGCAATTTTTCCTTTAAAAACTATAGTGTATTCAAGTGCAGACTTTTTTTAAAAATTAAAAAAAAAATTGCATAACAAGGGGTATTTAGTGCTAGTTTTAAAAACCTTAGCGTATTTAAAGTGCAAATTTTTTAAAAATTAAAAGATACGGTAGAGTAGAAATGCACCAGCCGGGAATCGAACCCGGGTCTGTACCGTGGCAGGGTACTATTCTACCACTAGACCACTGATGCTACTGTTGACGTGGCATGACCTATTTATAAACATAATCGACAATAGAATGGTACGTCGTTATTATTATATCAGCACTTTGTAGTCACTCTAAATTATACCACGAATCAAGCATATTAATAAAACAATTATTATTACACTAATATGATAGTATTTTTCAGGACCAACAACTTATTGTAAACGTAAAACAATGCTACAGCCTTCCAGGCATTTTATTCATAAATACTTCAATGATACCAAATACAACATCCAATAATAAGGACTACATAACAATACACAAGCGCACATTTATTTTGGGTTACTACCCCTTATTCTTTACTAAAAACCACAGTTTATTACGCAAAATATTAATACAGGAACCAACAATGTTTCTACTGAGCCAAAACTTGTGCAGGACACTGATCAACTTCTTGGCAAGCACCATCAGGTCCACAAGGCTGAACAATGAACTTTATTCCTATACCGCCAATAGGAACTTCGAGATCTGATACATAGAAACGTTCAACTCTAGCAACCCCAAGAAATTTCTTCTTGCTATCTTGATCGCCAAGTTTCTGAACGTAGATGTTATACTTCGTAAATACTGACTTGGCATTCTCTTCTTTTAGCTCCCAAATAAGGGTGAGGGTCGCCTTTTTAGTACCATCTGGATCATAGATCCATGTCACATCCTCTACGTGAGTACTCCACGAGTCAGCTGACGGGAATTTTGTGCCTTCTGAGGAATTTTTTATGCTGATATGACCAAGAGATGCAAAATAGTCAGAGCTGTCATCTAATTTTGGTGCCTCTTGGTCTTGCTTCTTCATGTAGCCACAGAGATACATATTGGTTATTGTAGAATCATTCATCGCTATACTAGACTCATGTAAGATCCAAGGTGCACCCATTAGGTTCTCTCTCTTTGTTTTCTCCCCCGTTACACAAATCACTGGTCCATATTGGTTTTTTAACTTGTCTAGGAAGGGGACATCATCAGAATTGACGAAAAATATGGAAGCCTGTTTGTCATCGCTCTCAGAAGTTGATTGGAGCAGCAGGCTCATCTGAGAATTACCATTCGATTTTACCTATATGGAATGAGATGAAGAATAAGCCAAAGGTTCAAGGAACAAGTGAAAGAAAATGGAGTATTTGCACTTTAAATATCATGACCAGATTTAGCACATATGCCCTATGGTTATATCATGTCAGCTGAGGGTCAAATGGTTTTATTATTATTATTTTTTCGGTGTGGGGCTTTTTTTTTGTTTTTGTTTTTGTTTTTGTTTTTGTTTTTGTTTTTGTTTTTGTTTTTGTTTTTTTTTTTTTTTGGGGGGGGGGGTTGGGGTTGTTATTGTTTTTGTTTTTGTTTTTGTTTTTTTTTTTTTTTTTTTTTGGGGGGGGGTGTTGGGGTTGTTTAACCATCAAGGTATCTGCAGTGTAATAAAGAAAGGATCAGTATAAATAAATTTTTGGCAGCCAGTAAAAGAAGAAGATAACCAGTATTGTGTACTGATATAAGGTTTTGCTAAACTAAAATAGAACAACTTATAATGTTTAATAAGCAACTATCCGCCAATTTTCAAATTTGTTAAAAGCACAATAACTTTTTTTTGTATCACAGAAATAATGGAATTTCCCATGGAGTCCTGATTCAGACTACAGAGCTCTTAGCATCTAATCATTAAATTAGTACTGAATTTTGGCATGCTTAAAAAGATCTCATGACCCTGCTTCATCTAATTTGGAATGGACTAAACTTCTGTCATCTCGCTCTGTAAATTGACCGAATAAAGAATTTATCATGTAGCTAAGAGAAGATTTAGAATTAATACTCACATAAAAGGAAATGAAACTCCTAATATGGATATTGAAGAAAGAGTAGCCTATGTACTAATCATGAAAAGAATATTTTGACAATTCAACCAAAATTCTAAATAAATTCAGTATTATTGCAAAATATAGATAGGCAGATCATGAACATGGTTACTTACGGAATATGTGAACGTCACAGGTAGATCTCTCAAAGGGAGTTGTCCTTGGAAGATCCTTGTCGTGAAAAACTCATTTACTCCAAGATTTCCTTTGCATGTGATATTGCCTCCTCCATTATAAGATTGATCAAAGCTAGCGATTGCAGAGTACAACATATGAGACAAATTAATTTGAACTTCTTGAACCAAAACTGCTAAGCAATAAAATAAATCACCCAAGATAACCAAATAGAATAGAAGTACATTTATGACTGATAACAGTACAGGCGAATCAACAAATGGGCAAGTATGGATAATGGCTCCAAATAGATGATATAATAGTTGAAATAGTGTCTTCACATTTTCAGTAATAGATGCATAAATAGGTTTTTCATTTCTTGAAGGAGAATGTGAAATCTGCATTTTTGAGAACATATAATCGATTTCAGAAGGCAGAAATGTCTATTTTCAGATGTAATGTCATTAGAACTTAAATCAGTGGTACCTTTGCTTGTGAGAACCTATAGTGGTTAGTTTACCTGATTAGTATAAGATCGATGTGTGGATCAGGTATGCAATCAGATAATAGCACTTCCATAAAGAGTAAAAGGTATATCAGCAGATCATGAAGTTATGGTAGACACGTGCCTAAGAAGATACTTCTTGCATTATCCTTTTACAGTAAAGGACACCCTTGAACATACCTCAATGTTATTTTTAAATACCCTTGTGGGTTTAACACCATTTACAACAACGATCAAATACAATTCTTTTAATGCACCAAATAGAAATGAAGGAGGCTCCACAAACCGAATTGAACAAACTTTTATTTGTGACCATTAATCAGACATCAATTCAGTTGCAAGAAGGTAATCAAGCACAAGAACAGGCAAAAACAATCAAACAATAACAAACTCATTATTCACATAATAAGAAAAGTTGAAGCACATAATATTTATTATCACTATTAACTATTAAGACATGACCCATAAACTAAGTTTATTATACCACGCATAGATACAACGGTATAAAGGGGTCAGGATCCGATTGGATCCAAGAAAGATCCTAAGGCCACATCTAATGTCCAAAACCAAATCCAGTGGCATTTAGGTCTTCTCCTCTCTATCTATCATGTTCTGTCTGGTTGAAATCTTAAAAAAAAATCCAAATTAAACATCTTTTCCATCCTGCTAAGTGCTATTGAGATCAAATTTACTGAATATAGATTATAACATTCCTGATTGAAGTTCATACGCCAAATTTCGTTTGCTTTACTATCATGGTGTAGATGGGTTTTTGACCTAATAGGAAGTAATATCTTGACAGTCACATAATCAGACATTGCTAGGAACTTAAGGTGTAATTGACTAGAATATGATTGTTGTATCCAAATAGCAATTGATAATATTACAATAATCCTGTCATGCAAATTACTGTAAAGTATAAACAGTCATAAACAGTTATCAGTTGAATGATTAATGACAAATACATTTTTCAACATTGATAAATAGTTGTTAAATGATGATTATTGTATATAAGTGCTTTTGTGAATTGTTATGCGTTGTTAGGTAGCTTACATCCAGAGCAAAACCAGTAAGCTTACTGAATTCATTTTAGCACAGAAAAGTGCAACCCAGTTATTATCAAAGATCCTACTGGTTCAACATACCATTTAAAGTAGCCAAACTTCGTCTATGGATTGTAGAAGACTCGATATCGACGATGATAAAGTGGTATTTGATTGAATGGCAGAGCAAAACTTACTTGATGAAGACTTGTATATTAGCTCGTTTAGAATCCCCAGGTTTGTCAGGCAAAAGCACAGGTTCTTCGAGGAGAGGCTACGACAGAAAATATACAAATGAAATCAAGAAATGCAACAACAGAACTCAGTTCAAGCAGAAACATAGGCATGTGTAAATTTGTATTTGAAAAGATATTGATTCTTGTCTTTTATACCGCTGTACATAAGACTTTTTCGTCTCGATATTTTTGTACAAGAAATATAGAACCTGAGGACAACCTCCGCAATTTTAATAATAAAGCTATGTAGATCTAGGAAATAATTTCCTTTTTCTATCAGGGAATTTTTAGAAGCATTGTCCAGCTTTGCTTTGCTTTTTCTCTTGGATATTTTGGATAAACAATGAAAAGAAGAATAAAGAAGTATGCAACAGGAATTAATAGAGAACCATTATTGTTCAAAAAAAAATCATAAAATCGCGGAACCATAAAAAACATTAAAATACAGGAAATTAAATTAAGGCCAATATATTATTTTCAATTTCTAATGATACTAATTACGCATTATAAGACATGAACTGTCTCCAATTGAGTACCTGGATGCCTTGACAAGAAATGTTATTCCATGGATTCTCAGCTACCTGCAAACCTTTGATGGAAAACTGAAGACCATGACCCTGAAATATATTGACAGAATAACTTAAGATGATACCACATGTTAAGTCCAAATACACACAGAAAATTCTCTTAACTGTTGAAAGAACTACTATACTGAATTTGGGGAAATATTGCATCAAAAGAGAGAAGGAAATGGTGACCGAAGGCAGTTGAAAGATAAGAAAAGCGAAAAGTTAGTAGGTTAATCATTTAAAGTGATGTATTTGATACAGTACAGTTAAACCAACAAATTTACCAAAAGATTAATACATCCTGAAGATGCTAGTTTCATTTGGCTCTTTGGTTTCATAATACATGTTGAAGATGCTAGTTTAATTAGCTCTTTGGTTTCACATCCATCTGAATACCTGTAATGAATCTTATGTGAATAACGAAGATGATAGATACTGAAAGGGTTAAAATTAGAATATGGCAAATTAGACATTCTGCATCAACAGTAAGATTTTCCAACATAAGGAAACAAGGCTCTAGAGTATCGAACATCTGAACTTGCTCTTTTTTTCAGCCCTGGAGGAAGAGTCTGTGGGGGGCCATTCCAAACAATAAATATCAACTTACAATATTGAGGACAAGCGACATTATAAATTCTCATTGGTTCATATGGCGACATTGCCTGTTATACTACATTCATTTCTGTTTGTTTCTTTTAATCCAAAACCTTGTCAATTTAACCTAATCAAGCTGGACCCAGTTACCTCACAACAACAACAACAACAACCAAACAAAAACCCAACACCGCCAACCCTTTGGTGACATATGGGCCTGCAACTTTTTATTAACATCTTCCAACTCTCTCTCTCTCTCTCTCTCTCTCTCTACACATGCGCGCGCACACTTACCGGTGAGCAATCACATAAGTACAACATACCATTTGATGCATAACGAAAGAGATAACGTAAGGGAGAAAAGAAATATTATTGAACAACTGTTGGTTGCAATTTACTATTAAATTAAAATTCTCAATGTTGTTTATGAGTTGTAGTCAGTTCATTGCACAATAGGCTACATTTCTCATAAACATACTCAGACTAGGTTATTACATTATTTAGAAGTTTTATCACAATTTTTCTACTAATCTTTGTGGAATTAGTACAATTTTTAGATGTCAACAAATTATTCCACCTTAATAGTGCATAATTTGATTATTCTGTCTGCATGTTTAACATGTACATGTACTAGATAGTTATTCTTCATTACATAATAAAGTTCGAGGTAGATATTCATTTGGTTTACATGACGAATAATTTAAATCAATCACTGAGGCGAATAACATAAGAAAAGAAGACTCAACCTGATCAAAATTTGAATAAAATGGCAACACTTTAAGGTAGCTATGAAGTATTCCCCATGATTGCTTAATAAGACCCCACCAACTGCACAGTTGAAATAATAACGTTGATTGGTATTATCAAAATTTGAATAAAATGACAATACTTATTTGAAGGAGATTAATTGAAAAGACGACAGTGCAAAAGTAGATAGTTCCTTACCTATGTATCAAGTGAAATTTATATTATGAAATGACAGAATGAGAAAGATAATGATGCAAAAAATAAATGTCAATTTAATTGCATAACAAAAGTCAGCTCTTCATGAAGCCTTCTAGACATTGTGTGGGCATAAAGAGCTAAGAGAATTGTCCATTGAGTTTTGAAAAATATATAGACAGTATAAAAAAAAAGTTCGTTGTCTGTACTAATTGTAGAATACTATTATGAATTACAATGGGGAAGATACATATGATGCAAAATAAAATTTGACTTTATTTTATAAATGGAAGTTAACTTTTCATGAAGTCATTTAATCATGTCATTGATATAGACAGCTAAGAGAATTAAGTTAAGACATGTTAGAATATAAAACTATTAACTCTTATCTCTCACCATAATTTTAGAGTTTTTTGCAGAGGCAGGGACTTTAAGATGGTATTACGGCAACACAAATTCTAATCTTGTTGGACACAAATTTAAAGCCGATTTTAGAAGATTGATACCACGATGCGAGTCTAGGATTTTGCTACTAAAAGGAGATCTCAACCTGCATGGATATGTTACAATAGGAAAGGAGAAATTTTTGAAATAAACCATTTTTAAATTTTAATTATCAATTTTATTTAATTAGCAAAATTGAACATTTTAAGCCACGTTAGCATGGCTGACTAAAAAGTGGTCCATTTTGCAAAATATCATTTCCGAAATTATAGGGGACTACTAGTACCATGTAACTAGTTATGGTTATCTAATTACTGGATAGAATGGGTCAGAAAAGCACGAATCTAACAGCCCCATTTTTCTTTAAAAAATAGAAAGTTTAAGGTTTTGAGGAACCAACCAACTTCACTCGACAGTTAATGGGCCATCAGTCTTGAAGCCTACCAAGTCCACACAAATCCTATCTAGTTCTTGAGCTCGTTGTTTGACACTTGCTACTCGCTCTCTGTGGGCCCAGGCTAGCGTAAGAAATTTAGGACCGCAAGTTTTATGGGTGGGTATGTTTGGTGGGCCCCACAAGAGATAGGTTCGTGTAGGTTTTAGAGATAGGTATGCATAAGCCCCACAAGTGACAGAATTTTAGAGATAGGTTCGTGTAGGTTTTAGAGATAGGTTCGTGTAGGTTTTAGAGATAGGTATGCATAAGCCCCACAAGTGACAGAATTTTATTGTTATTGTGCAATACGGAGGCTTATTCTCAATACCGAATGAACGCACGGGACTAGCAGTCAAGTGTTTATAGGAGATTGTGATTAATTTGTAATTAGTAGTACTAATTATACAGAACTAATAATCCCGTGTTATTCAAAAACCGTCTTTCTCAAAATCGACCACTTTTCAGCCAATCGTGCTAACGTTGCTGAACAGCCGTCGATTTTACTAATTAAATAGATTTGCGGTCAATTATGCTAAATATTTTTTAAAAATGATCTATCTCAAAATTTTCCTCAATATGAAAATATAACACTTAACCCTCACCATAAATTCGGAGTTTTTGGCGTAATGGGAGAGACTTTAGGAAGGTAGTTGCAGGTATTATTTCAAAGGGCAGGCTAAAATGTGGATGAGAAATAGAAACATAACACCAAACTATTTGAAAAATCAATATCATAATATATGTGTGCTCTACATATTTCCCTCTTTTTCCTAGATTTTCTCGAAAATTGTGCTGAAGCTGAAGTTTTACTTTTAGATATCTTGATAAGAGATCAGAGGAAAATTAACTTTCTATTTTTTTATTTACAGATTCCAAGATATTTAAAATGGACTCATTGAACTTGCAATCATGTGATAGTCCAAAAAATTGCTTTCAGCAAATAATGGCAGGTCAGTAGTTGCAAAACTCTACACTTCAAATAGATTTTCAATGGTCAAGAGCACAACCATGATCCATGCTGTTTCGATTCGATACTAATGGATTTATTTAGTAGCATCTGACTACTTAAGAACTTTCATCCATCTGCTAGCTAGCATACATGATTACAATTTCCATTAACAAAATATAACATCCTAGAGTAAAAGTAGGGTTCAAAATAACCAGAAAATATATTTAGCAAATTTTCCTATCAGGGCACAAATTATTGTCTAATTAAGACACTTTTTCTCGGGAAACCCTGTCATGTGGACACCAATAATGTGTGATTGGTTTTTGCCTTGTGCCCATGTGTCATGTCCATGTCAGTGAGTTTGTGTAAGTGCAACACAGATGATAGTAATTTAGCAAGAGGTAGAATTTTAGTATGAGCAATGAATATGTTACTCAGCCGAACTTCACACCAGAAGATATGTTACAACTAATTGCAGTTCTGGACAAAAAACAGCAGAAACGCGAAATTTGAAATACTAAAGATATAATAACAAAAAAGCTGCACATATAACAGCCAGAGCTTTATAAACATATGACTAATATTACCGATTTTGGTTACTCTGGAATTCATCTTTAGGTAAATTTTCATAGACCCATCCAGGTGCAAATATGGCAGCAGAAATATCGTCCTCCCTAAGCAAATCCAGTGCAACATTTGTCTGTTATGCAAACACTTCTACATAAATCACCTCGGTATATTGAGACTTAAAAAGCAATCTATGTGCTCGTTGCTCATTAGTGCAACCGTACAAGGAAAATAGCTTTAATTCATGCAAATAAGTGTATGCTCCATACATAGTCTGTAAAAGACATTGGTTCTTGAGTTTCAAAGTATAGTTAAATTACAATGGTCCTTAAGGTTTATAAGAGAACTAGATTAGAACATGTAGTTAAAACGAACTTAACAAAACTTTCAAATGTGTAGATGGCCTTCCACTGGGAATCACACAAACGGTACCATCCAGAGAAGGCCGTTTAGACATACAGAAACAAACTTCTATTACGCTTATATTACTAGCTATTTATTTTCTCACACAGTTACATTAGGGAATTACAGTGGAAGTTTCTGCACAGAGAAAAATAAGAGCTTTAATTTATTTAATTATTTGGCAAATTGCACGCAAGAGTTTGACTAAAAGTCAATATTACATTAAGGACAACTAGGTAAGAAATTACATTCATAACTTGGTTCAAGAAGTTGACAAGCCACCAATCAATCTCCTTTTCTTTGGGACTACTCTGATTTATGGTCCACTTTCATATGCTTTACATAAAGTTTCAAAAAATTACGAGTTAATTAAGTTGTGTGAAAATAAACCGTTTCTCTTTTCTCCCTCCACGACATTGTGCAGATGGACAATCCATATACCAATAGGGGCAATTTTCAAAATTTATTAAGTAGTTTAGGTTAGGGGATCAACTGCCATACTGACTATGCCCTAGCTGAACATGTGCCAAAGTTGCATGGAGACGGGCATGGATACGAGACATGGCAAATTTGTAAAAAGGTAGGGTACGAGGACAAGGCTACATTATGTGTGTGTGTGTGCATACACACACACACATACATATTAAAATTAATAATTTACAAAGATCAAAACTTTTTTTCCATCTATCATAAGATAAATATATAAGAAATAGATATGAAATGTAGCATATACGTCCAAGAAATGTATGAGAATTGCTTTAAATTAAAACATATATTTTATAAATGAGTACATGCCTAAATAAATGTATGCATATATTCAAGAAGTGTCCAAGAAGTTTCGGTATGGGTACGGGTATGGCTTCTGATTGGAAATACCCAGGTAACATCGACACGTACCATACAAGGAATATGGCTATGGCCAAAGCCTCAGAGGCAAGGTTGTAAACATTGGTTATCGGAAATATATCGAACGGCCAAAATTCATATCGGATCATAATTATCGAGAAAATATTGGGGATAAGGAGTAAAAGTCAGAGTGTCATATAACATGGTGAGCATATATAATATAATATTCTAAAATATAATCTAAGCACATTTAATAAAATATAGAGAGGGTCTTCAAGAGAGGTCGTCAAAATAAGTCGTCAAGTGAGAAATTTGCGAGTGATTTGGGGAAGAGAACAGTGGAGGCAAAGAGAATTGATTAAATCGACCTATTTTTAAAACACTATTTAGAGGTACGTATGAAGCTTATGCAAGTGATAGGGCAAGATGCATTCAAAGAGCAGATACATCTATAGTTTGAAGAACTTCTTGGTAGACACCAACCACAACCCAACACCAATTATTGCGCACCAATCGATGTTCTATGTGGAAGCGTTATCGAAACTTGCAATTAGATTTCCTCCTTGCTTGTAGGGCAATTGATCACCAGGTGACGTGGAAATACCAAAACATCTATGTTCAAACTTGTTAGAATTAATATAAAACTATAATCCTCGATCCTTACGATGACTTCAGAGTTTTTGTGTAATAATTAGAGGAACTTAATTTAATATGGCATCCAAGCAACACAGATTTGAATCTTGCTAGCCACAAAATTTAATGCGGATTTTAAAAAATTGTTATCACTATGTGAGTTCAAGCTTTCAGCCAATAAAAAAATGTCGCTCAACCTACAGGGGTATGTTAGAATTAATATAAAACTATAATCCTCGACCATCATCATGACTTTGGAGTTTTGTGTAATGGTTAAAAGGACTTAATTTAAGAGAACTAAAGAGAAGCAAAACCACCGCAAAAAAGAGAAACAAGATCAAATACACGAGATTTACATGGGTAGACAATCGCCTACGTCTATGGGGAGAGACTTGAGTCTTCTTACTAGACATTATAAGGATACAAACTTTCTTTTATTCTTGAAAGATGCCACAAGAAAATCTCTCTCTAAATCTCACTACAGAAATCTCTGATAACTCTAGATTTCCTTCCTCATTTTCTCTGTATCTCTCTTTTACAATATGCAGCTCTCATTGGCTTTCTAATAACCCTACACCTCAGGAACAACTCTATTTATAGAGTACAATTCCAAATAATAAAATACTTCCTAAAGAAACTAACCCAAAACTAACCATATGCCAAATAGTTCTGTGACAAGCTGCAGTAACTGCAGCATGTTCGCTTCTGTTCCCCGACAGCGAACACTTACAGTCGATGGTGAATTGCTGGCCTCGTGATAGGCTATGGTCATCATCGCATGTGCCCACTGCTTGCCATTTTGCGGTTGTTTGGATACTTTTTCTTCTATCTTTTATTTGTTGTCGTTTCATGGGTTGAAATACGAGGATAGTCCTAATAAAAATTGTTGTTCTATGCACCAAGGTTACAGAAAGCGAGGTGGCCTAGGCGTTGGACTCGATGTCTAGAGCCTAGGTGACTGTCCCACCTTTTTTTATTACAATAATTGATAGTAAATGCCAATGTATAGAAGCTTAGGCGCTGGATCAGAGCCTAGACGGATTTCTTCCTTTGTTTAAATGGTGATTAAGGAGGTTTATGTCAGAGGTAGAGGAAATGCTCATAGTCAGAGGCGGGAGGAGTTTAAAGGAAGTTGGAGGACGTGAGGGCTACAATGACGGAAATTCACGATCAAGGTCTAGATGGTGCAATCCACATAGGCAGACCATGCTCTCCAAGATGCTCCCAAAACCGAGGTGCACAGCCTAGGTACCGCCTAAGCGCTAGACATTAGGCGTTAGGCGGGCAACCAAGGTACTACCTAGGTTTAGGCATACACCTAAGCAGGCTAGGCAGAGGCTTTTTAAAACATTGCACGCACAGTGGTGAAAGTGATTCCTTCCATACGCTAATAGACTTGGAGCTACTTATAGGATTACAAGGGATATCATTTTAATCAAAGGGGTTAATAATATATATGCGACAAAAAAAGTGATGCATGTAATCATGTTAAAACTTCTGCAATTGAAATTTTGAGTGCAAGCCTATCAGCATGCATGTCAGGCTTATGCAGCACTTAGAACCTTTAAACCAAGGTTGAGGACAAGAGAAGCCTAATCCACAATTCTAAGTTCTGACCAATGCTGAGCTGAACTTAGGATCAAAGCTATCCATAAATTACCATGAAAGCAGCCTGGATATGCCCAAGGCTCGGTTCATCCTTGGGGCTGTCCCTGATCTAGCTTTTTAGTCAATTTGAAAGTTCAGGCTAAGTGAACAGCCTTTCACCTTGCTTGGGAAGATTAAACATCAAGAGATGAATTTCACACTAGTCTTTCGTCCAACTTGAGAAAATCAACATCAATTGGGTTTCATCACACTAGCTAGTTCTTATGGACATCGGGTAAGCAACTTTCTTGCCCTAGTATTATATAAATATTCACATGAAGAAAGAAAAAGATGAAAGCATAGGAAGTACCAATCCCAGAATTTGGATGTCAGCATGCATTTATTGGTAAAATGGTAATCTGATACAATATTAAATGATTTGCACGGTAAAACTGCTTATTAAGATAAGGTAATATAGAAGCAAACTAACAAGCAATGCAAGGGTTTTGATGTCGACATACATTCCATCCTCCGCCGCCGTATGTATTCCTTCCAAAAACATCAATGCCCATGTACACGTCATACCGTCGACAGCCAGCAGAAGCAGCTGAAACTTTTGGACCATTCTCCTGCGCTCACAAGAGCTTGAATGCACAGAAAGAGAAGGAAAGAAAATGAATTTCTGAGAAGAATGCTACTAACCTGCCAAAAATAATTGACAAATATTCCATCACATAAATCAAAGAAAGGTTTGTTCTTATCGTTTAGCTGATTTTGATAGACACGTTGACCATCAATTGTCATACTGTCGTACCTACATCATCGGTACAGAAAACAGCAAGATATTTCAAAGATAGTCATCATAGCAAATTTTTGATATAGAAAGATATGAATCATGGGACTACCATATGATTAAAGATCCACGAACTGCAGAGTGCATAATCTGAGTCAGATGGTCAACAAATTCTTTCAAATTAGCTACTTGCTCCCTGTTCAGGTTATCAACTTCTATATTTATCTGAAAAGTACGTATACCATTGTCAGGTCAAAAACATATTCAATCCAAATAAATTCTTTCAACATATCTACTCGCCCCTGTCCGCAATACTAAATTAAAGTTTCCATAAATAGTAAATTGCACCAGATAGACCCTTGTAATGGGTGGGAAAGCATTTCAAAATTACTAGAAACTTACGAGCCAGCCATCAAATCCCAAAGAAGAAGCTAATTCTGCCAACCTGTCAGCGTACATTTGAGCAGAATCTTTTGTTGCAAGCAATATTTTGCACATTTCTGCCCCCTTTACCCACTCTAAGATGAATGTACCTAATACCTTCACACACATGCACCAGCCATATAATCAGATAACTTAGGATCTAATTAACCAAAAATGCTACATATTATTAAATAAAAAACTGAAATTTTCTGAAGTAGGAATCTGCTTCTTGCTTATTTGTATGATATTCGGCATTGAATGGATGGTACAGCTGTCTATTAATGGACTTGGATTGCACATGGATCTTTCAGATCCGTAGTGAATCTGCTTATTTACAGCTTGTTTGAGGCCAAATAAACTTTTTTTTTTTTGTGGGGGGTGGGGGGGGGGGGGGTTGGGTTGGGGGGCTTGGTTTTACATTAACAGACAATGATATAGCAGTAATTCATATTTTCACGTTTTGTCATACTCTCTTCACTTTCGGCAAACCAATTTGTTAAAACTCCTACAGCGGCTAAGAGCTCCTATCTATATCTATAGTACATATAAAAGAGGATTGGGGTACTAGAACTTTTGATTGCCCTTTTTACCCCTCTCAAATTTGATCATTCCAACTTTAATTTAATAATTTTATTTATTTAAATTATCTCAAAGTCTCATTCAACAAGTCTTAAATTAAATTAATTGCAAATCATCATCATAATAATAGTTAATTATTTTCTTAGGTTCTTAAAGATTCCATAACTTATTTAATTAAATGCATATGTTACGGATCCAATTAACTAGTCACTCTTTTATTTTCCCTTTACATAACCTCTTTTTCATCTCTATACTATAAATTACGGCCATCCATTCTCTTCAACCCACCACATCACCTACTAAGCTAAATTCCTACACCAACACAATGGTTTATGAAATATGTTATATCGAAAATTTGTCAAATGGTTTATAGTGTACGTGGCTTGTATATGTATGTGCATGTGCATACAATGGATAATATTTCTCAAATGGTTTGTAGACTTAAAGATTTATTTTTTTATGGAGTTGAAGACTATATCTAATGTTCAATTCGTAGCTTTGTCTCATGAATCCTTAAAAAAAAGCAGGTTAATAGGTGATAGGAAAATTATTATTTGGATGTCTTGATATTTAAATGTATGTATAAATTTGATTTGGGAACCAAAGATTGTTTTCAGTATATACCTTTTTTTTACCGTGGATTGGTTAAGATTCTTACTAATCTTTTAATACTTAAAATGTATGATCTTATTTTTGGAGTTTATGCAAAACTATTTAAAGATTTTTTTACCTCCTCGCACAATGTTGTAAAGAGGTTTTTGTGCTACTTATCATAAGCTGTGTTTTTTCTTTTGAATATAGGTCATAAATTGTGCTTTCTTGTTCACTAGTTTGCGGTGCGTGCAAAGCACGTTTTTTTTTTTTTTTTTTTTTTTTTTTTTTTTTTTTTTTTTTTTTTTTTTCCTACAGTAATCCCGCTTTTTTAACGTGGCATGATTTGCCTTTTTTGGGGGTGCTACAGTATCCCGCTCTGCTACAGTACCTTTTACATGCTACAGTGTACCCGTGTGCTACAGTAATATTTTTACTTAATTATTGGCTACAGTAATAATGCTACAGTAAATGGTACTGTAGCATGAACAGTGAATCTCTGATCCTCCTATTTGTATAAAGGAATAGATTAGATATATTTATGGTTTAATTCTCAACTAATTACTCGGTTCATATGCACTTTAAGTTCAGAGGTGCAATCAACTTATCCAACAATTTCAATATTTAATTTTCTTTTGATTTTCTTATGTCTATTAAGCATCTTTTATGTTCCTTCATTAATAATTATGTTAAATCATCAAACTTTCTTTGTCTTCTTTTTTATTAATCACCAGTAAGTTCTTTGTTCCTCTCAACTTTAGACTACAAAGATTAACTAATAAAACATATTGGCTATATCTATCTTTTATTCATTGAGTAAATTAGAATACACAAACCTATATATGATATATTTGATTGAATTGTAAAAAAGTTTTGATTTCTTATATGAAATCTAGATTAATTTGCCTCTTTATTGAGATTCTCTTTTGAATTAAAAAATTGACCTATGCAATTCCCATGAACTGAGTTATTCAAAGAATATCTTTATATCGGTTGTGATTCCATCATGCTATTATAGCTTTTGTAATTTTGCATCTAATAATAATTTGCTATTCCAACAAGATACTAGACATTAATACTAATTTTTCATCTTAGTGACCGTTGTAACTTTTGTGCATGATAAATTGAGAATTAATATACCATATGTAAATATTATATCGTAACTACGTATTTAAGAATCAATAATGTAGAATATATTATTAATAATTTCTTAAACCAAGTACGCCATGTGCAACGCACGTGTGGCATACAAGTCTATTATAAGTAAGAATTTCTTGCTTTGCTATTAGTAAATGCTATGTTATTTTTCGAGTTCATTGACTAGTATGCCAAAAGATGAAAGAATTATCAAGCCATTCTGAAATTATACTTCAACTAGAAGTTTGATTCGATGCACCAAAGGCATCAAAGTGATGCATATTGTAATTCTAAACATACACATACAGTTGAAGGAACATTCAACTATATCAGTCGATTTAATGGAACCTAAACTCCATGGCGTTCTAAGTAAATTACCAAATAAAAAACGAAAAATAAAAGTAACCAACAATAAAAAAGAGAGATTACAAAAAAGGTAATCCAGACCAATTATTTTCCTTTTTTGTTAAATTTGCATAAAAATAGTTGTTTTAGGCTATTTGGGGAGACCGAACCGGGCCGGGTCCGGGCCGCCCGGTCCAACGGTCAGTTTTTTACCGTTTAGACCGGGCCAGACTCGAAACCGAGTACTCCGGCCCGGCCAGCTTCCTAGTTAAGCCGGGCCGGGCCGGGTGTGGGTTCCACCGAACCGACCTGGACCATGGCCCAGAGCCCAGTTTGGCCTGGAAACCAGGGCTTTTCCTGGGTCCGGGCCAGCAGCTGGGTCCGGTCTGGACACCAGCCCGGGTCCGGGCCTTGGGCTTGAATCTACAGACCTAGTTTTCTCTAGTATGCAAAGTTCAGGGTCTTTTGTGCAAATCAACCCAATGTCAGGCGTCTTTTTGAAATTTACCCTCGTCTAATTCACTGGTCAACCAGACAAACCGAATCTTTTATCTTTAAGAAAGGCTCCAATTTCTGCAGCTCTCCAAACAAATCAACAAAAAACAAGAAACCAACAGAAATAAAAACACCCAAAACCCCACCCCCTCATCACCTTGACCCCGTTAGCATGGCCCGCATTCGTCCAGCACGGCGGCGGAATCGTCACCAAATTGTGCGAGAAATACACGAAAACATCCATCAAGTACCAGTGCCAGATCGAATAAGCTCCAGGGTTGTCGCCGCCCTGGACCCATCGATCGTCGACGTAGCCCCCCATCATGTCGTGGCAGACG
>NC_033798.1:11524368-11594183 GCF_001876935.1 Asparagus officinalis
GGAGGACGGGGAGGGTACGGAGGCCTTGTTGAAGGGATAGTGGAAGGATTCGAAGTAGGAGCGGGATTCGAGGTCGGCGAGGTCGGAGATTGGGTAGGAGATCGGGGTCGAGGGTTTCGTTGGATCGAAGGAGGAATTTGGCGCCATTTTGGAAAGAGAGATGTTGGATCAGTGTTTGGATGAGGGTCTGGGGATTTTTATAGAACATGGCGACTTGATTTGTAGTGGACTTCGTTTACGGGGTCCTGACTCTGGGTCGTTTTTTAATGGTTTCGGCGACCAAATCTCAAAGCTTCAGCGATTCTACTTTAGCCTCTCACATCTTGGGAATTGCTCACTCGTCTCTCAAATCTTAACGCTCAATGCAATTTGATTCTTAGTGACCAAAAAAGGGCCTCCTTCAAATATTACAAACATATTATTGACATCTCATATTCAATTGTTACCTGAATGCATCTCCGCTTATGTACATCTGCATGTATACCCGTATCCGGTTTTAGCGGATATAGATATGAGTTTCACTTACCAAGGCATATTCGTATCTGTGATCAGTAAGCGCGAATACAGATACGGTGAATATCATATCTGAGCCATATCTAATCCGTTAATGCCCCTTCCCATTCTGCCTCCTACCGATCTCTCTTATTGCCAATCTCTTCCTCATACTTGTTACCCATCATAACCAACACCAATTTCATATTATTTTTAACCTCATTGACCTTTATTGAATACTATTTGAGTACGATATGGGGATCGAATTTTTCATTGGATCCAATCTTCAACCAGGACAAGACGAATGTTCTAGTTGCGTCGTAGCTTTCACTGTCGTTCGTCTATTGCATAACCTTCTCCCCATTTGTCCATCACAATCTAGTTTAGCAGTAAGGAGAAGAGATTTCATGGATTTTTGACGAAAGGTGGAGAATGAGCCGAAGAGGGAGGAGGCTTGAAACAAGGGTGGTGTAGTAAAATATGACTTTGAACATGAGAACCAGGACTCATTTTGGATACCCCCTCTTACACACGAAGAATGTTAAAAATGAATTCACATGGTAAATATGCATCGTCTTAAAGTTAATGTTTGAGAGTTATGCCTACCATCGTAGCCCTCCTTCTAACCCTGCTTCTCCTTTAAGTAGCCTTCAACTCATTGATTGGGAATACAGACAGGAGCAACGACAAGCAAGGCAGCAATAACAACTTAATCGCAGAGGATTGAGTTACACGCCCGCACGCATAGTGATAATTATTGACTCTTTCCGCGTGATTCTCTAGCGAGTTTTTAGTGAGCTTAGAGAATGGTCTCTTTGTTGTAATCTTCTCCTTTGTTTAGTGAAATCACTTGTTGTCTTCATCCGTGGATATACGTCATACTGATCGATGCGCGTTAAACCCCTGTGCGCTATTCTCTCTGTCTCTATTGTATTTGTTCAGTATTGTGTTATTATCTATTTTGTATAGGCATTTGTTGCTATCTGAAGCCCTTCGCTGCAAAAGAGGGGGGCGGTGTGAGGCGGGTGAGTAGGGGGCTATGGTGGAGGCTGGGTTTAGGGGATTCAGGTTGGAGAAAAAGAAAACAAGGGTATTTTGGAGATTGAAGGACTGCATTGCAAGATCCTTTAAGTTTTGAGATATCGATAAGCAATTTCCAGGATTTGATGAACTAATATGGAATTACTGATCATAAGGACTAATTTTTAAATAGCCCTTTTGCTTGGGTGACTTTCACAAGCCCGCTGAAAATTCGCTAAGTTTTGTATAAAGTCCTCTTAAACTTTGAAACTTACACAAAATCCCCGTGAACTTGAGTAAGCGCACAGACCCCTTGAATTATGGGAAATTATTAAAAAAAATGAAATGTTCAATTGCTACTCGATGTCAATATTACGAAGAAGGTATTCAAGTTTTTATGTTAAGAATGAACGTTATAGTTGTTTAAGTATGAACATGGTTACCCATTACGGATGATCATGAGATTCTAATATGTTCCTGTAGTCTTGAATTTAATTCCAGATTGGGCTATCCTTAAAAAAAAGTGCTAAAATGGTTTTTTAAAATCTTACCCTTAATTTTCTAAAATTTATAAGTTTTGTGAAACTTCCCAAAGCTCAGAATGTTTTGTGAAAATGACAAAGTTTAAGCGGTTTCAAACAAAGACCGCCAAATGCCAGAAATATAAATTGCTTACCAGTCATGCAAGCAAAACAATGAGTTCACATCCAAAGTTTCATCATACTTAAACTAATTTAAAAATAATAAAATAATTTGATGAAACATAATTGCTGTTTTTAAAATGTAAATACTTGATAAACAACTCAATTATTGCAAGTCCTTCACAAAATATATTATAAAGTAGAGATCGAAGAGCAAGGCTTTGAATCTGTTTCACATAAGACTTTGAATCAAATCGGGATGGTTGAAATGGAGGAGTGTTTCGGAAATCTTATGTGACCATAGAATATCAATGAAACTAAAGGAAAAATTCTATAGAACAGTTATAAGACTAACAATGCTTTTATGAGTCAGGATGTTGAACAATTAAAATACAATATATACAAAAAAAATGAATGTAGCAGAAATGAGAATGTTACGATGGTCTTGTGAGATATACACTAAAAGATGAGATAAAGAATGAGTATATCTGTAGTAAATTAGAGGTTGCTTGTATTAAGGATAAAATGAGAGAAAATCCACTAAGATGGTTTGGTCATGTATAACAAAAACATCTTAATGCACCAGTTAGAAAAAATGATAGTATTATAATTAATGAGACTAAAAGATCTAAAGTCAGATCTAAAAGAACTTGTTGGCAACAATTAAAAAGAATATGCTTATGTTTAACTTAACGGAGGTGATGTCCAATAATAAAATGGAATGGAAGAATAGAATTCATGTAGTTAACCTCAAACAACTGGAATAAATATTTTGATGTTTTTGTTGCTGTTGTCTGCTCATTGATTTGTCACATATCCTAATTAGGATGATGCAGGAGATAATGGAACTTCTAAACCATTATTCTTTATATGGATTAGTACAAATCATTCCCGTGCAGACTCTTCTGATACAATTTTTATATGTACTCTACTATAATTATATATCAAAAAGTTGCAGCTTATTACAATTTAATTTTTAAACTAAACCCCTCATTTGCAAATCCGCAAGAAAAGTTGCAACTACATTAAAGATTTAAAAGTGTTGTTTGGTTAAATGTTATTGTAACACCAAAATTGTTGCAACAACAAAATAAGTTACAAACTAGTGGGTCTGTTTGGCAATCAAGTACAAACTTGGCCAACTTTGTACATCCCCTTCACCGGGCCAAAAATAAACTTTGGGTTCTTTCTTTCTTTCCTTCATTTTTTTTTTTTTTTGGTGTGTGTGTGTGGGGGAGAATGAATTTAAAAAAAAAATTAGAACAGAGTCCACCCACTTTTTTCTCAAACAGAAAACAGGAAAAAACTGGATCAGGACTAGACCTGGCCCGCTTTCATGTGTTTGCCAAACAGGCCTAAGTGTCGGAACAAAACCGAAAATATAAGAGCCTTTCAAGGCCCCAAATGTCCGAACATCACCCAAAATCTAAGAGCGTTTCAACACCAGGCCTAGGAACAACACGGCAATGCAAAACCTGCAACAAAGGTAACAAATGCTTCTGGCACAAAATCTACTCAAAACTACCGTTTGGACACTTTCAATTTACTATTAAAAAAAATGTGTCACCGACCCTGAGAAAATTGAATTATGCCAGTCAAGTTTATAAGTTCCTCGACCAACATCCTGCAGCACGTACAACATATAGATTGATTGCCCCAGGAATAGGATAAGAATCATACAAGAGTTATGGGGTTCAAACCAAAAAGCACATGGAAGAATCAAAGGTAAAATCTACTTCGATCACACTCCAAGATGCTGTCAACCAGACTGCAACGGTAGTTTTTTTATGGTTTAGGAAATTGTAGCACTACATATCATGGATTTTATTTTTAAGCTTCTACTGGCAAGGAAGGCACTGAACCCATTTGCAAGATTACCGTAGTTGGAAGTACTAACAAAAGAACAATAGCACAGATGGCTTTACCATTTTAAGTGGGACAAAATAGAGAAAATGAGAAACTGACGAACACCGGAAAAAGTACTAGCAGAAGCGAAGAACATACTGATGGAAGGGACCTCATCCTTTGTAGCAATAAATCATGACAAACAAGGACAGCAATAAATCATGAAAAACTCATAATAACTACGCAGGTGAAAGAAAGAAAAAAAAAATGGAGTTTTCAACTTGAAATCTGTAATGCTCGAATTAATGCTTAAATGCAAAATAAATAATGTATCTTAGGAAATACAGAAGCTTTTCAAACTCAAACGATCGATTTAATACCAAAAGGGGAGAAAAGATTTTTCGAGATCCTGTTTACGTAATACCAAAGAAAGAGCTTGAAAGCAACATCCTCCATAAGTGAAAACCTCAAAACCTAAAAACCAAAGAAGTTTCTCAGAGAATACAGTCAAATAGTAAACAGAAGAGCATAGATGAGATATGACCTTCTTCATCCCCTCCCAATAACTTCAACATCCTCTTCAATATTTGCTTGTATAGGAGAGTAAGGGGGGATTATTGGTTGGGACAAGTTGGGGCTAAGTAGGATAATTGTTCCAATGGAACAATTTTATTCCCTTAGGATAATTTGAGTGGTGTAAAGTTGGACAATTTAGGATAATTAGACAATTTTCAAGCTTTGATTTGACAATTCATGTGAGATAATTGATGATGTGACACCTTATTAAAGTACAATATTTATCTATCAACTAAGTCTAAATTAATTTGCCTAATTGGTTTAGTATATTATTTGGTATGTTATTATAATATAATACACTATTTCACTTTATACTAAAATATAATATATTATATTATGATTACTAATTAATTATAACTATAATTAATGTTATTAATTAATAAAATATAATATATTATAATAATATGATATATTACATAATAATTGACATAATATACAAACAATATATTTAATACAATATTTCAAAAATATAATATTTAATCAAATATTATAATATTTTGTTTAATTCATATAATAATTATTTAAAACATTATATTATTATTAAAATATAATTATTTTATTTTATGATAATTAGTATAACTTAAATAGAATAATTGATGACATGGTTCCTTATTAAAATATAACATTTACAATAACCATAATATACTATTAATACGTTCAATATTATTAATTATAAAGTATTATTAAATATTATATTATATTATATTAATTTTACATATTATCATACTTTAATATGTAGTAGATTATTATAATTTTTATTGTAGTAATAAAATATTATTTAATATTATAACTACCACAATATTGACAATATATTTAAGACTATTAATTAATTATGAAATATTATTAACCAATATGTAATAATGATATATAATAATGTTATATTAGATAATATTATATAATGTTTTATTATCTTACGTTATAATAGAATTTTATAATATAATATAAAAGATATATTATATATTACAATACAATTAACATATATTAGATATTAAATAAATTAGTGTTTCAAAACTATCCCACTTTTCTCATGATTGTCCCAAAGTTAAAAATGGGGTGTTTTTTGGAGGTTGGGACAAAAAGTTCTTATTGAAGTGGGATAATTTTGGAAAAAGTTTGATAATTATCTCAATCTCATTGCCCTAATGAATACCACCTTCAAGTGAAATCCAAATCTCATTGTCCCAATGAATAACACCTGAAGTCTCAAAAATTATCCCACTTACCCCAAAATTACACCAACCAATAACCCCCCTAAATTAATATATTCACAAATATATATCTGCATAGCAAAATACAGATCTAAGAAGGCTCAACCAAACCCTTCTTTAATTAATCGCTTTTATCAGTATTTATTAAAGAAATCAAGTCACGTAGGCAACCAATGTGAGAAGTTAAAAATATAATTAGTATATCATTATATTAAATATATAAGCACTATATTATAATACAATATTTTATATTATAAAAATATTACAATAATATTTTTATTCTAACTAATATTTTTATAATACTAGTATTATAATATATGAAATATTATTAACCAATATGTAATAATAATATATAATAATGTTATATTAGATAATATTACATAATATTTTATTATCTTATGTTATAACAGAATTTTATAATATAATATAATTTAGATATATTATATATTACAATACAATTAACATATATTAGATATTTAATAAATTAGTGTTTCAAAATTATCTCACTTTACTCATGATTGTCCCAAAGTTAAAAATGGAGTGTCTTTTGGAGGTTGAGACAAAAAGTTTGTATTGAAGTGGGATAATTTTGGGAAAAGTTTGATAATTATCTCAATCTCATTGCCCCAATGAATAACACCTTCAAGTGAAATCCAAATCTCATTGTCCCAACGAATAACACCTAAAGTCTCAAAAATTATCCCACTTACCCCAAAATTACACCAACCAATAACCCCCCTAAATTAATATATTCACAAATATATATATCTGCACAGCCAAATACAGATCTAAGAAGGCTCTACCAAACCCTTCTTTAATTAATCGCTTTTATCAGTATTTATTAAAGAAATCAAGTCACGTAGGCAACCAATGTGAGAAGTTAAAACACATTTTAGACAGGCTTGGCCTCCACACAACCATGCATCCCTGCAGATAAATGCAAGGGAATATAATAACAATAATATGTCATTAAGATTTGTTTCTAATGGGGTAAATCACTACTCACCTGAAAAAAACTCAAAACCTACCAGCAAGTTGGAGATTACATCCATCAGCCACTATAAAAAAAAACATCAACACAACACAAATCAATTTTAAGTTTCAAGAAGTTAAAACAACCATCCAACTTCAAAAGGGGAAAACAAAACAAAGGAAGGGACCTAGGATAGGCATAACCTACCTTAGGCTCCACTTTGAGTACAGGTCACCAAATAAAAAGAGTTAGTCCAAGAGATCATTGACTCTAATAGTACATGCTAAATGGATCTTTGATCAATACGGGCGAGAACGCTGACCACCGTGCCCGTGTCTGTCAGGCCCTGAACCTCCACCACCCCGATAATTGTCCCTGCGTCCCTCCTCCATCCACACCACCACCCCACCACCACCCGTAACCCACCACCTCTACCGCCCCTACACAAACATAGGGAGAAAAGAACATAACAGTATAAGACAAAGGTTTAGGTTTATCAAAACGTGTTAATTGCGGATTGACCCCCACTACTATTGCCCAATTGCGGGTATACCTCACGCAGTTCTAATGTTGCAGATTAACCCTTTAGTGAAATATTTTGTCACAAATAGACCACTGGAGGGTAGAGTGTGAAAAAATTCACTCGGGATTTATCTGCAACAACAGTACAGGGGGTCAACTTGTAATTGGGTAATAGTACAGGAGGTCCACCCAGTACTAACCCTTATCCAAATATACATACCGCAATAAGAAACAGATGCTCCATAACAATATGAACAGTAAATAATTTTGCTTTTACAGTGCGGCTAGACCTATAGAAATAATCTAGACATGCCTTCAATCTTGTTCCCGCTTATCTACTCTAATGCGAATGAATTTAATTGTGAAGAAGGTTACGAAAATAGAGCATGACAAAATAAGAAGCGATAAAAAAGAGTAGAACCTTGAAGTGCTTCCCAAATGCAACAAACTACAAAACATAGAAGTATATGTTCTGCCTTAAAACAATATAAATTCAATTATCAACTTCATCTCATACAGCTTGTGATCCAGAACCAAAAAGTAGATGTCTCAAAATCTACTACTGGGGGGGGGGGGGGGGGGGGTGATGAAAAATAAAGCTCAGCAAGAATCTTTATAACGGTTTATATTGTTAAAGGAGTTATCAACCAGTACGCAACGTTTCAGGCGAAAGAGAGCTAGAACGAACCGCCTGAACGCCCATCTGCTACCCAGGCTACACAACCTTAAATTGCAATGACCCATCCAACACTTTATAATCCTAAAAAGAATATGAATCCCAAACAAAATACATTCAAAAATGACACCCATCCTTTTGCCACCAAAATGTCCCGAGGATTTTTTTTTATTTTTGTTTAAAGATTAGTCAGAGTTGTCAATCGCTTCTCATATGCAATATGTACCTTACAATTCAAATATGATATGTAAGAGAGATGATATTTATCGTACTTAGGTACCTCATGATAAATGTCTACGATACGACTAGTATATCTTACAATATGCTATATATTCGATTTATCATAGGTTGAGCCCACATGCAAACAGATTTCAGACCCATTTATAAGGACCTTCTAGTTCTAATTACCAGTAGGAAGTTTAAAAGTAAAACCTAGTCTTTGAGAAAAAAGAGAATATCTAAACCCAAAGTACCGATTCAATCGAAATAGAAATATATGAACTCATTGTACTTTCCACACACGTCAACTTGAAAGAAAAGCACAATTTTCCTAGAGATAACAATAATATACAGCTTTTAGGTGCTGTTTGGCAAAGGGTTAAGTGAGGAGTTAAGGAAAATTTACCCCCTTCTTAACCAACCAAACATAAAAAATCTATATAAGGGTTAAAGTGAGTTAACACACCATAAATTGACAAACACAGAAAATGCAGAAGAGTTAAGCTAACCCCTCTAGAGGGATTAAAATGAGGTTACCTCACAAAATGAGGGGTTTACTACTACTCCTATTTGGAAGGATTAAGAGTTAATCCCTCTAATTATAAAGAAAATAGTCAAAATCCTTGTTATTCCCAAACACTAAAAATGATCACATGACCTAAAATAAAACTTATATAACGGGTTAATAATTTAGTCCATTGGGTTATCAAATGGTCTAACTATATTAATCCTTCTCCTTAATCCCCCTTTCTTAACCCTTTGCCAAACAGGGCCTTGATAAAAAAAAATTCTTGGATATGCTCCTCAAAGGATCATCTACTCCTGCGGGTGGAATACTTGAAATCTTGAATTATTTGAGTAATGACTTACCTTAAGAAACATAAAGAGTGAGAACGAGATATGCTTCTTAAACAGAAATTGCAATGAAACTAACACGATCTATGAATTAAAAAAATCAACAAAACAGCAGATTGGGCACAAATACATTTTAACAAAACAATTCCAAAGTACAACAAAGAATCAAAGGTGATAAAATGCATACCCATGACCTTGTGCAGGTGGAGCTCTAGGTGCAGATTTCTCTGCCATGGCAACATTGATGCGATAACCCCTCATGTCATAGTCTGAAACAAGTAGCACACAAGAGAATGAAAAGAAATTTCAGAGGTAGCCTTGCAAAAAAGCGAAATGTTGGGAAAAACTAACTGTTGTAGAATCCCCCTGCAGAATGTGCTGCAGAAGGATCCTCATAAGCAAGACAGGCATCCCCTTTGTTATTTCCACTGCTGTCAGTGTATATCCTTATATTCCATGGCCATTGGTCCTTGTATCCTCTTTTCATTTTGATCCTCCCAACCTAAATAAGGAAAAGAACATTTGAGAATTTATGAATGATACAGTCACAGTTACTTAATATGTGATTAAAAAAAGGACATGGATAAACAACATTTCAAGATTGGCATGATTCCAGAAGGACATTAAATGAATATTTGCAAGCTTCAACAGAATAGCTGTGAGCCACATGGTAGAACAGGCTTTTCAGCTATTCCTCACGTAAAGAGAGATGTCATGAAGGATATGGAGACTGGGACCCACAGTTGACTGGGACGCAAAAGCCAAGCTACTAATCCTTTACATAAAACCTATGTTGCATGGGCATGGTACGGACACAACAAATTTGTAAAAGGCAGGGTGCAAGGACAATGCTATATAAATATTCATATACACATTATGTATTGAAATTAATAGTTTACATGAGATCAAAGGAATTTTAGTCACATGTTATGATAATTAAAATACTTATAGCAACGAGTTTCAAGAAGTGGATATGAAGTGTAGGATTTACGTCCAGGAAATGTTTGACAAGTGTTCCAAGTTGAAATATATTTTGTTTACTTGAGTACATGCCCAAAATAAATCATGCATATACGCAAGGAACGTACAAGGAGTTTATATACGAGTACAGGGACATGTATGTGCCCGGTACAGGTATGGCTTCAAGATAGAAGTGCCCGGGTGACGTAAACATAAACCAAAGGACACTGTTTCCTCCTGAATATGCTTAGAAATTAAAATTAATTGTACAAATGAGTACAATTTTCAATAACCTCCAAATAGTTGTCACTAATATATTTGATGACCCTATTGAACTGTCATCTCTGGCTTAAGATGCTAAGACCCAAAAGATTGATTTAATGAAGATGAAAGATGCGTAGGCAAAGAGGCCAATGAAGAACAGGGAATGCATGGGATAGTTATCTTTTCAAGTGCAAATATCCTGGGCTCTAGTTGTTGTCACTAGAAATTTACAACGGAGAGCGCGCCCAATTCTCCATTGCTTGGACCAATACAAATTATCCATCCGAAAACACAAATGTTAGTGCCTACTACTATACAAATTTCAAGAAATTCAAAAAAGTAAATATAACTTCGCGCATGCCCAAATTTCCATGATCTGACCAAAGATTCAAACTAGTCACAAAGATTACATGTGACTCCGAATTAGTACGCAATGCAAAATTTTCAACTATAAAGAAGAAAATGAAGAACATAGCCTTAAGAAAACACAGGTGTCCAGATATATCTTCATATTGCACACACAAACATATACAAACACATGCAATCGTATATGTGCTATGAACATAGATACAAGAACAAAGCCTCTATTCCAATTTGGGGTTGGCTATAGCCTATAGCTTTGATGAGGGCCATCTCCTAAACTAAAGGCCAATAATATAGATGTCCATGCATAGATGTCCATGCATATTGACACATGCAAAAATGCTTATTCCAGAAATTATCAAAGCCTTATAAAAAAACATAGATGTTCTATCATTATCTGCATTGTTTTAAATATCCCCGACATGGCCCAATATATCATCTGATATATCCTTTATAGAGCTTGTCGCAACCGATATAGTCTCTAAATATGCTTTACTGTTTTTTAGCTATTTTGGGCAATATATCCCCAAGATGGCCAATATATTAACTGATTGTTGGATAATATATCCTTTTATATGGCTTGTTGCAAAACATTATACCGCGTTTGTCAATTTTCGGTCGAGATATCATAATTTTTCCATTATATCAAATGACATTTTGGCCTACAAAAATCAGACGAAATGTTGCAACTTTGGTTTGTACTTTTATTTATTTTATAATGTTGATTAGTGATTCTAAACATATATATAACTTACATTTTATATGTTAGATGTCATTATGTTGAGATTACATTTTAGTGTATTATACTATACATACAAACATCCATTATGACATTCCAATATTTACCACATATCCCCAATATTTTCCCGATATCTGCAATCTCATATGAATTATAGCCATCCGATATTTCCCCAATATCTGATATTTAATACCTTGATTATCTGAATGCCCACATACCCATGTAACTATGTGCATATATGTGTGTATATTATTAGTTCAGCCTGAGATTCATAGGCATGTATACAACAAATTATGCATCTTCCCTAGAATCATGATTGGCACATGGGATCTACTTTCAAAAGAGAATTGTGTGCAGGCACAGAAGCTTAGGAGCCCTAAGTAACAGCTATTATCAACCTCCTGGGATGCAAAGAATTGTTTTTTCACCCCTTTTTATTTGGTTTCGGGTTGTAATAGAGTGGAAACTCATGCTAGATCATATCTAATAATGAAAAACATGAGTATGATGTGCTAGCTTATTTTGCTCTAAGTGAGCTACCACAAATAGATGAATAGTGAGGGCCGTCCTCCTAGTCACATTGTGATGGGTAGACTCACCACCCCAACCACTCATATTTAGGAAAGTAGATTTTGCCAAATGACATAACAGCTTATATCCAGTATGCCTTTCATAAATCTCTTTACTAAAATTTATATGGGGCAACAAGTAGAAATTTGATGCATTGTATTCAATTTTACATAGCAAATATACTTGCATAACAAACACACGTCCAAGACAAATGATTTTACATGCAAGTGTTTAAGGTCATTTAGTTAAGGCTTTCATCAATATCAAAACTTGTAGATAGTCATCCCAACATTAGAAAATTTATTTATTGCACACGTGTTGCAAAATTTTTAAAAGAAAAATATGGGTGTAAAAATCATTTGACCAAAGGCATTGATTCAATGGAGGTATGCGGAAGAAATTGTCTCGCAAAATAGTGAGCACATTACAGAAACATGTAATTAGTATTTATGTTGAAGGTTGTTTACATTTATGTTTACATTTATGTTTACAATCACATGCAATCTAATAGATATTTACTTTACTATCTTGAGGCAACACTATGGAAAAGTAATTATTTTACATGTGAGACCAAGAAACACTTGGAAGATCATGCATGCATCTTTGCATATTAGGACACAGTTCCACAGTACGTGGTAGGTAGTGGGTCATGGTACGGATTCAGATATGCAAATCACCACTTAGAAAAGTCGGACTCGATAGGGGGTAGCTTGCTAGGGTATGCATATTCGATCAGTAGTACATTGTAAATTTTTGCGGTGTGCTAACATTTTTCCAAAGTATTTAGTTGAAACCCATAAGCTACAAAGCTAATTATGCATTTCAATATTTTGCATACAAAATATTTTAATACTTTTTTACGGAGTTCCATATATTTGTTTGCTTTTGTTTTACATAATTTGTGTTAAGAACATGGCTTCACTTCACATTATATTAAGTTATTAACATAGGTATTAATCACAGTAAAGTTGATAGCACATATATTCTATTTTGCGCATCTCTTCACTCAATTGCACACGTTGCACTGCACCTTACGCATGTTCACTTAAAGGGACTTTGCAACCCGCACTTTTGTAACTGGTACGTCAATTTTGAGGAACCAATTCATATACAAGAGAGAATCAATTCGCAAATATACAAGGAAAATCGGTTCATAGGAAATGTACACGAGTTCAAGCGAGGTTCAGGGAATCATGCAACTACTTCAGCCACAAATAATATCCAAGTGAAATTTCCTTTTGAGGGACACGAGTAAAAGAAACATGCAAGAAAACATGTGAGAGACCCAAAAAAACACCCGGAAGATGCATGCAGATATCTATACATGCAATGCAAGCATAAAAAATGAAGGCTTTCTTGAGGAACATGAGCAAAAGAAACATTTCATGTGTTGGAGGTTTGACACAATAAGCAAAAATTGTGGAGCAATCGATGTTTGTCTAAAGTTTAAAAATCAACCAAAAAAAGCCCAGGTATAGTTCCATGCTTGAGACAATTACCCATCACTACTTATGAGTAGCAACTAGTGGCCACAACGCAAGAAAGTTTTTAAAAAAAAATTCAAATAAATGTTGCATATTAGGTCACATAGTTCCACTGTACGTGGTAAGTAGCGAGATTCAGATATGCAAAACACCACTTAGAAAATTTGGATTCGATAGGGGTAGCTTGCTATGGTATGCATGTTCGATCAGTAGTATGTTGTAAATTTTTTGGAGTGCGCTAACATTTTTCCAAAGTATTTAGTTGAAAACCATAAACTAGAAGCTAATTATGCATTTCAATATTTTTCTTACAAAATATTTAAACTTTTTTTATGGAACTCCGATTATTTGTTTGTTTTCGTTTCGCATAGTTTGTGTTAAGAACATGGTTTCACTTCAAATTTTATTAACATAGGTTAAGAACATAGTTTCATTTCACATTTTATTAACATAGGTTAAGAACATGGTTTCACTTCACATTTCATTAACATAGGTATTAGTCACAATAAAGTCATTAGACCATATATTCTATTTTATGCCTCTCTTCACTCAATTGCACATATTGCATTGCACCTTATGCACGTTCACTTAAAAGGGACTTTGCATGCCGCACTTTTCTAAGTGGTACGTCAAATTTTGGGAACCAATTGCATACAGGAAAGAATCGATTCACAAATGTACATGGAATCGATTCACAAGAACTATACATGAAGTTCGAGAAGGGTCCAAGGAATCATGCAACTACTTCAGCACACAAATATTATCCCAAGTGAAAATTCTTTTTGAGGACCATGAGTAAAAGAAACATGCAAGAAAACATGTGAGAGACCCAAAAAAAGACTCGGATGATACAAGCAGATGTCTATACATGCAATGCAAGCATAAAAAAGAAGGTTTTCTCGAGGAACATGAGCAAAATAAACATTTCACATGGTGGAGGTTTGTCACAATATGTAAGGCATGAACTAGCACATAATATTATTTATGACATATACTACGTAATATGTCCATACAAAAATTGTTAAGCAGTCGATGTTAAGTCTAAAGTTTAAAAATCATCAAAGGAAGCCTGGGTAGTTTCATGCTTAAAACAATTACCCATTACAACTTATGAGCAGCAACTACTGCCCCGCAATGTAATGAAGTTTTACCAAAATTCTCAAATAAATGTTGCAATTGGCAATATCATTCTATACTGTTATAATTTAAAAGTGGCTAAAATACCAAATTGGCCTAAATAGTGCCACATCTTTACCACTTTGGCCTAAAAAATAATATCGGCGACAATTTGACCTAAAAAGAAACAAATTGGCGACAAATAAACCTTTCCGATCACCAGAAACGGTTTTTAAGCAAGAAAATTAAGAGATTGTTATATATACCCTTCAAACTTATCATATTTTATGATTTAATCCCTCCAGTTTTAAAATTTGTAAAAAAGAACTCATCTCTCCCTTCCCACCATATTTTCCCTCATCCTTCTTGTCATCTCTTTTATTCTTTTCTTTTCCAAATCGTCACCATTCTCTCCTTTCTTTCATATATCCTCACTCTTAAGGAGATTGGTTTTTTAATGATTGGAGGATGAAAGAGTAGAAAGCAAGGAGGAAGAAAGAGAGCAAGACAAGAAGAGACGAATGAGGTTAAGATTTGTGGTGGAATATTTAATTTTGGATATTGGAGTGGGTGAAGCAACTAGGAAGAGAGAGTGAGAGAAAGGATGAGGAGAAGGAAGAAGGAATGGGAAAGAGGAGATGTTAGGGATTTGGAGTAAAAGAGATTGGAGGAGATAAAGGAAATTAGAAAGTAAGTTTGATGATCCATGAAATAAGGTAGGAGGGAAGGTTAGGGTATATGAAGAATAAGGGAATCGAGAAGATGGTGAGAAGGAGGAAGAAGATAGTGGAAAAAGAGGATTTTTTTCACAAATTTCAGAAATTTAGGGAAAGGAGATGGGTTAATTTAAAAATCATAAGAGATTGAGTGGTCTATATATAAAATTTCTTTAAATTTTTGCTAAAAAATAACTCCGGTGATTAGAAAAGCCTATTTGTCATCAATTTGTCACTTTTTAGGTTAAATTGTCGTCGATGTCACTTTTTAGGCCAAAGTGGTAAAGGGGTATCACTATTTAGGCCAATCTGGTATTTTAGCCGTTTAAAAGTTTACATGCAAATCTTCTCAAGGAACATTTTACATACATTTGCATTTTCATACACTTCCAAATCACGCTTACAAATTCATCAGCTATTTATATAGTGCATCACCTAATATGGTTATGGAACAACAGGCGTTATCACACAGACATGAATATCTAGAATAAACATGTATGATATATCTAAAAATGATCCCTACGTCTAAAACAAAACGGATACGAATAAAACCCGAAGCAGCATTGTACCTATCTGTAGAAAGAAATAATATTGCCAAAACAATCATTTTAATACCGTACCATCAAACATCCTAAAGTTACTATAAATAAACACAGAAGCCAGAAGGAAACTGATGTGGAATCCAACACTGGGTTTGGAAAGATTTTTTTTAGAAGGGAGGGCAAGGGAGGGGGAGATTACAATGTTAACCCTCCTAAAACTATTTGTTTACACTTTTTAGTTAGCAATGGGAGGGGAGAGGAGGGCTAAAAAGAAGAAAATCCATCCACTTTCTTAACCCTCTTAAAGTGGACGGACTGAGAGAGGAGAGGGATTGTAAATGGAATTTCATTTAAATTCCAGGATTGCCCTATAAGAAAACCAAAACTCATAATTAATAGAATTGTCTATAATTTCTTTAGAAGAACATATTGGTCAAGTAGCTTCCCTTCGCTTCCCATTCTCTACTCTAAACAAACTCAAATTGTAGTAAACTCTCTCATCCCCTTATTGTCTATCCAAACACTATTAAGTAGATCCCACCCCTTCACTTTCCACCTCCCCATGGATTTACCTAAATCACTCACTTTCCCTCCCCTCCTTTGGATCCAAGCTGATTGCAAGTCATCATCCCCATTTCAGACGCAATTTCCTTTTGCGGGGAAAATATGTTTATGTTCCTCAAACTTTCCACCAATGTTTTTAAATGCATCAGTAATCAGATTTTAATTGAAATTTCACGGTTATTGGTAGAACCCGGTTACCACTTAAACCCAAAACTCAAATAACCTGATCCAAACAATTAGGGCTTCTTTCTTTTTCATCAGCTTTTCTTGTTCCCACTTTTCTCTTCATTGTCGAGCTGTGACAGTGATCAGACTTCAGAAATTGGCCAGCGGCAATAAAAATCTGCGAGTGGCAATCAAAATCTAGTAGTGAGGTATGTTTCTTCTCTTTTCTCTTCATTTTCTTGCTTTCTTCCTGTTGCTTCCATCTTTTTTCTGCTGAGTTCACTTCTTTTTCTTTTCTTGGTTCTTTTTTTTATTTTCTTTTTTTGTCTAATATCCTGCTGGTAACCACCTTCATATTACGTAATTATTGAGTCTTTGACATTATTTAGGTACAGAAACTATAGAAAGACAATAATAGTCTGAAAATATGATTTCTGGAAGACCTCTCGATAACTCCAGTTTTTGTCCTTCATCCTTTTTTGTGGTTTGGGATGGGAATGTCTATATGAGGGTTACCATTAAGCATAAAGGACTCAACTGTGTCTTTGTGACCATTTGTTATGTTGCAAGTAAACTGCCTTGAATAATGGGATAAACAAATATATAAACTATACTAAAGAAAACATAAATCAGTACCTGCCCAATCCCTCCAAAAAGCTCCTGCAACTCTTCAGTAGTAACATCTGGGGGTAAATTTGAGATATAAATCCTAGCATTGTCACAAGAATCACCACAATTCTCATCGCATTGCTTAACTTTCGCCACTGGGGGCTCGCATAGGAGCACCGCCATATCCCCACCACCACACATCAGACCCTTAGACCCCATCGACCTCCCATATTCCACCATCATACCGCCCCGGATTTCCCGGCCACGGGCCACTGTGCACATCAAGGGTTCGCGTGGCGGCAGGTGCTCCGTAAGCTCGGAGGATATGAGCTGGGACCCACCGTAAGTCGCCGGAGGTGGGACCGCTCTCGCTCGCATAAAGCCATTCCGCCGCCACCATTAAGGGGCCGGAGGGTAATTCCAGCAGGAGGAGCAACATAATAAGGTGCAGGAGCAGAGGGGACGAGGCCTGAGGCATAGCCGCCACATCTCTACATCTCTACCTCCCCTTCTCATAATTACCAGAACTGCCACACGGTTACATCATAACTCCTACCCCCATCATAATTCCTACAGCACCACAGCGCCATAATTATGTCAGATCTGCCACTGCGTATAATCACCTCCGCCTCTGCTAGATCCTCCCCGCCACCTCCACCGGCAGGAGACGGGGCTCCGCATTTATACACTCTGTTCTTCTCGCAAAATTTACGTTACCGCAGCTGGATCGAGAATAAGATCAATTAACAAACAAATCAAATAAAGAAAACAAATTTAGTGCCAAAAGAGAAATAAGAATCCAACCTAGAGTTAGGGCAGACCCAATCTCCATCTCGGCCGCCGCCGCCGCCTCCACGGCCGCCTCGACCGCCGCCGCGATCACCTCCTCCACCTCCACCACCGCCGTAACCTCCACCTCCTCCTGAATAAATAACGAAACTCTTGATTAGATCACAGGAATACGATATTTACACTGGAATCGGATGAGAAAAGAAACCCTAATAACCTCTGTTGGAGTTTCCACCGTATCCACCACCGCCTCCGCCTCCTCTTCCGTATCCTCCGCCGCCTCCTCCGCCGCCTCTGCCGTATCCGCCTGGCCGTATCCGCCTTCGCCACCGTATGAAGACATTTGATTAGGGTTTTGAGAGTGAGCAGAGGAAAAAAATTGCGAAAGGAGAGATTTTTAGGGCAAATCTGTAAGGCCCCGATGTAGAAATAAAGTGGGACCGGACGTTGTGACCGTAGGATGTAGTAATGGCTTGATGAACGGTTGTGATTGGATAGAGAACGTTTTTGTTATGATTTGCGGGAAAAGTAAAGGTGGCCTAAAATGTAAAATTTTTGACTTTGATCAGATAAATCAATTTTATTTTCTGAACTTTTCGAGTAAATAAACCCTCTAAATTTATGCTCAGTCAATACCTGGATGGGAAAATTGTGTCCAGGCCCCAAAAGTGGGAACTTCATGTGACAAGCCCCCTCGTATTTCGGCTCATGTGTATTAGCCCCAAAAAGTAAATACTAATGTTTTAAGCCCCCTCCACGTCAGCGTTGTACCAAAGCAGATTGTATTTTTTCAAAAAAGGCGATACTGCTCTTCTCCTTCTTCCCCAGACGAGGCGCCGTCCCTTAACAGTAGACACTCCTCTTTAATGCGATAAGATGGAAGAAATGGAGGGAAATTTCCCCCCTTTTTTTCCCATCATGAGCAATAACTATTTAGTTATCCATTACTTCTCCTCAGACCAAAATTCTCTCCTTTACTCGCGCCATTAATCTTACCTTCTCTTCAAAATGGCTGAGAAGGACATCATTTGCACTGTCTCTTCGGGGTACAAAGCGGTGTTTTTGAAGATTAACTCCTCAACCACCATCCTGGATCTTAAATTTGATGTGGCAGAGAGGTTAGGTATTCCATATGAGTCATTAATTCTGTCATACGAAGATGAAACAGCTGGAAGCTTGAAATTACCTATTGAGAACAAGGGGGACATGATGTCTATGGTGGAGCATTGCCACAATCTTGGACTGAAAGAGGTTCACATGAAAGCTTTTAAAGAAGCTGATGATTTGCAGAATATACACTGCAATGAGCGAGTCCAACCTTGCAAAGAGCAAGTCCCACAAGACATGTAGGTTAACTGCGAAGTAAACGAACGCTAGTGCTAATCGTCTTCTTTTTGTCTATGTTGAATGTTAAACTGGATTTCAGATGCATTTCAACAATATGTTAGTTGTAATCGTTGACCTGTTAGTTCTAATCAACGTGTTGTTGCTGAACGGGTTTTTGTTAGTTCTAATGGCTATTTTGTTAGTTCTAATCGCTATTTTGTTAGTTCTAATGGCTATTTTGTTAGTTCTAATGACTATTTTGTTAGTTCTAATCGCTATTTTGTTAGTTCTACACGATTGCATGCATCTTAGTTCTACACGATTGCATGCATGTTAGTTCTATTAATACATATAGGGGTTTCTGTTAGTTCTAGTAGCTATTTTGTTACTTCTACACGATTGTATGTTAGTTCTATCACCAGTTCCATATGGGGTAGAGCTACTCTAAAGCATGTTAGACCTATCAACACTTTTATTTGTGTAGTTTATGATTAACTATGTTCCAGTTGTTAATATTTGTAGCGCTTCCAGAAGTCTAAACTCGAAAAGTATAGACTGTGGCCCGCCGGAGTTGTCGTCCACAACTGTTGCAGATAAGAATCCCAATGACATTCCTTCAAGAGATAATGTTATGATGATTGATGACATGATTAGCAGATCTGAGAGGATTCCTGCTTGGTGGCACACTGCGTTAACTGGGGAGGGGCAACGTTTTGAAAGTGTGAAGGAGTTAAGATTGGCCTTGCTATACTACTCCATGGCCAAAAAATTCGAATATGAGTTTGTGAAGAATGAACCAAAGCGTATTCAAGTTTTTTGCCGGTTTAAGGTAGCCAAAAAATTACCCATGGATGTTATTTGCCTCTCCGCCGAAAAATGATAATAGACTTGAAATAAAAAGGTTCGTGGACATTCACAACTGTGGACAACATGCCAATAATGCAGGTCAATCTAGAGCCTCTCGTCATTTCATTGCTACCCAATTACAACCCACGTTGAAGGTACGTCCGGATATACGACCTATTGACGTTCAGAAGGAGTTTCTAAGTTCATATGGGATTAGGGTTGAATATAGTAAGATTTGGTGGGGTAAAGAAAGAGCTCAAGAGCGATTATATGGTGATGCTTATGAGTCCTACGATCAATTGAGATGGTAAATCAGAAGATCATATATACACAAGTTGCTGTTGTTTTCATTTATATGATGCTATAAGTCTCATAACTTTATAATGTTGAAACTAACGCTTAATCTTCAATTATCTAGGTATGTAGACGAGGTTAAGAAGACAAATCCGGGAAGCTACATTCATGTTGAACAAGACGAGGGTAGGTTTACAAGGATATTCATATGCTATGCGGCCTGCATAAATGGTTTTTTACAATGTTGCAGACCACTTATATTTTTGGATGGAACCTTTCTGAAAGATCGATTCAAAGGTATACTATTAAGCACCGTAGCATATGATGGCAATCAGGGGATATTTCCATTGGCCTATTGTATCTGCGATCAAGAAAATAATGTTAACTGGAAGTGGTTCCTACAAGGTTAGTTCCAACATTATACATGATGGTGCCAACAAAAATAGAACTAACACACCACAATCAAATGCAGCTATTAAAAATGAACAAATAGAACTAACACTATCAATAACAGAACAAACACAACAGACAATAGAACTAACACTCTGCACATTAGAACTAACATGACACTGTACAAGACAGACAATAGAACTAACACTATCAATAACAGAACTAACACAACAGATAATAGAACTAACAAGAGAAATAATAGAACTAACACAACAGACAATAGAACTAACAAGAGAAATAATAGAACTAACACAATGAACAATAGAACTAACGGGCAAAATATTAGAACTGACACGACACCTGACAGAACTAACACTTCAGAAATCTAGTTCTAATATCGCTATTACAATTCTATCTCCTTCGTAGTTAATTTTAAGGGATGTTAACCAATACTCTTTGTAGGTCTGTGGTCCATTCTCTATGAAAGGGCAGATCCATACAACCCTCCACATAAGCTAGTGATAATTTCAGATGCGGATAAAGGGATCAGAGAAGCAGTTAGAGAATTTTTTCCCGATTCTATACACTCTCGCTGTGTGCTGCATCTGGTCGAGAACTTCAGAACAAAGTTGAAGGATTTGGGATTCAAGTCAAAGGATTCTCAGATCTTGGGTAATCTACTGCAATCTGCCTGTTACAAATATACTAGAGCAGAATGGAATGATTATATGGACGACATCAGACTAATTGACGAGCGTGCATACAATATTGTGATGAACTATGCTCCAGAAAACTGGGCCAATGCGTTTTTTCCTGGAGTTAGGCAAGTAATATTTCATTTGATTACCTTACATATAACTAATAGAAGTAGATAGAACTAACACTGTCTATGTTTAGATATGGTCACGTTACATCAAATGTTGCAGAGTCATTCAACAAATGGATTCATGAGGCAAGGCTTCTACGGATACTCCAACTGATAGAGCATATTCGTAAACAGATCATGGTGCGCATGAATGAGCGACGAGTCATGGCTGAAAGTTGGAATCAAGTTCTTTGCCCCAAAGCTGAAATTGCCCTCAAGGAGAACATGGACAATGGACGCCCGTTGGAGGTTCGTCAGTCCCACACAGGCTTATTTGAAGTACAATCCCATAGATCTTGTCAAGTGGATCTAGACAATAAAACATGCACTTGCCGTGGGTGGGATGTAACCCGTGTCCCTTGCAAACATGCATGCGCAAGCATTATGTTTATGAAAAGGGATGTCTACCAATTCTATGACTGGTTTATGACGGCTGACGCCTTTAAAAGGAGCTACGAGCCTATCATCTACCCTATACCTGACTACGAGAAACGCAGCGTGCCAAGGGATGAGATACAGATCCTACCTCCAATTACAACAAAAAGGAAAGGGAGAAATAAGACCAGGCGAATCAACAACAGAACTGTTTACACCCGGCCAGTTAAATGTTCTCGGTGTCATCTGGAAGGGCATAATCGTAAAACCTGTAATGAAACCATCGCTGACTAAGTGTGATTGAAATGAAACTAGCGATGACTAAGTGTGTTTTGAAATAAAACATGTAATGAAAATAGATCTGTATTGTCCGATTTGCTAGCACACTTCTAAAAATAGATTTAACATGGTTCCTATTAGAACTAACAAAACAGACAATAGAACTAACAAAATAGACATTGTACCTAATAGAACTAACAAAATAGTCAATAGAACTAACAAAACAGACAATAGATCTAACAAAACAGACAATAGAACTAACAAAACAGACATTGTACCTAATAGAACTAACATGCTACACATTAGAACTAGCATGCCACTGTACAGAACTAACACACTGAGCATTAGAACTAACACGAAAACACATAGAACTAACACACTGAGCGTTAATGGAACTAACTCTCATTACAACTAACAAGAGCGTTAATAGAACTAACAAAATAACTAACACAACTAACACACTGAGCATTAGAACTAACAGAACAGGCAATAGATAATAGAACTAACAAAATAGTCCATAGAACTAACAAAACAGACAATAGACCTAACAAAACAGTTTATTAGAACTAACAAAACAGACAATAGAACTAACAAAGCAGACAATAGACCTAACAAAACAGTCTATTAGAACTAACACAATAGACAATAGAACTAACAAAGCAGACAATAGACCTAACAAAACAGTCTATTAGAACTAACACAACAGACAATAGAATTAACTAAACAGACAATAGACCTAACAAAACAGTCTATTAGAACTAACACAACAGACAATAGAACTAACAAAGCAGATAATAGACCTAACAAAACAGTCAATTAGAACTATCAAAACAGACAATAGAACTAACAAAGCAGACAATAGACCTAACAAAACAGTCTATTAGAACTATCAAAACAGACAATAGAACTAACAAAACAGACAATAGACCTAACAAAACAGTCAATTAGAACTAACACAACAGACAATAGAACTAACAAAACAGACAATAGACCTAACAAAACAGTCATGGTACCTAATAGAACTAACATGCTACACATTAGAACTATCCCGCACAACTAACTCAGTATATAGAACTAACACACAAAAACAGCAGTAAATATAGATATAACTGGTCAGTACTAACACGCCAGCTAACATAAGTAAGTACAAAGAAAATCAGTACTAACCCGAAGAAGGGGTAAAATTAAAACTGTATTTGTTCAGATGAAAAATATAAATAAAATTGGGCCAATGCGTTAAGCGTTAAACTCAATTGGTACCGAATCTTCATTTGTTGCTACCTTTGCTGGATCGAAAGCGATGTGAGGATGGAGAGCTTGGAGCCGTGGAACCACTATCCGCCCCGGCTGGGTCTAATGGGCGATTATCATTGGGTGTTGGGAGAGCTCTGGGATAATTGGAACCCCCGACTCCTTGGTTGCGGAGAAACAGCTGCCACTGGTCTCTTTCGACCGTCATGTTTCTCCCGTCCCAAACAACCTCAATTAACTCGGGCGTGGATTCCTGAAGCAATTCCAACTTCTCCCCGCTCTGGACCTGCGTCACGGCGTAGCCTTCCTTTATGTTTCCGTCGCCGGGGGAGATGTAACGGAACCTAAGCCTCTTAGGGATTTCAGATAAATTCCTAACCTTCAGAAGAACTCTGCAGTCTGCGAAGTTAGAATGTGTTATGACGTCCCTGGAGCACATGACACATTCACCGACTCCCATGAGCAGCGAGCGAAGAAATTCAAAATTCCACAGGTGGTATGGGACATTGAATAGCCGAATCCATACTGGAAAAGTTTGCGGCAACGTTACTAGCCTCAGATCCTCCTCCCAACGGCGGAATCTACCCTTAAATGTGCCCATATCTATCAGTCCGAGTTGAACAGCTTGTGCAAGTATGGGATCGCTTGGAAACTGCACCATGAAACTGTTTCCGGCTGCCTGCTTGATTTGGTGGGGCCACGTTCTAAAATTGAATCGATAGGCGGCAGTGAACACAGAAAAATTCCTTAGCCATTTGCAAGAAGAATTTACGCCGGAAATAGTTCTCCGCTTCGAAAATGGCTTAAGTTCTTGATGGTGGTGACGTGAGTATCGATGCAATGTCATCATTAAATGTCCGCCTTACCTCACTTGGGAACGCGTGAATGTATGATGTGATCAATTGGTACGATGGGACGTGACAGGAGAAAAAAGCTGAACAGCTAGAGTAACAATTGGTGGTGATGGAAAGTCATCTCTTCAAACAAACACTAAAATAATACCAATGAGATAGAACTAACGAGCCCTCGCTAGAACTATCACCCATTTAGAACTAGCACTCCTTTACGACTATAACTCATTTAGAACTAACAAGAAAAGAAGTTGTTCTAACTTGGCAACGTGGAGTACCAAGTTGAAGTTGGGACCGAGAACACATTTTTTATACAAATATACACTCCATTCTGTATTTATATAGACATGTCATTCATCACTGTACACCGTTTCGTCTTTACATCTTCGTTCATAGCCAGCTATTAATAATTGCGCGGCGAGTCTTGCTCGCATAGCATCAGGTACTTCGCCAGGCGGATTAACACGAGTTGTTGGGCGGCCATCAATTATTGCTTTTATATATAGGTAGACGAACACACCACAGTCAAATCTGCAGAACAGAAGGCAGAACAGAAGACTAAATCAGACATTCTCGCAATAATACAATGTAGCTATAGAACTAATGCAAATAGAAACATGATAGGTAATAGAACTAACCGCCCAATTTGCCGCTCGCATGCGACGGCTTCATATTTGAATACTCTGCGCACATTTTGCGCAACAAAATCCACGCGCTGCATATCAAAGAATTTTATAATTTTGTTAACCGGCTCCAACCACGATTCGTGCCCGGCCGAACTATAGTGCTTGACAACATCATCCCTCAGGTCAACTTCAACCAGATGCCAATGGTCGTCCCTGACCAAAGGGATCAATAGATGCATAATGCGGAGGGCGGTATACTTTTCAATGTATGTCAAAAATAGTTCGTAAAAGCTGGGTTCGATGCCGTATAATGAATGCTGCAAGCACGGAGATAGAACTAACATTAAACAGACTAGAACTAACATGATAAGGTATAGAACTAACTAACATGTTATACCGTAGAACGAACATATTACTGAATAGAACTAACATGATAGGGAATAGAACTAACATGGTACTGAATAGAACTAACAATGTTATTCCGTAGAACTAACATTGTACAGAATAGAACTAACATGATACGGAATAGAACTAACTTGATAGGGAATAGAACTAACATGTTATAAACTAACTAGCATGGTCAATTTAGGTCTAACATGTACTTACAAGAAAGAACACTGATACGAGACCATATCCTTTGCCAAACGCATCCACACTAATCGTGTCCAGCACTGACTCAACCATCTGTAATATTAGAAATACATTAAAGATCTAATTAAGCCATACATTTTCAACTTTGCCTTGAAGTATAATCTAACCTTGTCGTCAAGCCGGCCACCTCGGAGCAAAGTCAACAAATCTGCTCTGCTGATGCTGCTATTCGACGTTTCAATAACCTTATATCTCCTGAAACCCAGAACTAACTGCAATTAGAACTAATACTTAACAAATAAGAATAAAAATAGTCAACTGAATCATACATGTGTATCTTCTGAGAGCAGAATTTGGATAAGAAATCATTTTCAAGTTTGTTGAGTCTGGATGCTGCTAGAGGTGATATAGTAAAATTATGTATGAAAGCACCCGTGCTATCGATAATGCGGATGTTAAACAAAGACGAGTCTGTAATATCTGTATTCAGCTCTGCCAATAGAGCTACCTCTTCACGAGTCATTGGCTTCAAACTCATGACATCCCAGTTGCCGATTTGATTATCCGAAAAAAATTGAATAATCGTGTCAACTTTTTGCCCCTTTTCAGGACTTTCAAAAACATCTATAATCGTCATTTGCTTTTTCTTTCTTTTTCCTTCAGTATATGGGGTCCTCCGCCATTTAGATCTCTTGCTTACCCTTCATGGCTTTGGGCTACCCATTGCTTTCTCTTCGACATTACCAGTTAGCACTTCTACAATTCTGTCAACGTCGTGCGTACTATTCACAAGATGTAAATCCTCACTTGCTTCCTTTGAAGCAACATGACTCTCATCCGTTAATGTGCTATCTACAATAACCTGTGCATGTTCAACATGATCGTCGTCCCTATTCTCATGTTCCTCTTTCATATGTACATGTTCCTCAGCCTCACTATCTTCTTTCGCATCAACCTTACTATCTACATTTAAATCAACCAGCAAATCACCCAACTTATCAGAAGCCTCTTCCCCCTTATCTACAATATCCTCCTTCTTATCTGCAAAATCAGTAGGTTCTTCTGCAAAAACTTTGATATCTACATCAACCTCGTCTGCAATATGCTCCTCTTCATTACGCTCTTCTACAATATCCTCCTCCTCTCTTTGAACAACGTCAACATGATGCTTAACATCCTCTTCTACATTCTTATGTACATTAAGCTGCGTGTTTGGGTCTTCACTATATACACTGCTCGGTTTAGACCTCTGTTCCTCTTGATTTACCCGCCGCTTCTTCCTTTTTCCATTTGCAATCTTATCATGTCTTCTCAAATCTTCAATTATCCTGTTCAGCCTGTTGATCTCAATCATAAATTCTTTGGTCTGCTTTGTGTCATCCAGCAATCTTTTGAGAAATTTAGCAGAATTTCTCCACAATGTAAGTTGCTGATCTATGGGAAGACATTTGATCTCCTCCTCATTGTCAAAAACGTCCATATGCTTTGCCATGGTCTGATATTAATAAGAGATTATAATTAGGATATTGTTTTTAGTTATTGTAAAATGAGTAAGACTTAACATAAGGGGATACGTACGTAGCCTACAGAGAAGTTCCCAGGCGTTTTCTCCTGGCTAGCCTTCCTCCTCTTTGTCTCGCGCTTATGATGCGCAACTTTTCTCCTCTGTGCAGCGGGGAACGCCTGCTCAACTAGAGGAGGAGACACTTCCTCAATTTGCCTGTGGACAAATGCTATTGACGCTGCCTTAGCCTTCTCCGTAATAGTCACCACCTTCATAGATGGGACTTTCATGCTATCCGGTGCCCAATTTGTCATTGGGGGTTTGGAGCTATCTACGAGACCATATTTTTTAATGCCAGTCATCTCGTAGTACCATAGCTGTAGCAAATATATTTCGCATTTAAGTTAATAATAGAACAGTTTTAGAACTAACATACTAACATGGTATATACTAGAATAGCAAGGCATAATTTAGAACTCACACAACTGAAATATGCTCAAGAACTAACATGCTACACATTAGACCTAGCATGACACTGTACAGAACTAACACTAATCAGAACAGCAAATAGATCTAACATGGTACCTATCAAACTAACTCTCTTTAGAACTAACAAGAGCGTTAATAGAACTAACAAAAGAACTAACATAACTAACACACTGAGCATTAGAACTAACAAAGCAGACAATAGAACTAACAAAACAGTCACTTAGAACTAACATGCTGCACATTAGAACTAACATTAGAACTAACACGTAAACACATAGAACTAACATGCTACACATTAGAGCTAGCATGACACTGTACAGAAATAACTCTCATCAGAACAGCAAATAGATCTAACATGGTACCTATCAGAACTAACTCTCATTAGAACTAACAAAACAGTCAATAGAACTAACAAAACAGTCACTTAGAACTAACATGCTGCACATTAGAACTAACATTAGAACTAACACGTAAACACATAGAACTAACATGCTACACATTAGAGCTAGCATGACACTGTACAGAAATAACTCTCATCAGAACAGCAAATAGATCTAACATGGTACCTATCAGAACTAACTCTCATTAGAACTAACAAAACAGTCAATAGAACTAACAAAACAGTCAATAGAACTAACAAAACAGTCAATAGAACTAACAAAACAGTCAATAGAACTAACAAAACAGTCAATAGAACTAACAAAACAGTCAATAGAACTAACAAAACAGTCAATAGAACTAACAAAACAGTCAATAGAACTAACAAAACAGTCAATAGAACTAACAAAACAGTCAATAGAACTAACAAAACAGTCATTAGAACTAACAAAACAGTTAATAGAACTAACAAAACAGTCAATAGAACTAACAAAACAAATAATAGAACTAACATGTTGTAGAATAACATGTACAACATAAATAACGTGTTGTATAGTAGAACTAACATAAAATAAGATAGAAATAACATAACCTAATTTACAACAAGCTAGGAATAAGACAGAACTAGAATGAAATAAAATAGGTAAAATTATGAAACTTACACATAGTAGTGTCATGCAACCTGGGACATATGCCTTCTTTCGCTCCTTCTTTCCCTCCAGCGCAACACCAATGCCCCTGATAATTTCATCATAAAAGAACCGGGCCCATGCAACAGACTTGACCCTCTCAATGCTATCCAGATATCTGAGTACGGGTCTAGGGATACCTTCCCCTGCTCTGGGGCTCCATATCATAGAGCATTGGTACAGGATTTGTAGCAAAACAAATTCCTGGATATCCCCCGTTTCTGTTGATTCCACTAACCGTTCCAGATGCCCTTCGAGGTGTTTGCGCTGGGAGGTTTCTGGTTTTTTCAACCTCTTGCCTTCTTCAGAAATGTAAATATTTGCAAAGTATTTCATCCATATTCTGCTGTTTGAGTCCCGGTTGTTCCTTACAACTTCACCATGAATAGGAAAATGAGTGTGGTTGTGGACCCATTGCAGATCAAATTTTACCTTTCTAACAGCCTCGCTATTTGAATCCGGTATGGAAAATGTGCTCTTGTCTCCGTCATAATAGCGCAGCAGCAATTCCAGAGTGGGCAGATCGGGAGCAGGAGCACCGAATACAATATAGTGCTCAAACACAGAATCGCGGTAGGCATCCCTATGATACTGATTGATCTTCGGGGCTATTTTCTTTATGAACTTCCAATAGGCCCCAAGATTGGCGGTCAGCCTTCGTGACTCGGCCGCATCTGTAGGTGCAACATTTTCCCTGTAAAAACAATTCGAATTTGTAGGATCAATAGAACTAACGGACTAATATTAGAACTAACAAAATCTACATTTATATCTCCGTCCAAGAACTAACATTGAAGTCAATGTACTAACATTGGAATCATCTAGAACTAACATTGGAATCAATCTAGAACTAACATTGGAATCATCTAGAACTAACATTTGAATCAACCTAGAACTAACATTTGAATCAACCTAGAACTAACATTAGAATCAATCCAGCACTTACATCATGTGTACTCATCTACAACTGGTATTTTTGAGATGAACTGAATTTACGCAAAATTAGGTCGATTTCCCAGATTCTCGATAACATAGAACATACTGTTTTTCGGGGGAGGGTTGGATGGTACGCTCGGCCGTCGAGGGTCGTCTTTTGTTGTCTCGACGTGCTATCGCCTCCTTTTGCATCTCCATTAGGGTTTGCGTCGCCTCCTCCGCGCTTTCAAGCCCAGATGATACGTCTTGGCCCTTCGACGCGTCGGTGGTCGACCTCGAAATCGGAAAATGATCCTTCCCTGGACGACATGATTCAGGCGAAAACCCTAAAACTGTTGAACGGCGGTGAGAAATTGGACATAATCTCGAGTTTCTGAGACAACAAAGAGGTGGAAGAGAGAGAGAGAGAGAGAGAGAGAGAGAGAGAGAGAGAGAGAGAGAGAGAGAGAGAGACCGAGTTCAGTCCCATCAGAAGGGCAAGAGCGTAACTTCCGCCTTTGTTTTTCTGAAAAAGAGTAGTTAGGGGTCCCATAACAAATACTGTGCGTATTTGGGGCTAATACACATGGGCCGAAATACGAGGGGGCTTGTCACATGAAGTTCCCACTTTTGGGGCCTGGACACAATTTTCCCAATAAATTATTGCAAAGTAAACCCTTATATTAGAACTCCGGCATCTCATAAACTTAGTTACAACTGACCTAAATTTATTAAAATCAAAATCATTACTTAATATTTCAAAAATAAATTCATTAAAGGTTTAAAATAATCTTTTAAATAATTCTTATTATAATAATTTCTTCAAAAATTTTTTTAAAAAAAAACAACATTAATCTTTTAAAATAATTATTATTATAATAATTTCTTCAAAATAATATGTTAGTTTTAAAAGTAATATATTATCTTTAAAATAATATATTATTTTTTAAAATAATATTTTTTAAAAAATAATTTAATCAAATACAAAACTGAAACTTTATAAATTACGCAGTTTCTCGATTCTATTTGATGTTGAAATTTAGGGTTTTTTTTTAGCTAGCTGAGGTTTTGGGTGGATCTATGCTCTTAGAGAGAAAAATGGTGGATGGTGATAATATTGATAACAGGTTTATTTTAATTTTAATTTTGGGAAGCATGATCTTTGATTCACCATGGATCATTAACCCAAAAGGCCGATTATTGTTATGTGATAAGGATTAGAATTTATTTAAATCATAATCCCCTTTCAATTTGAACTCGATTCAATCTGTGTCAAATTAGTACTTTGACTCCAATTGTTTGGAATGCAAGCCATAATCAAGAGATGATGGGTTGATTTATTGAATGTGTCGACGCAGTAAACGGTAATGGGATAAGGAAAGATGAATTTTGTTCACAACATTCTTTTTTTTTCTTTCCCTGATTAGTTTTGTTTATTCGTATCGTTTGATTAGATTTTATTACATAGATAGTTTCTAGAGAGAGCGCATTGATGAGTCGAAACTTTGATAAATTGAAAAAAGATGAGGAAACCTTAACCGCGAAAACAATTGAAGGGAAACATGGGTTCATCTTCTGACATAGTAAAGTATGAGGGATGAGGAGAGATATTGACCGTGTAGCTTCTGATGATTTCTGGGGAAGTGCATTATTTGAAAACCAATGTCTGCATCGGTTATTCAGACTATATAGCTAATTTTTTTTGTTTATTGATACTCTTTTTTTTTCTCTGATTCACTTTTGTTTTGTTATATCAGCTGATTGGAGTTTATTGCTTAGCTTCTAGAACGAGAAAATGGACGAGACAGACCTTAGGTATTTGGAAGATGAAGATAGCCCAGGCATGAAAACGATTAAAGGGGCAACCATGGGTTTAGCTGTCGGTACTATTTGGGGTACAATTGTTGCCTCATGGCATGATGTGCCTCGTGTAGAGAGAAGTGTTGCGCTCCCGGGGTTGATCAGGACCCTGAAGATGTGCGGTAACTATGGTCTCACCTTTGCTGCTGTTGGAGGAATCTACGTTGGTGTTGAGCAGTTGGTGCAGAAGCAGAGGATGAAGAGGGACTTTATTAATGGTGCGGTGGGTGGTTTCGTTGCTGGTGCATCAATTTATGGGTTCAAAGGTGATGTTTTTCTTCCATTCAAACTTTTAATATGAGTTTCATTTCTGATAGTGACATGGTTTTGTGCATTGATAGTTCAAAATTTGGGAACGTGATATTGTCAACAGGCCAAAAATTTGGACCTTGAACCCTTTCCAGATGCTTACATTGTTGACTTGTATTTAATACTGAGAACATTCGGTATTTTCAACTGGTTTTGATCGTTTAGTGAAGTTTAGAGAAATGTGAATCCTAACATATTGCTGTTCCCATGTGGCCTCATTAGTGAACTTTATGATTACTTTCAACGTTCTGATAAGTTCTTTCGCTATAGATGAAAGTGAGAAGAGAAGTGTGCATCATTCACAGAAGATAAGCTGCAAGTGCATTGAAGTAAGGAAATAGGGGAAGTTCTAGAATTTGGAGAGGGATATTTATTATGGTTTGGAGATGGGGTTTAGTCATGAGCTATAATCACGTATTTTAGAAACCTGAAGAGAGTGACAAGTTGTCTCTCTTTTTTCTTTTTTCTTTTTTTTTTTGGGTTGGGGGTAAGGAAATAGGGGAAGTTCTAGAATTTGGAGAGGGATATTTATTATGGTTTGGAGATGGGGTTTAGTCATGAGCTATAATCACGTATTTTAGAAACCTGAAGAGAGTGACAAGTTGTCTCTCTTTTTTCTTTTTTCTTTTTTTTTTTGGGTTGGGGGTGTAAACACATAGAACTAACATGCTACACATTAGAGCTAGCATGACACTGTACAGAAATAACTCTCATCAGAACAGCAAATAGATCTAACATGGTACCTATCAGAACTAACTCTCATTAGAACTAACAAAACAGTCAATAGAACTAACAAAACAGTCATTAGAACTAACAAAACAGTCATTAGAACTAACAAAACAGTCATTAGAACTAACAAAACAGTCATTAGAACTAACAAAACAGTCATTAGAACTAACAAAACAGTCATTAGAACTAACAAAACAGTCATTAGAACTAACAAAACAGTCATTAGAACTAACAAAACAGTCATTAGAACTAACAAAACAGTCATTAGAACTAACAAAACAGTCATTAGAACTAACAAAACAGTCATTAGAACTAACAAAACAGTCATTAGAACTAACAAAACAGTCAATAGAACTAACATGTTGTAGAATAACATGTTGTACAACATAAATAACGTGTTGTATAGTAGAACTAACATAAAATAAGATAGAAATAACATAACCTAATTTACAACAAGCTAGGAATAAGACAGAACTAGAATGAAATAATATAGGTAAAATTATGAAACTTACACATAGTAGTGTCATGCAACCTGGGACATATGCCTTCTTTCGCTCCTTCTTTCCCTCCAGCGCAACACCAATGCCCCTGATAATTTCATCATAAAAGAACCGGGCCCATGCAACAGACTTGACCCTCTCAATGCTATCCAGATATCTGAGTACGGGTCTAGGGATACCTTCCCCTGCTCTGGGGCTCCATATCATAGAGCATTGGTACAGGATTTGTAGCAAAACAAATTCCTGGATATCCCCCGTTTCTGTTGATTCCACTAACCGTTCCAGATGCCCTTCGAGGTGTTTGCGCTGGGAGGTTTCTGGTTTTTTCGACCTCTTGCCTTCTTCAGAAATGTAAAGATTTGCAAAGTATTTCATCCATATTCTGCTGTTTGAGTCCCGATTGTTACTTACAACTTCACCATTCATAGGAAAATGAGTGTGGTTGTGGACCCATTGCAGATCAAATTTTACCTTTCTAACAGCCCCGCTATTTGAATCCGGTATGGAAAATGTGCTCTTGTCTCCGTCATAATAGCGCAGCAGCAATTCCAGAGTGGGCAGATCGGGAGCAGGAGCACCGAATACAATATAGTGCTCAAACACAGAACCGCGGTAGGCATCCCTATGATACTGATTGATCTTCGGGGCTATTTTCTTCATGAACTTCCAATAGGCCCCAAGATTGGCGGTCAGCCTTCGTGACTCGGCCGCACCTGTAGGTGCAACATTTTCCCTGTAAAAACAATTCGAATTTGTAGGATCAATAGAACTAACGGACTAATATTAGAACTAACAAAATCTACATTTACATCTCCGTCCTAGAACTAACATTGAAGTCAATGTACTAACATTGGAATCATCTAGAACTAACATTGGAATCAATCTAGAACTAACATTGGAATCATCTAGAACTAACATTTGAATCAACCTAGAACTAACATTGGAATCAATCCAGCACTTACATCATGTGTACTCATCTACAACTGGTATTTTTGAGATGAACTGAATTTACGCAAAATTAGGTCGATTTCCCAGATTCTCGATAACATAGAACATACTGTTTTTCGGGGGAGGGTTGGATGGTACGCTCGGCCGTCGAGGGTCGTCTTTTGTTGTCTCGACGTGCTATCGCCTCCTTTTGCATCTCCATTAGGGTTTGCGTCGCCTCCTCCGCGCTTTCAAGCCCAGATGATACGTCTTGGCCCTTCGACGCGTCGGTGGTCGACCTCGAAATCGGAAAATGATCCTTCCCTGGACGACATGATTCAGGCGAAAACCCTAAAACTGTTGAACGGCGGTGAGAAATTGGACATAATCTCGAGTTTCTGAGACAACGAAGAGGTGGAAGAGAGAGAGAGAGAGAGAGAGAGAGAGAGAGAGAGAGAGAGAGAGAGAGAGAGAGAGAGAGAGAGAGTACTTGAATAAGGATGGGGCGCGTTAACCGAGTACAGTCCCATCAGAAGGGCAAGAGCATAACTTCCGCCTTTGTTTTTCTGAAAAAGAGTAATTAGGGGTCCCATAACAAATACTGTGCGTATTTGGGGCTAATACACATGAGCCGAAATACGAGGGGGCTTGTCACATGAAGTTCCCACTTTTGGGGCCTGAACACAATTTTCCCTACCTGGATAGATGGATAAATAAATAGACAAATAGTAAATCAATGCAAAAAATTTAAAATAATAATAATAAACTTCATTTAAGAAATGACAATGAGGCTTTTGTTTTCAAGTTAGCCTAATTAGAAACTATACGAAACCTTTTTCTTCTCTCGCAAAGTCATGGTAAATAAGATCAATACAGATCAGTCGATGGAATTGTGACTTGCGAAGAATCTCTGACTTAGATGCACGGGTATTACCCATTATCAAAAAAATCAAAATTTCTCCTTAACATACTATATTGTGTATCTACATAATGGAAATAAAAGAAAGCTACTTATATATCCTTGTACTCCAGTTTATTGTGTGCTTCATTTGCCTTTACAAAATTTAACTAATAATAATATCCAACAAGTCAGATTGTGCTCAGCTTAATTTTGACAATCCCCCTCTGAAATTCACGGGACCTATTTATCAAAAATGATCTCTTCTTCTGTCGGGTAAAAGAGTCAAAAGAAAATAAGTTCGGGAACCTATCTACAAAAATAAAACTAAAGAGGTAGTAAGTTCAAATAGGGATACTAGGGGGGTCAATCTGCAATCAACCCGGGAGGAACTTTAATCTAAACATTAACCAAGCATAAGAAAGTAATAAGGCTAAAGCTGGAGAATTTCTCACATTACACACATCTCATGCTCTTTATACAACAGTTGCCTCTTCATCAAAGAATGACCATGTGCTTGTCCAAGATAAAGACAATGAAAATGAATATACAAAGAGCCCAGTTAATCCCTTTCTGATCATTACAACAAAATTAGAATCTCTCGCCATAGTTTTGATCTTCAACATATGCTCAACATGCAACTCAGAATACATCAAGAAGTCAAAACCAAGTAAAAGCAAGAAAAGTACTAACACTCAAAACCATAGTCCACCGTACTAATCTCCCATCTTTATCAGGTGCGAAAGATGTTCGTAAAGTAATCGCATATCTACAGTTCCCAATCGATGGATCAACGGTAGTAATCAAACCCAAACCACCGAAATCACAACTATCGCCCCTCTGATCATGTTGCTGATAATAACTATTAAAAGCATATGAAATATTCCCAGGCCAACCAACGCCAGCACAAGAACCCCCTGGTGATAAAGCAGTACAATCAGCATTTGAACATGCATCCATAAAACTCGCAGAAACGTTTGATAAATCCTTGTTATTGTTCACAACGCACCACTTTGAGGGAAGGTAATCCACATTGTGAGCATTAACTAATTCCTTTGAGCCTTGGCCTAAGTCTACGTTGTACTTAGCTTGGCCATCAAAGGTGAAGAGTCCCCAGTGTCTCTCGATGTTTCCAGTGGTTATGCTACGTTGGTCTTCATCTAAAAGACTGAAGATGTAGGTTTCAAGAGGATGCTTCTTTATATCTTTGCTGTGTAAATGATCAACGAGACCTTTCATAAATTTCTCAGCAATGGCAGTAGTTGCATTAATTGCACCATCAGTTGGCCATCCAATTCTCCCGATTATAATTTCCATTTCACCGAATCCAGTCTTTGATAGAGATGTGACCATAGTGTCTATGCTTGCATCGAAGAAGTTATTATATTTGTTATGGCCATCAGTGATTGCACGTGCCTTCGGGTGAAAAAGGAAGTAATCAATGGAGAGGTTCTTGCTTTGCTGAAAACTGGAAAAGGGATTAAAGTCAACAACGAAGGGAGAACCTTGCTTTTTAAGGAAAAAGAGTAGTTCGGTAATGGTTTTGTTGAGATCGTTTCTGAAATGAGCCTTTGAAGGGAGTGGAATTGTAGAAGAGCTGTTGACAGTAGAGTTGGAGTTGAGCACATTGGTGGAGTTGTATTCGAACACATCAAAACTGCAAGGGACGATAACTTTGATCTTGTTTGTTAATTTGGCTGTGATGAGGGCAAGCTGAATGTTCATTGCAGCGCCAATTACAAAGGGCTGAAACTGCTGCCCGTAGCTGAGAAGAAACGGCTCATCACCTATTGCAATATACCTGCAAAAATCTCTTCTCAGTGAACTGAATAAGCTGACTTTAAGTAGTAATTTGTAATACAAGAAACAGCTTCAAGGTCTGAAACCCAATCAACAGTTGGATTTTGAATTTATACGACAGCAGTATAACTATGTTATGAAAACTAGCTTCATTTGTGAGTGTTCAACACTATGGAATGTACCCTTCCTATGACCGTTCCATGTGCATAGAATGGGCAGCGTGGAGTGAATGCACCAACTCCCCCACCCACCCAATACATATAAACACGTGTACATCTCATGCATCACCAAACCTAGCTTTGATAATATAAAAGAATGATGTGCTCTTTTTGACATTCTGATTAATGTACAAAAACAAAGTCTCTATCCCCATTCTGTTGGGTCGGCTACACACATCTCTGTTCCAGTTATGCATGGGGCTACATCATCCATAAAGCTAACCACTCTCATAACCTTCTTAATTGCTTTCAATACACGTTCTCTTAAGACTGAAGAGTAACTAGTCCTCTTTGCTCCATATAATATAGTTTTATCACTTCATCTGTGCTAATTACTGTACAGATAGTTTTGCTAATATCAGGTTCTATTTTTGAATGACTGCAAATATAAACTATATAACATATTTGAATGGGTAAGATATGCAAATAAATTTGTATGAGTAGGTTATATGAATATTTACATGAAATATACATTTATAGTTGTGTCATTGGTCTTGTTTTTGGACAATAGTCATGTCCAGCACCCTGTACCTGGTGGCAGATCGTGCCACTTGTGTCCATAGCTACTGATCATAACCTATATTACTTTTCTTTTAGTGTCTTTGATAAGTGACAATCAAGCTTCTATTTCACAAGGTAATCCAATAGTAAATCTAGCTGAGCAGCATTTACAGATTTCTCCATCTAATAAAGAGCCAGTTCATTATGTCCTGCATGTGCACTTCTGATAAATTTTTTTGTGTGCTTTGTAACTGTACAAGACACAAAAGAAAGGATGCTAGCTATGATGCTTCTTTTGGGAAAAACCTACAGGTTTTTGTAGCTTATTGAATTTTTAAAATAAATTGCCGTTTATTGATATTAATCCGCACTTTATTACCATGTATGGTTATCATCCTCCCAAGTAATCGAAAGTTTTTTGGAGAGAAGTCAGAACTTATACAACAATGCTTTTCGTTTTTTCTCCTTTAAGTACCAAATAAGCAATGTACAGTTTTTATTATTTACGGCTCACAGAAATTACGACATAAGAAAGTAGAAAGTACCAGATAAAACCTAATTAAACCATAGTTTAAGGTAGTGTGTGTATGCAAGCGCGCTGGTATAATGCACAAACAAAGTCTTCTTGTTGTCACTTGACAAATGGCACCAGCACCATTCATAGAAACCATAGAAGAGAAGAAAGAAAAAAAACAAGAAGAAAAAGAAGGAGAAACCAAGCGAGTACACACTGAAAGTACATGTCACCCTTTCTTGTGGACACATCATTAACTCCTTGAAGTCTGTTGTATTCAATCAAGAAACAGCAACGACCACAGAAAAGAGTGACATATTAATATATCATTAGCCTTCTTGAGATCACTCGGCACCGTCAGATCACTAAGGCCGACTTTCGTCCCTGCTCGATGGGTGGGTCTTGCAGTCAAGCTCCTTTATGCCTTTGCACTCGAGGGCCAATCTAACATTTTGTTCTGGCAGTAAGTATGCTATATTAGGGTTTATGCGCTCATTTTCTTTCTTTTTTTTTTGGTCAATTAGTGATGCTAAATGGTGTTTCTCCTAATGAGTACTGGGGATTTATATCTTGTATTATTTCGTTGTAACTTATGCAAGGATGTCCTAAGAAAAATCTTATGGGGGAAAAAAGACTTTGTAATCCCCTACTTGAAAATAGTATCAAGCTCCTCCCTCTCTTCGTATAATAAGCCTGGTTTGACTAAACCATATAAATCCTTATCTGTCTTTTTGCACTTCTCATATTTCTCTTGTATTTGTTGTCGTAATTTAGGACCTAATCCTAACACCGCAATTCGTCTACATTTGCTCTGCAGTGCACTAGAATTCCCGCATACGAGTGAGGAAAAGATGCTTCGACAAGTCACGCAAACAAAAGAGAATCGACACTGCAATAAAAATAAAAAAGATGGGGCTACTCAAACTGAGCACTGAGTATTTATCACGTTTCAATGGCTTAACTACATGGTCGCGATACGTGAGCTTCATAACATGCGAGTAAGCCAACCCAAATAATAGTTATATACTAAATTAAATTGTGAACTTCCTCTACTGACTCTATATAATCCATGATTGCCTCCTCACCTCCCTCTCATTGGGTGTCTCCAACAAAGTTGAATTCATCAAATTCACATGCCACTGAAAAATAAGTTAAACAACACAATGATCAGAGACCTAGCTAGGGCCAGAAAACTAACCCTACAACTCCCACGAAAAGCTGCCTCCCACAGAAGATTTATAACCAACTCACTATCATATAATTGAAATTTGACCCTTTCTTTGGGCAAAAATCTCCTAATCTGTCTATATGGTTCTCATTCCTTTCCAGACTGTTTGTGAAACAGACTAAGGGAGCAATCACCGATACAAAAAGAGTTTTCGTGATTCAACTATTTCCAATTCAACCTTTCATATAATTCTTTATCAGGACCATGAGGGGCAAGCTAAATCAGTTAACAACAGATATAGCCCTCTATTTACAACAATATTGGCAAAACTTCTCCTTCATTAGAGAATTAAAATTCATCTACATAGTTCCATTTAATTTAAAGCTTATGCATTAGTGAAATGCACAAAAGAATTCATAAAAGAAGAAGTCATGGAGTAGTTTAAAGGGGGAAACGTAACTTATTGATATAGATTAGGATCCTCATAGTAATTTTTTCTTAGCTAGAAAATTAGTTCTTCATGCTAGATACAACAACAGTTTGGAAACTACAAGAAATTTTAATAACATACCATGGCATTTTATAAATTCTTCACAAATTCACATGAATGAAGATAATACATCAGTTCACTTCTCTACTAGCAAACTTTGCATACATTCATTAACGCATACATATTTCGCATAGTTGCGTCTTGAACAAGCTAAGGATAGGGGAAAAACTACCGATTGCAGTTAGAACACTACAGCACCAAAATGAAGGAAAGGCTAAAGGAAAACAAAAATCTGAATTGCATTACAAACGAGAAGATGAGAGAGATAAAAAAGAAGCAAAACATATCAAAATAAAATAACCAGACAAATGCAAACAAAATCGAGCCCCAGTTAGAAATTCAAATGAAGCCAAAAGGAGAGCAATCTTTTGAAAGAAAAAAAAAACCCAAAAAAAAAAAATCCCACGCCATCAATTAACAGGCCAAGAACTTCAACTTTTAATCTCACCACTGAAATTGAAAAAAAAAAAAAGCAATTTTATCAAAGCTGCCACGGTGTTATTTAAGGGGGGGATTTTAAAACAGAAAGCAAAATCGATTCTTCAAGTCACATTCTTAACAAAGAACTAAGAAAGCTCAAAACTTTGAGCAAAACAACGCCAGAAATTAACTAAACAAGCTGAAAACTAACTCGATTCGGACTCCGCTGCCGACCCCACCGCCCGAGAAGTATCTGGTCACATTATCATGAACCCAGCTCTCCGCCGCCTTCTTCGACGAGTTTAGGGTTTCGAGCATCTCATTAGGGACCCCGACGATCACGCTGATTCCAGTCCCCGACAAGCTCTCGAGCACATCGGCATTGGCGTCGGCGAGCTTGACCTTGGTGATGTTGTTGGCTCGCAGGAGTCCGGTCACCACCTTTGAAGGGGGGAGAGGGTGGGATGACGAGGTCCCCCAGTTGAAGCCGAGGGCGGTGGTGAGGGAGAAGAGGAGGGGGGAGAGGAGGAGGAGGATGACCGGGCGGTGATTGGATCGCATTTGGGGTTTGGTTGGGGTTTTGTTGGGAAAAAATGGTTGAAGCTCTAAAGTAGGGCTCAGTTTAGTCCAGTGTGGCGAGTGAGTCGAGCGTAAACAAAGTTCGGATGGGAATCGGGACGGCGGACGAATTTTCAAAACCGAACTATTTTGAATTTTATTCCCAAAAACTGACTCATTTCAAGCTTAATTTTAAATTAAAAACAGACCCAGTTGACTGAAACTGGGTCGGTTTTTTAAAAAAAGTTCACAAACTTCACGGGAGTTAAAGTCCCGTGAAGTTTTTTATATAACAAAACTTCACGGGACTTCAACTCCCGTGAAGTTTGGGAATTTTTTTTTTAAAACCGACCCAGTTTCTGTCCAACTAGGTCGGTTTTTGAAATTAAGTTTGAAACGGGTCTTTTTTTGAGAATTTTTTGGCAAACAGGTTGGGTTTGAAAATTTGTCCTCTGGACGGTACATCGATGAGGGGCAAGCTGGAATTCAGAAACCCCCCTGAACGTTTGGATGATTTGCAACAAAACGATCATTAGCTTTTAAAATTATTTACAGTTTGGTACCCTAAGGCGGTGTTTGGCGGTTCGAAAATTGAATTGAAAATGTGCAAGTTGTTTTCTTTTACAAATAGCTTTCACATCCATGTCACAATACTAGTGAAATACATTGTTTGTTTGGAAAAAAAATTGTATTGAAAGTGCAATGTAAAGATGATGTGGCCGTGAAGTTTTTTATATAACAAAACTTCACGGGACTTCAACTCCCGTGAAGTTTGGGAATTTTTTTTTTAAAACCGACCCAGTTTCTGTCCAACTAGGTCGGTTTTTGAAATTAAGTTTGAAACGGGTCTTTTTTTGAGAATTTTTTGGCAAACAGGTTGGGTTTGAAAATTTGTCCTCTGGACGGTACATCGATGAGGGGCAAGCTGGAATTCAGAAACCCCCCTGAACGTTTGGATGATTTGCAACAAAACGATCATTAGCTTTTAAAATTATTTACAGTTTGGTACCCTAAGGCGGTGTTTGGCGGTTCGAAAATTGAATTGAAAATGTGCAAGTTGTTTTCTTTTACAAATAGCTTTCACATCCATGTCACAATACTAGTGAAATACATTGTTTGTTTGGAAAAAAAATTGTATTGAAAGTGCAATGTAAAGATGATGTGGCAAAATAAGATTAATTAGTAAATATAATTATAATTATTACATTAAAATTGGTTACCATTTTTGTTACTTTTATGTAATTTCACCACTTTTTTTAAGGGAAAATCAAAATTACATCAAATCCTATGATGCAACTTTCTTACATTTTATTTTTATAATCATTTTTAAGCAAACAACCACTTAAAATATTAAAAGAAAGTCAATTCTTTACTTTTTATCTCACCCTTGCATGCAAACAAACATCACTAAAGTTCACATTTATAACTTTGGGACCCCAAAATTTTGACATCATAACATGTCATTCATCTTTTTTTAACATTGATACCAAAAAAGTTTTCCGACACTTTGATATATGTGTGCACATTTAAGGACAAATTTTCAAAACCATCCCATTTTGAAATTTATTTATAAAAAACGACCCCTTTTAGCTTTAATTGCAAAAACCGACCCAGTTGGTTGAAACTGGGTCGGTTTTTGAATTTTTTTTTCAAACTTCACGGGAGTTGAACTCCCGTGAAGTTTTGTTATGAGAAAAAACTTCACGGGAGTTCAACTCCCGTGAAGTTTGGAATTTTTTTTTCAAAAACCGACCCAGTTTCAACAAACTGGGTTGGTTTTTGCAATTAAAGCTAAAAGGGGTCGTTTTTTATAAATAAATTTCAAAATGGGATGGTTTTGAAAATTTGTCCGCACATTTAACTTTGATATCCAAATACCCCTTCACTGATCTTCTATTACATTTTTTAACTTTGATATCCCATAGTTTATAGCTTTTTGACTTTAAGACCCTAGATTTTTGGATATTAAAGTTTTGAAACAATAAAAATTTTGGGTATTAAAGTTACAAAAGTACAAATTTTGAGATATTAATCAAAGTTAAAAAAATGTCAACTTTAGGGTATCAAAGTGAAAGACTTTAGAATATTAAAGTTAACAGATAAAATTTAGGATATGGAAATGCAGATAACCCTAGAATAACCTCTCAAATGTTCACAATTTCATAAGAAAGCCCTAAACTTTCATAGTTTTACAGCTACTTGTTTGTGTCGGAAATCGGTTTTATTGTAGAATCCATTTACAATCGTTTATCGACTTATAATAGATTCGATGAAGTGAGTCTTTTTTAAGACTTCTCACTACAAAAGAAACAAACAGAGGACTTCTTAGAAACACACGGAGACTGTTTATCGGTCGTTGCTTGCATGGGATATTTGCTTGTGTCGGGGACGCGTTAGCCCGTGGACGACCGATTCACAGATCCGGGTTGATCATGAAGAAGGCTCGGTGTTCTTGTTTCAACTGAGAAATAATAACAGAAGTAAATATCTCGGGGAGGTGAGATAAGTACTCTTCCCGAGATCAAAACGATGTTTGATCTCAAGGAAAGGGGTGAAGGCCTATAGATCTTTCGAAATCTTCCTCTTTATGCACGAAGTTCGCCAAGATCTCGCATTTCTCTCTGAAATTCGTGGGTATCTGTTCTCAAAACGTCAACACCTCGCCTCCACCATCAGTACCTCCAGATCTCGTCAGCCCCCGTGCATAAGGATGTTAGGGGATATTTATAGGCCTCAAAAGTCATGTTTGAAGATAAGAATTCGTAACCGACCATGATTTGGTTGATTTTCAATTTGCAACGACTTTCCCATGTTTAAGGATGTTCCCAAGTCAGTTATGGAGCCAGTGGACCACATAAAACCTGACGAAAACATTAAAAAACACATCGTCGGCTTCTTAGTGTGCGAGACACCCTGAGGTGTCTCGAAATCCGAGACACCTTAAGGTGTCTCAGAATTCGAGACAGCAGTTCGCGTCTTGCCGTTTCGTCGCTTCCTCGTTTCGTCGCTTCATCTTTGTATCAGACAATACTCTCTGACTTAGATAACGACGTTCTTCATCTTCTCTTCGCTTCAAGCTGTGTTCGGAAACCTATAGGCAATTTTTTACGCCTACACTACTGAAATACTATTTCCCGACAAATATACTCCTCTCGTGATGAAACCATAAAACAATAGCCTCTCTCTACTTTTCCCTTGCTTTTTTCTATTCTCTCTTCCTTGAGAAAACCTATAGCAGAATTTTTCCAAAAGCTATTGTGATAATTTTAAATATTTTGTAGAACACCCCAAAGTATAGGATATGGGTATTTCTCTAATTTTTAAAGTACATATTTTTTATAAAATTTCTGAAAAAGTTGCGAGTGTAGAGCCAAATGCGCCCCTCGATAAAGGCAGCTTTATAGACAAGGAAAATTGATTTCAGCCCCCAAAATAATAAATTTTATTTGTCCCACCGTCAAGACTTTTTCAACATCCCAAAAGCCTCCAAAAATTAATTTTGTAAACAATCAAACCCCTCTAGCTCACATATGTCCCCGTCAATGTACTTAAAAAAAACCAAAATACGCCCTCCTTCCTCCTCCCTTAAAATTTAAAAGCCCTAAACGATTCAAAATTTTTCCTTTGCTCCGACCCTCATCTCTGATTGCCAATAACAAAGCTCATCCCTCTCTCGAACCTCCGACAGCCTCCTGCACCACCACCCTCTCCTCCCCCAATGGTGGATTCCATAATGACAGGAGCAAGAGAGCAAGGGATCTCCGTCGACGACGACAGTAAATTGGGCCCGTCAATTTTGGAGGTTGCGGTCAATGAGGGAGTCCATGGCCTACTTAGATCTGAGTTGGTTAGAGATCTAGGCGGTGGTGTGTTAGGTTCCCGCCATTGCTCTTGGAATTCTGAGAGCTTCTCCAAAGCTGTAAAAAAATCAAGAAAGTCAAGAAATATGATTTTATTAATTTGATTAAATTTTGTGTAAAGTTGAGGAATTACATGATTTGGTGAAGGAGTAGTTGAGGAGAGAGAAGCAAGAAAGGAAGCTAATGACATTGGGGAAGAAGATCTTTGATGGACGTGGAGATGAGAAGAGTTTGGTTTCTGTTGGATTTTTTGGACAAAACCGTTTTCCAAAAATATGAGTTTTCAAACTATATAGTTATTAACTATTGATATTTTTTAGAAATCCTTAGTAGTGTAGTGGAAAGTAAAAATTTTGGTATTTCAAAAGGTCCTGAGTTCGAGAATTGTTTTGTCTTAAATAAATAAATTAATCCCTCATAATTACTAGTGTGTCGTGGGCCGTAGGCTCGTGGGCTCGTAGGTCGAGGACCATGGGCTAATGGGCCGGGGATCGGGGCTAATCAGGCTGAGGTGCTAAGTGGCGCTTTGTAAGGCGCACTTTTCACTTTGCACGGATGCATCGAGGCTAGGTGGCGCCATGTTGGTGTTTGCGTCGAGAACGATTTTCATTGCAGTTTCTATTACAAATGTTTTAACAGAAACAAAAGAGTGAGCCTTATACGCGTAAAATTTCTCTTTACAATAAAAACAAAATTATTGATGTTCCCTAGAAACACACGCAGAAACTCCTACGTAGTAGCCTCTGCTTGCGTGAGATTTTTGCCTGTGCCGAGGATACGTAATCTGTGGACCACCGATTCAATAATCTAAGTTGGACGTGAAGAATGTTTGAAGTTGATGTTTCGATGTGGAAACAAGAACAAAAGTAAATATCTTAGCAAAGTAAGATAAGTACTCTTCTCAAAATTAAATCTAAGTTTGAAATTAAGGAAACACTGAAAGGCTCTTGAAATTGCTTGAAAGTGGTGGAGAACTCTCTCTTTTGTGCTCAAAGTTCGCCAAAAGCTCGTCTATGCTTTTAGATATTTGTCCTTTTCTTCACAAGTGCACAAGGGAGGTATTTATAGCCATTGGAAACCGAAACCGTCGAGTAGGAGTTGAAACAAATGGTGATCTTCATCCCCTTTGGGTGAGACAATGTTTACTGTCTCGGCCAAGGGAGTGGTTCCAGCCCTTTTTGTAACTGCTGACACTCTCTTAAATTACGTTAATTGCCACATTTTTTAGGGTAGTGGGCGTCTCTCACAGATATAACTGCCCATTAACATTAATACACGTTTCCCAGCAGTTATAGAGCCAAGTGGACCCCGTAAAAAGTCACAAAACCGTTAGAAGACATGGGCTACTGTCTCGCTATTGGCAAGACAACTTACACTATCTCAGCATCCGAGACAGTCAGCTTCCGAGACAGTAAACATTGTCTCGGATGCATGAGTCGGTGTATGTTGTCTCACCGATTGTGAGACAGCTATGAGTCCCGTCGATTTGCCATTTTGCGTGCTCCTTTGATTCCTTTTACATCGGATGGTCTCCCCTGACTTAGATGATGACGTTCTTCGTCTTCTCTTCGTATTGAACTGTGTTTGGATATATAGGCAAATTTTTACGCCTACAGTTGGCTGTCACTGTGACCGCCATGTAGGCTGCCTTGCAGCATGCGAGCGAGCTTCACGTTCACAGGTGACCCTCGCGTTCGTGCGAGGGTGCGACCCTCGTATTCGTGAGAGGGAATGTGACCCTCGCCTTCATGCAAGGGTACGACCCTCGCGTTTGTGAGTGGGAACGCGACCCTCACATTATCGAGACGCGACGCGATCCTTACATTCAGATGTTACTGCATGCCGCAATTACAATAATTAAGTTATTTTTTATTATAATCATAATTGTCATTATGATTTGTAACAGTCAAATTGATTGTGGGTGATCCTTGAGCTAGCCTTAGAGACCTCTAAATAGTGCCCCTTGGAGCAGTTCTTGGGATATGAAAACACACACTGAAGTGTTGTACCTGTTGAGCTGTTGTGCTGCTGCTGCTGCAGAGTTTAAAAGCGTATAGGCTTTAGTCTGTGCCCGAAGGAACATAGGCCTGGACCGAAAGGTTTTTTACAGATCGAAAGATCTTTGCCTGACCCGAAAGGTTTTGAATCTAAAGGTTTTAACAGATCGAGGAGATCGTTGGCTTGACCGAAATATCTTATAGATGGAGGAGATCTTAATAGTACTTGGTTGGTGCACACCATTGTATTATACTGCTATTTATGTGAATTCTAGATTTAGCCACACGCGACAATAGTTTCTTCTTTCTCTTTGTTGGCCGTGGTGGATTCCTAAGATTTGTATTCATGTCTATGTTCTTTGATTAATATTTTCCCAAAAATGATGAGATTTGTGCTATTTATGTGAATTGGGATGATTCAAAGAAGATATTTGAGTAGTTAGTAGAGGTTTAGCCTGATTTCGATGAAGTTCACCAGAAATTAATGGTAATTTGAACAAAGAATAGCTTCAAATATAGAATTATAAGTTTAGGCTACAGTCCTCTTAACTTTGTAATCCAATATAAGCTTCCATTAAACAATGGGTGGTTGTGAAATATGTTAGTGGAATGTTATGTAATGCATTTTTTTTTATTTTTGAGTAAATGAATATTTCCAGCTATTTCCTTTGTTCATCCTCCTTTTTCTATTGCTATCTAGTTTTTGATGTCCATGAGTTTTTATGTTTTGAAGTATTTTGGTCGAACATTCAAAGTTAAAAAAGGAGCTATTAATTTTGTAAATTAGTTGTTAGCCTTATGGTTTAGTTGTTAATCTGATAAGTTAGTTGTTGATCTTATGAGTTAGTTGTTAAGGTTTTGCGTTTGTTATCAAACTTTTTCATTAGTTGTTAAGCTTATTCCTTGGTTGCTAAGCTTATTTATTTGTTGTTAAGTTTTTTATTAATTATTAAGTTTATACATTGGTTGTTAAACATATGTATTTGTTGTTAAGCTTTTTTCTAGTTGGTAAGCTTATGCATTGATTGTTAAGCTTATATGTATTTATTTAGCTTTTTTATCAGTTACTATGGATGTTAAGCTTATGCATTTGTTGTTAAGATTTTTCGTCAATTGTTGAGCTTATGCATTGGTTGTTAAACTTATGCATTAGTTAAGCTTTTTCGTTAGTTGTTAAACTTATATATTAATTGTTAATATTTTTTTGTTAATTATTAAGCTTATGTATTAGTTGTTAAGTTTTTTCGTGAGTTGTTAAGCTTATACGATGGTTGTTAAGTTTTTGTGTTTGTTGTTAAGCTTTTTTTATCAGTTGTTAAGCTTATGCATTGGTTGTTAAGGTTATGTGTTGGTTAAGTTTTTTTGTTAGTTGTTAAGCTTATGTGTTGGTTGTTAATTTTTTAATCCGTTGTTAAGCTTATACCTTGGTTGTTAAGATTTTTTCGCCGGTTATTAAGCTTATGTTGGTTGTTAAGCTTATTCATTGGTTAATCTTCATTGGTTGTTAAGCTTATGTGTTGATTGATAAGCTTTTTCGTTAGTTATTAGACTTATGAGTTGGTTGTTAATCTTTTTTGTTAGTTTTAAAGCTTATGCATTAGTTGTTAAGCTTTTTCGTTAGTTGTTAAGCTTATATGTTGGTTGTTAAGCTTATGTGTTTGTTGTTAAGATTTTTCATCTAGCAATGGAAAGAGGAAGGGGAATAGAGGAAATAGCTAAAAAAATATATTCATTTGCTCAAAAATCATAAATTACATTTTATAACATTTCACTGACATTCCTTTACTCAAAAATCATGAAATACATTTTAGAACGCTCGAAGGTCGAGCTCGGCGGTCGAGGGATTGATTGTCTAGTGCTTATTGTTTGCAGATAATTTGTGAAGAAAAAGTTGTTAAATCTACAATTTGACCTAACAGGCTAACACGTTATGCGTTTATCAATTCTCATATGTTTGTTTGTGTGTCCATATGTTGTGAGGCGAAACAATGGTTGATTGCTTTAAGAAAAAAGACGGCCTTGATTCCGAAACCAAATAGAGGGTCAATGATCAATACTAGCAGCCCACCGTCATATTCTTCTTCTTCCTCCTTTAATTTACAGTAGTCTTCAACCCTAACCTCGTCGTCACCCCTCCTCCACTGGGCCCAATCTAGGTCCCACCACCTCACCTCCAAGGTCCACGCAATCACAACCCACATATTCTTCTCCTCTAACTGCTTAGCCCTCACTTAGAGAGTTATATGTAATGGGTTTGTTTCTCACATGCATTTTATCAAACAGTTGATCTACACTTATAAATATTGGTGCTCGTCTCCCTTTTGCATTTGATCTTTTGATGATGTCAAGGCTTTGATATCAAAAGGGAGGTCATCATTTGGGGAAGAGAGGGTGATGTGCAGGAAACCATGGGAGGTTCGATGGAGGAGCGAGCTCCACCGTCGCCGATCGAAAATGAGAGCCGAAGCGGATGAGAGACGTTGAGCTTGTTTAGGGCCATAGGGGAGGGAATGATGATGGTGCAGGAGGCTGTGCAGCGGCAATAGAAAAAAAGAGAAGAAAGGATGAGAAGTAGTTGGTAAGGGCTATGGAGTGGGGAGAGAGAAAAGAGAAGAGAGGAGGGAGATGATGACGAGAGAGAGAGAGAGAGCGAGAGAGTAGTCCACATGGGCTATAATTAAGGGTAAAGTGGGGAATAAAAATATTTGCTTAGGTGACAACAAAATTAGGAGTTAGAAGCATTACAAAGTTGATTGAGGGGTTTTTTGAGGTGTTGAAAAAATCTTGGGGGTGAGATGAATAAAATTTATTGTTTTGAGGGCTAGAAGCAATTTTTCCTTATAAAAAAAATAAAAAACAACTATTATTTTTAGATTGGTACAAATACAGATAATTAAAGTATTAATAATTTTTATGAATTGTATAGATGTAATCATAATATTGCATTAATGCAACCATCAGAATTACATGATAAAATATATTTCATTTTCTTCTTCTCTTCGACATGATTTTCTTTATCTTCATTCTTCCATATGAAATTTTCTCTTTAATAATGATTAGCAATAAACTAAGTGATACACATATGGATCTCAAATATAAATATCACATAGGATAAAATGAAGAATATGATATCAATATATTTATATCTGAATACCTGAATATATATTTACAATCAAATGATTGAAGCTATTTGATCTTAAATTAGTAGGTCTATGACTATTTTTTATGATTAAAAAAATTCTAATCAAGCATATAAATCAACATTGACTTTATTTTTTTCTTTATCGGAACAAATATTTAATCATAGTGCATGTATAATCTTTCAATCTCACTTGTTTCTCTCATACATCCGACATTATATTTTTATGTTTTTCAATATGCTCATATTCAAATAAAAAAGAATATGGATGAGTTTTTTCTTACCAAAATGTATCCGTATCCATATCCGCAATTAATAGAAGATTATACTATGCTTCATTTTGTGCTCCACAATAATTAGTAATCTTAATCAATCTAGTGTAGATTTAATTAAATTGAGTTATCAAACCTAGCCGGCCTGATCGAACCGGACGGCCCAGACGCACAATCGAATCCCACGTGGCTATATTCAATTTCTTATCTTTTTTTTATTACTTAAAACAAAATTCATTTTCTCTCTCTTCACCTCAGCACTCTGGCTCCTTCGCTCGACCCGACGGAACCCTAATCAGATCCTCAGTAAAAGAGGTAGAATTTCTAACCCTAATTCTCGAATCGCATCAACGACCCTCAGTTACTTCGATGTTTCTAGATTTTTTCATGTCCTTACGATTTCCATTCTGTTGAACTTGTTTAATTTTGCTTTTTCACCGTCTCCTCAAAAATTCCTACAAGCGGTAGAGAGCCTGTTGAATCTTGGAAACTGAAGCTTCGTTATTTTCAATATTAGAACTGAGATGTAGCTTTGTGAAAAAATCCCAGTTGAAATTTGAAGTCATTTCGCATTAAGGTTTGAAGCATTCTTGTTCGAAGGTTCTTTATTCAAGAATTGGGGTGTAAAAGGGCCTCAAAAATATATATGAACATGGTTGATGGCATTCTTCGAAAAATATAAGCTCACAATAATGTAGTTAGCACTAGTGAGTTTTATATGTAAAGTAGGGAATTGATGTTAGATCTACATCATAAAACTTGAGATCTAAAACCATATAGCCATGATTAATTCAAAGAGATTAACAAGGATCTAAAAGAGCGGAAGCTTATACCTGAATCCATTGCTTGATCTTGATTTTGGGTTTTGGATCTTCTAACCTTAGGGTTCTCTCTAAAACCGAATTTCTCTAGCTAGATGGGGGTGTAGAGAATTAGAGAATGTAACCCTAGATTAGGGACCATAACCCCTTATTTATAGATGTTGTACTTTTGTAATTTAGCCCCTCAATAAATTACAATTACAACCTGGTATCTGCACATATAACCCCATGACTTATTTAAATACCAAATTAACCCAACTTAATTGATCACTTTAGTGGGTTATCCTGAAAGATAGCAATACACATTGATTAATCATATGTGCCCACAAATAGATTTATTAGATTAAATCCAACAATCTCCCACTTGGGCACCATATGATTCCTTAAACTGTGTATAACCTTATGAGCTCAAAAATTGCTATCACTGAAATGGTATTTCCGAACAATCTCGTCCATTGACTATATCAATATAGGATCAAAGCGGCCTTCGTCACATTTATCGTGACTCGACCCATCAATGGTCACATATACCAATACAATCAAACGACATAGATCAATCATGGATGTGCAGCATGAAAATTACATGCAATGTGATCAGTACATGTCTATTTTCAACTGGTCCTCCTTAGTGAGGTCAAAACCAAACATAATGTAACAGAGTGTCTTAACTGAAAACTTTATTCTGATCAGACAATACAAACAAACATAAAGCACCACAAATACAAACTCCCACTAAAACATAATATCCTCAAATAATACCACACCCATATGAGCAGTATGCTCATGAAAGACCTTAGGTGGCAATCCCTTAGTAAGAGGATCAGCTATCATGGAGTTTGTCCCAATGTGCTCTATGGATATCTGTCCACTCTGTACCCTTTCTTTCACAACCAGGAACTTAATGTCAATATGTTTTGACTTAGTTGAGCTCCTGTTGTTATTGGAATACATTACTGCAGATTTATTGTCACAATATAGCCTTAGTGGTCTTTCAACATTTTCCAAAATGCGCAGTCCCGTGACAAAATTTCGCAGCCATATTCCCTGATTGGATGCCTCATAGCAAGCTACAAATTCTGCTGCCATAGTGGAGGAAGCTACTAGTGTTTGTTTGACACTTTTCCATGATATAGCTCCTCCTGCTAACATATAAATGTAGCCTGATGTAGACTTCCTGCTATCTTGGCATCCAGCAAAATCAGAGTCCGAATACCCAATGACCTCTAATTTCTCTGATTTTCTGTATGTGAGCATGTAATCTTTTGTTTTCTGAAGATACCTCATAACCCTTTTGACTGCTATCCAATGATCCATACCAGGGTTGCTTAAGTATCTGCCTAACATCCCAACAATGTACGCAATATCCGGACGCGTACATACCTGAGCATACATTAGACTTCCTACAGCCGAAGCATAAGGAATCTTCTGCATTTCCTGAATTTCAAGGTTACCTTTAGGGCACTGATTGAGACTAAACTTGTCTCCTTTAGCAACAGGGGTGTCACCTGGTCTGCAATCTTGCATGCCAAACCTTTTAAGTACCTTATCGATATAGCTCTTTTGTGATAATCCAAGAATACCCCGAGAGCGATCTCGATGTATCTGGATCCCTAATATAAAAGAGGCGTCCCCAAGATCTTTCATCTCAAAATTCTTTGATAGAAATCTCTTGGTTTCGTGCAACATGCCTATATCATTAGTGGCAAGCAAGATGTCATCCACATACAGAACCAGAAAAATATACTTACTCCCACTGAACTTGTGATATACACAGTCATCAACAATGTTCATCTCAAAACCGAACGAGATAACTATTTGTTGAAACTTATGATACCATTGACGAGGAGCTTGCTTGAGTCCATAGATGGATTTCCTTAATTTGCAAACCATATTCTTTGGGTCTCCTGACACAAAGTTTTCTGGTTGCACCATATAAATCATCTCATCAATGTCTCCATTGAGAAATGCAGTCTTAACATCCATCTGATGTAACTCAAGATCATAATGAGCAACAAGTGCCATGATTATTCTGAAAGAGTCTTTCGATGAAACCGGAGAGAAAGTCTCTGTATAATCAATGCCTTCCTTTTGAGTATAGCCTTTAGCCACAAGACGCGCCTTATACCTCTCCACATTACCGTTTGCATCCCGCTTGGTTTTAAAAATCCATTTACAACCAATTGGTTTTGCACCTTCTGGCAATGGGACAAGTTCCCAAACCTTATTGTCTTGCATAGACTTATACTCTTCATTCATGGCATCAATCCACTGTTGAGAGTTAGAACTTTTCATGGCCTGAGAGAAGTTGATTGGATCATCTTCTAACATTCCACTACTTTCCTCATGTTCTTGGAGAAATACAATATAATCATCCGGAATAGCATTTCTCCTTTCTCTCGTGGATCTCCTTAATGGCACTGGTTCTTGAGGTTGTTGAGTTTGTTCTTCTGGAACAGGGAGTTGTTCAACATTATCATCTTGAGGTTCCGGATTTACTTCTTGAGCAACAACAGGTATAGGAACCTGAATATTGTCAAAAGTAACTGTATGGATTGGATCTGAAGCCAATTCCTCCTCAAAACTAATGTCTCTAACCTTATTTCTCCCCCCAAACTCAACATCCTCAAAGAATGTTGCTGTTCCCGTCTCAAAAATATTCCTTATAGTGGGATCATAAAACTTATAGCCCCTAGAGCGATCAGGGTACCCAATAAAGTAGCTGCTAACTGTTTTGGAGTCCAATTTCTTTTCATTTGGCCTATAAGGCCTTGCCTCAGCTGGACATCCCCAAATATGTAAATGCTTTAAACTGGGCTTTCGACCAGTCCAAAGCTCATAAGGTGTTTTAGCAACTGCTTTACTTGGTACTCTATTCAGAATGTAAGCTGCTGTCTTAAGTGCTTCTCCCCAGAGTGACTCTGGTAAAGAAGAATGAGCAATCATACTTCTTACCATATCCTTAAGAGTCCTGTTTCGTCTTTCAGCTACACCATTCATGCTAGGTGAACCCGGCATAGTGTACTGTGGGACGATACCGCATTCCTCTAGGTATCTAGCAAATGGTCCTGGACGTTGTTCACCTGAACCATCATATCTACCGTAGTACTCACCACCACGATCAGATCTGACGGTTTTAATTCTTCTGTTGAGTTGATTCTCAACTTCAGCTTTATAGGCTTTGAACATGTCCAGAGACTCAGATTTTTCATGAATAAGATATAGGTGCCCATAACGTGAGTAATCGTCTATGAATGATATAAAATATTGTTGACCATTCCAGGATTCCGTAGGGAATGGCCCACAAATATCCGTATGTATCAATTCTAAGACATCCGAAGATCTGTTGGCACCTAATCTCTTCACTTTGGTCTGTTTTCCCTTGATACATTCAACACATACGTCGAAGTCCGAAAAATCAAGGGAATCCAAAATGCCATCAGACACAAGACGCTCAACTCTACCTTTTGAGATATGACCTAAGCGCTTATGCCATAATGTCGCCGAATTTTCCTTATTTAATTTACGCTTAGTACCACGTGATTCCACATGCAAGGATTCATTGTAAGAAGCAATTGTATCAAGCAAATATAGGTTGTCATAAATACTCAAGTAACCGGTTCCCACAACATTTGAATTAAAAGATAAACTGAATTGACTGTTTCCAAATGAACAAGAATAACCTGATTTGTCCAATACAGAAACAGAAACCAAATTCCGTCTAAAAGACGGTACTACAAAAGTATCTTTTAAATCCAAATAATAACCAGTTCCTAACAACAACCTAAAGTGCCCAATTGCTTCCACATCTACCGATTGTCCGTCGCCCACAAAGATGTGTCTTTCAACATCACTTGGCTTTCGGTAGCTCAGGCAACCCTGCATAGAAACACTTATGTGAGTAGTAGCACCAGAGTCTAACCACCAAGTGTTTCTAGGTACTGAAGCTAAATTAACCTCAGAACAGACCAAAGCAAGGAACGTACCCTTATTATCACGCCAGGCGTGATATTTTGTACAGTCCTTCTTTACATGTCCAGGCTTCTTACAGAAGAAACAACCCTGATTATCCTTATGTTGTTTCTTCTCAACTGGACCCTTAGCAGCTTCCTTATCATTCTTCCTTTTCTTGCCCTTATCCTTAGAGGCATAGGCCAAATGAGCACTTTCTGTCTTATCTTGCTTCAACCTGTCTTCTTCTTGCACACAGTATGAAATGAGCTCATTTAGAGTCCATTTCTCCTTTTGACAGTTATAACTGACCTTAAATTGGTTAAACTGTGCAGGAAGAGACAACAAAACCAGATGCACTAATAACTCGTCACAAAGATCGAGTTTAAGTGCCTTAAGCTTTGAAGCAATATGAGACATTTCCATAATGTACTCCCTGATATTTCCTTTGCCCTTATACTTCATTGAAATCAAGCGAGCTAAAAGCGTGCTTGTTTCTACCTTATCGTTTTTCGCAAAACGCTTCTCAATTTCGGCAAGGAAATCTTTAGCCTTAGTAATCCCTTCGGATTCTATGCCCCTGAAGGCTTCCGGAACGCCGCGCTTAATGATCATAAGACTCATGCGATTTGAACGCTCCCACTTCTCATGCTCCTTCTTTGCATCAGGAGTGCTATCCGCATTGAGAGGTTGGGGTTGTTCAGTTCTTAATGCATAGTCAAGATCCATGCAGCCAAGAACAATTAATATGTTCTCTTTCCAAACCTTGAAGTTTGTCCCATTTAGCATGGGAATTGAGTTGATGTTAGCAGAAATTGTTGCAGCAGATGCATTAGCTGAAATAAAACAAAAATGCTCACATCAATAACCATAATCAATAAAATTCAAATAATGACAATCCCCATCCAAGATACCGGCACAACATTAATATCAAGTCTTTGGACAGTAATATTAACTTGTAAGTGATACCTTGTTGCAATGATCAAACATTGACAATAACTCATGTCAAATAATGAAACTATCTTTGGATCGATTCATTATTCACATGTAAACCTTATAATTGTCACACGCTTATCATCGCAGATGTGTATACAGTCTAAATAAATATTAACCTTCCTTTGGGCCGATTAAATATTTACACGAAAGCATACACACAAACATCTCACATTCCTCATGAACAATCTACACAAGAGAGGTTACTTTGGCAACTTCTTGCTTCAATTAATCAATTGGAGTGAGAGACAACCTTAATACCTTAGTGTCATAATATTTGAATTAAAAAATTGATTAAAAACCGAATTAGATTTAAATTAAAAATTTAAATCAACTGAATTTTCAAAAACTTAATTGGGGTCTCACAGCTTGACTAGGGCCCATAACTTAATTGAATAAATTAAGTATACCAAAGTGGACCCATGAAAAGCCGAGGCTTAACCATAATGAACACGAAGTTCCCTTAACTTCGAACGCGAGGTTCGACTGTATTGAGTACGAGACTCACTTAAGCACGAACGTGAGGTTCGTCTGAAAATGAACGAACGCGAGGTTCGTTTGATAAAAGAACGCGAGGTTCAATCTTGGGAACGAACGCGAGGTTCGTTTTAAAAAATGAACGCGAGGTTCGACTGAAGTACGAACGCGAGGTTCGTCTGAAGTACGAACGCGAGGTTCGTCTGAAGTTCGAACGCGAGGCTCGACTGAAGCACGAACGCGAGGTTCGTCTGAAGCTCGAACGCGAGGTTCGTCTGAAGTACGAACGCGAGGTTCGTCAAAATTGAGCTTGACGCTCACCTGAGTTGAACGCGAGGTTCACTTTAGAACGAACGCGAGGTTCATCAAAATTTGAGCGCGAGGCTCACCTTAAGAACGAACGCGAGGTTCGTTAAACTTGAGCGCGAGGCTCACCTTAATTCTGAGCGTGAGGCTCACCTTAAGAACGAACGCGAGGTTCGTTAAAGTTGAGCGCGAGGCTCACCTTAATTCTGAGCGTGAGGCTCACCTTAAGAACCGCCATGAACCCTTAGGGTTTCAAACTGAAACCGCCGCCGCCAAACCCAAAAAATTCCTTGATTTTTTTATTTTCAAAACCAGATCCAGAATCGGAAAAAAAATTTTTGATCCAGATCCAAGAAAAATTGAAGAAAAAATCAAAGGAAAATCCAAAAAATTCCAAAAAGTTACTGTCCACCGGCGATTTTTTCAGTTACTGTTCATCCGAAAAAACTTTACTGTTCATCCGAAAAAACTTTACTGTTCATCCGAAAATTTTCGTTACTGTTCATCCGAACCCAAAAATTGAATCTTTAACCAGAGATTTAAGATCAAAAACCCAATAAAACTTAAATCCCTAAGAATTAATCAAGGTGGCTCTGATACCACTTGTTAGATCTACATCATAAAACTTGAGATCTAAAACCATATAGCCATGATTAATTCAAAGAGATTAACAAGGATCTAAAAGAGCGGAAGCTTATACCTGAATCCATTGCTTGATCTTGATTTTGGGTTTTGGATCTTCTAACCTTAGGGTTCTCTCTAAAACCGAATTTCTCTAGCTAGATGGAGGTGTAGAGAATTAGAGAATGTAACCCTAGATTAGGGACCATAACCCCTTATTTATAGATGTTGTACTTTTGTAATTTAGCCCCTCAATAAATTACAATTACAACCTGGTATCTGCACATATAACCCCATGACTTATTTAAATACCAAATTAACCCAACTTAATTGATCACTTTAGTGGGTTATCCTGAAAGATAGCAATACACATTGATTAATCATATGTGCCCACAAATAGATTTATTAGATTAAATCCAACAATTGAAGGTTATTCATCAAGAGGAGTTCATTTCAAACGTGTGAAATATTAGGCATGTTGGCATACACACTGTTGGAGACCAATGTTGTAGATGTGTTGGATTGAAATAAAAGAAGCGGTTGACTGAAGCTAATCAGCTAGGCTGCAAGATGCGTAGGCAGAGGCTTAAAATTTTGAGCTTTCCGATTTGCAATCTAGGTCTGATCCATTGGACTGGACCTTGCCGAAATCATGCTGACACAGATGACAAATTTGAAAATAACAAAGAGGGCAAAGCTCTCATCCTTATCGCTTTAGAGATGAGCCAAGGGGATGGGATGATTTTCTAATGGAGTACCTTTTCTATGTTGTGCTTCATTTAGTAACCTTCTCTAGTCTGAACGTGCTTAGGGAAGATGTATATTCATCCATCTCTTTGACAATTTCATTAGTTACCTATTTGAATTTGAAAAACAAAATCAAACCGTCCCTTTAATTAGTAATTGGTCTGGCTTCTAGTCTTCCTCCTCTGTTCATGTCCAATCAACCTACTTTAATGCAACCCATGAAAAAATTTAAGAGCAGTCAATGAATTGCTACCCTGGAATCCAAATATCATGACATTTGCAGGCATCCCTCTTCTTGGCCATTCTCCCTTCCTCCCTCCCTTCCTCCCTCTCTTTTCTCTCCAAACTAAGATTATCTCCCTTTGTAAACGAAAGATGCAGTCAAGTGCATGATTAAGACTTCCTCTTAGACTTCGTGTCCCCATTTGAAGAGATCATTTATTCTGGTTATTTTATTCTAGGTTCTGACAATTCATCTGTTAAGAACGAGGAATTTGTTCACCTACTACATGAACAAGGAGTTCTCAGATAGAAAAGGTTCCTTTCTTTGACGGTGCGAAATTGAAATGCCTATCGACTTAGGTTGAACTGATGGAAAGATTGATCTCAGTGATGCTAAAGATGGATTAGGTACAGGAGACATCAAAGAAGGAGTCTGTTTTTTGTAGCTAATTCAAAATGGATTGGGATTTGGGGGAGTTAGGAATTTTGGTGCTGCAATAGGTGACTGGATTGAAGCAATAGCTAAACAAGACAAAATAGTGGATTTTGCAGTAATTTTTAGATTATCATAGTCTTGCTCAAATTGCTGAAGCTAGATTAATATTCAACAAGGCTCATCTTGTTCTTGTGAAAGAAAGAGTATGTTATTCTCTTATCACCATTAGTTGCAGTTTACTTATTTACTGACAAAAGGAGATGATTGCGGATAAAGGTGGAAGTACAAGGTGATATACATAAATTACATATTTACTAAAGGATAAAGGTATAGTTATATAAAAGTAAGGGTGTGTGTGCTACCACCCCTAACTGTATTAAAGTTCTATACAGAAAAGCCATGTCTCTGTTTGAGTGAATGAGCATCCACACTTCCAACTGGTGATTAAAATAAAAATTTCCCCTCAGGGCGCTAATATATAAAAAGGTATTGCACATAAGGGACTTATATTCTTTAATCTTTATATTTATGGACCTTGGGGCTGCAGCATTGTGCTCGGAGTTTCCAAATGATAGAGTAGATAAGTTAGCGGTATTGTTTCATCAAGCTGTTCAAAAATATGGTTAAGTTGTTATCTTATTTATTTTGATGTTGGTTTAAATTAAATTCATCAATTTGATTTTGCAGATGTCTTTAGAAATTCAATCTAATCTCTATTTCCATACTATTGTAACAGGTCTTGCTGAAATGTTGAGGCTGCAAACTTATGCTGGATTTAGTTTCTTGGCGGTGATTACTGTTATATATCATGCATTTAACAGCAGAGGACAGTTCTATCCTGCCATGGTTTATTTGTCCACTTCAAAAGTCTGTTTTGTGCTTCTTTTGAACATGGTCCTCGTCTTCATGTGCATACTGTGGCAGCTAGTTAAGCTTTTGTTTCTTGGTACTCTTAGAGAAGCAGAAATCGAAAGATTAAATGAACAAGTATGGAGGGAGATTATGGAAATTCTTTTTGCTATTACTATATTTAGGCAAGATTTCTCCGTTACTACTCTTGGGATGATTACCACACTTTTGATGATTAAATCCTTGCATTGGCTGGCGCAAAAGAGGGTTGACCACATTGAGACGGCTCCATCGGTTTCTTTACTTTCCCATGTCAGGATTGCTTCCTTTTTGGTATTTCTTCTCGTTGTGGATTGTGTTCTATTGCACAGGCCTCTGAAGTCATTTATACAGACAAAGAAGGCATCAGTTGCCCTCTTCTTTTTATTTGAGTAAGCTAATACAATAATGCAATATTCATTATATGTAGTTGTGATTGTTTCATTTAGGGCTATCATAATTGTTTGATTACTCTTATGCTTGTAGCTTGATTCCTTGTTATAAAAGAATTGATTGGGCCTCATGGTTCTTGTAAACTTGGGTTTACATGGACAGTGAAACATTGAGGGAAATTTAAAATCAGTAATGCTTATTGTACTTTACCTCTTGGCGCTACTTGGGTACTGAAGAGAATGACATCACCCCTCTACTATCTTATTGATGAAAGGATTTTTTTTTTGTCTTTTGTTGTGGGGGTGGGGGTCAGTGTGTCAAGTCTCTTTTGTCATTCTCTTAGAGTTATTAGTACCCAAAAAGTGGTACAATGAGCATTTTCTTTTAAAATATATGATGAAAAACAGTTTACGTTTTGCAGCTTCCTAAGTATAAGGATAACCAATATTTTATGTTTGAACTTATACATAAAAGTCTTTATACCTTAGTTCTGAAGCATCATAATTTTGGCTACTTGAAGAAAGCATATATTTGTAAAGTACCTATTGTACTATATCATTTGCTGATATAGTTTTTACTGGGAATAGTCTTGTTTATAATCTTAGGGGTTTGTTGTTTTATCGTATGCAATTTGCATTTGTAACCATGTTTTTTTGGTCCAGATACACCATATTAGCGTCAACAACGATGTCAACATTATTGAAGTATGCTTTCTACGTTTGTGACGTGATCATGGAAGGGCAGTGGGAGAAGAAGGCTGTGTTTACATTTTACTTGGAACTTGTCCGCGACCTTGTTAACTTGTCATTGTATATCCTTTTCTTTCTTGTGATCTTCGCGTAAGTACTATTCATCACCTTTGTCATTTTATATGGTGGAATGTTGTATTTTTCATTGTTAGTTATATGAAAGGTAATGGTTGATATGGAGGAACAATAGAAAATGAGTAATTAAGTTATTGTCCAGTTAGCCAGGATTTTCCTTTTGTTCTTCTATTTTGTCTACTTTTTTGAGATACTAAAATGCAAATGCTGATATTTGCTATCTCTCAATTCTCTTCACCTTAACATTTATGGTTGGAGTTTTACTTGAACAACATATGTTTTCCATTTGCTTGAAGTCATGAACCCTTTTTTTTTTGCCTGTAGACATGTTTTTCTTTACTTTTTTACATGAGTGTGAGAATTGGTATTCGATAAGTTAGATTTTGCTTAACTCTAACATGAGCTATTGTCCACATGGTAAAATTTTGACACTATTTTAAAAAGCCTTTGCCTAGTCCGCCTAGGTGGTACCTAGGCCGCCTGCCTAGCGCCTAGGCAGTACCTAGGCAACCACCTAGGTTTTGGGAGCGTTGTCTGCTGAGGTGGACTGCACCTTTTAGGCATTAATCATGATTTTCTGTGTTGTAGCCTCCACATCCTCCAACCTCCTCCAAATTTCTCTAACATCCAAATATAAATACTTGCACTACCTTCTTTGACCTTTAGCAAAACCTCCTTGACCACCACTTTAATGAAGAAAAGAATCCGCCTAGACACTAGTCCGACACCTAAGCTTTCTATAACATTGACGTTTACTTTAAATTATTTTAAGTAAAAAATAAAAAATGCGAAAACTGCCTAGGGTCTAGGCATCAGGTTCAATGCTTAGGCTGTGCAACGCTTTCTGTAATGTTGTCAGTTACTATTTTGGCTATATAGTATTTAATTGTGCATTGTTTATTGTGGATCTAAGATTGCTATCTATGTTTTTTTCCAATTTTATATGAATTTAATACATATTTTTGTCAATTATTATTATTATTATATAATTCAAAAAATAGCCAAACGCCTAGGCGTCTAGGCAGTGTCTCAATCCGCCAAGCGCCTTCTGTGACATTGAATTTTGAAAAGTAAATTACCTAGAAATTAGCTTTTTTAGTTACCAGTTAAATGTTAGAACTTCCTAGGATGTGATTCTTTACTGTGATAATTGACATATATTTATCTCGGAAAAATAAGAGGAAACTTGATTGAGGATTTTAAATTTGGGTTATAAATGGATATAGATAGCTTTGAATATTTTTTAAGATTTGTTTGGAATTAGATTTACATAAATTTTGAAATTTTTTCAGAGAAGATAGATTTTAGCTCCAAATATATGAACACAGTTATAATTTCTTGTTAGCGAATGCATCTTTGTTCTGAAGCGGGGTGGGTGGGGATGTTGGTGAGAGGACTGATCTATTACTTTAAGTGTATGCATGCTTGTGCCTAAGTGCCTGGTCATGTGCCTATGTAGTGTGTTTTATTTTTAATGTTAATGATCAAAAACTTACCTTGACGATTTGATAAGCACAAACATGCATACCTTTCGATGTATACATAAGAATGGTCATGATAGATGTCAGCTGAGTAGCTGCAACAGACTGATTTGACTTTCATGCTTTACCCACAAGTGAGGTTCATCATCTGAAAATGATTAGCGTTTGCTTTCTACCACATTCGACGCATAAATGGCCTTTATGTTTTAGAGTATTATGTTTTACTTGGGGGAAGGATGTTGTGTGTTTGTCTTCCTATTTTTCTTTTCTGTTTTTGTTGTGCGTGCGTGTTGGGGTTGGGGGTTGTGGGGGGTTCAAACAAGTCAGCTACATGAAGCTGCTGTAACTGATGAAACTGTTTACTGGCATTGTTACCTACAATAAACCTTGAACAGTTCTAGCGGCTACTAGAGTGGTTGGCTATATAAAATGTTAGATAAATCTATTTTGGGGTTACGCCAGTCAGGCTGGTCTTCCATGAATGGATAACTACAGCAGATCTTTGAATTCCTGTGTTCAGTGCAATTACTATGACATGGAATTCACAAGACAGAAGGAGAAAGAAAAGAAAAAGCCTTAGGTATATACTATGTGCATCTTGAATTTTGATAGTGATATTAATAACCTTGTGCTAGGTTTTGAATTCCTGAGATTAATTACCTTGTGCAAGGTTTTGAATTCCTGCTCAAATAAATATCTCACAAAACTTGCTCTTCTACCAAAATTTTCCGTTGTATGTTCTATTTACTCATCATGTCATTATTTTCTTTTTTCCAATTGAGGTACTATCAGCATCAGTCTGATAGTTTGAGGACATATTAAATTTACATTATGGGGGTTTTGGTTTCTGATTCAGGCACTATGGTTTGCCGCTGCACTTGATCCGAGAACTCTATGAGACATTTCGCAGCTTCAGAATCCGCATTGCGGATTACATTCGTTACCGGAAGGTTACATCAAATGTGGATGAGCGGTTCCCGAGTGCAACACCTGAGGAGATTAATGCGTAAGAATCTTTTTCCCCCTCTCCTGGTGTTTTTCCTTGACTAACATGAGCATTATTGCAAACTTTGTACTGCAGAAGTGATGCAACGTGCATTATTTGCCGTGAAGAGATGTTAACAGCCAAAAAGTTGCATTGTGGGCACCTTTTTCATGTGCATTGTTTGCGATCATGGTTAGAACGACAGAATATTTGCCCAACTTGCAGAGCTTTAGTTATTCCTCCTGAAAATGGATCAGCTGCATCTGGACAACAAGCCAGTAAGTTTTTCAGATTTTGGTTTCTGAAATTTCTTTTATAATTCCTCTTTGTATGCATTTGTTAAACTGCAGTATAATTTCATGGAAGCAACATTGTTGAAACATTTTCTTTAAGATTCAAGTTCTACATTGTAGTTGTGATCTTATATGTCTGAAATATGGTCTTCATTTAGACACTCTAGTTAGTGATTAATAGTAATGGGAGCTTATGTTTGCTTATGTTTATTCTTTTTGCTAACTACTGTATTGCTGGAATCATTTGGTTGTAAATTTCATTTACAATTAAAAGAGTTGACCATGAATCAAGGGGGGAGAGATGAATCAAGGGGGGAGAGAAATGTTTTACTTCAACACTTAAAACATTGATAAAGAGTATTAATTATTAAAGCGAGACTCGCTATAACTACTGCCACCAAGGCGGGGGGAAGCAAAGCTACAAGAGAGCTGTGTAATGCAACAAAAAAGAAGGGCCAAAGTCAAATCTGCAAAGTCTGTTGAACCATATGTAGTCGCCATAATATTGTCATAAGCATACCTGTTGAATGTCGTTGATTGTTAATTTATTGCAATCTTAGAAGTCAATTTGTTCTGAAAGTTCCAGTTTCTAGTCTAATGAATTTTGATGTTGATTTTTTGAATTAACAAATCACTGTTATTGTTTGGGCATAATCATAAAAGAGAATATTCCTAATGTCATGACATGTCTTAAATTTAGTTCCATATCAAGTAAAATTATTTAGGTGATTACTTTTGAACCTCAGCATAGAGGAAAACCGTCTCCTAAAACTTATGAAATCGTCCTTTCTCAAGCTTCCTGGATCTTTACTTAAATCAAGCAAAGACATGTGGCTTATGTTTAACAGCTTGATTCTTGATAGATGCACATTATATCTGGATGTCGCTTCTGTTACTCTTTTTCCCCTTCAGAATACTGTACTTCAACCTGTTTCTTGATCAATGTCAACTATGAGAAACTTCATTAAAATTAGAGCATGTTTGGCATCTTTGGACTATAATCCACTTGACTTATAATCCACAAATGGATTATAACCAAGTGGATTATAAGTTAAAGTATTTGGTAAATTTAATGGATTATAATCCATTGTCAATATTAGAGTGTTTGGCAAATAGGTGGCTCATAAGGCATCATTATTGTTAAAGTAACAAAAAAGCATTTAATGAGGCTAGAGAGTGGCTTGGAATTTGTCAAATGTGACGGGTCTACTTGACAGGTCAAACCTTGTGGCTAGTAATCCACCAAAAAATAAGCTAAGAAACCCCCCAAGCTTATCTTTTGGTTGCTTATAAGCCAAAATGTCATTTGCCAAACATATCACTTTGAGCACTTGCACATGCTCTTAACCATTCGGTGGTTCCTACATGAGAATGGGGTTAAGATGATTAGATGTGTTATTTGGGTGCCTGATTCATAGGATCCTTGGAAATTTATCATGATGCTTTGCTGAAAATCTGTTGGCTTATGTAGCTTGTTTTGATTTGAGCAGGATCCACACCGGCAAGCACATCTCCGCAAGGCTCAGAAGATGTTCACTTAAGCCCAGACCAGGCGAGGCTTAAAGCTGCTGCATTGGCTGCTTCCGTTTATGAAAGGTCTTTTGTCTGTTCTCCGCCAGGCACTAACATTGGGTATGTCTACTTTGTATACGATAATGTTTAAGAAAATCATTAACACTCTAATGCTTGATATTGCATATTTAAATCCGTGATATTTTTAACTGCATGTGTATATTTATGGTCATGTCTACTTTTGTCCCATCTTCAGGTCTTCTGGATATTCCTCAGTAAGTTATGGAAATATGCCAGCTACTCCAGCTCCTGCTATAGGCAATCCAGACCCTAAAATTTCCATGTTGAAAGCACGCGAGGCTTTTATCCAGACCCAGATTGAGGTAATCTAATTTGCTGTTGGATAACACTTATTTAGTGATTTCATCTTAAGGTGCAACTTTTAACTAGTTGTCTTCAGATATTTCTAGGTGTGACTTGGAATTGTTCTCTGTGCAAATATTAATTCATACTCCAAGTAATGATGATTATTTATATGCTTTTAATGGTTCTTTACAAACTGCAGGAGCCTGCAGAACATTATTGATATGCCCTTGTTGTAGATTGTCTCATATATTTTTTAGCCAATCGGTCTTAATAAGTATATCAAACTCTTTTAGTAGACCATCTGCAATTTTCTGCGAACTGTTTAATAGCCACGTTGAAACCTGAATATCTTTTTAACAGCATTCATTATGATATGTGGTTGTGTCTTCGACCTCTTGCACTTTACTTACCTAAATAAATACGGGGTCATCTATTTTTCTATTCCTCATTTTCATCGTGATTCTTCATCTTTCAAAATGCCTAGGTAAGTGTGATATGAAAGTATATTTGCTTTCATTACTTGCATATAACCCTGATTACTAACTGTACGATAATGAACAGACCTCACAATTTTCCTCTCTTAATCATGGTATACATAAATCATTTCCATCTCCCTACAAACGTAATAGGGTTCAACCAAATTTGTTTTCATTAGAACCTAGAGGTTTGGAGCCTCCTCTCTGTACAGGAGAAGTTTGCTCTCATCATAGTGTTAATTACAGATGCACTCCCTTTACTACGAGATTTAGCTATTTATCACTGACGCTCAAATTTATTAGCACATACACCCACTGATCCTGGGATGATGCTACTTTTTGTTAGTTTCTAAATTCCAGTGAGAATACATGGGACTGTTCTTGACAGCTGTCTTATACTTTGACCATCAATTGATTCTCACAGGAGTTCAAAAACTAATGGAAAAGTAACACCGTCATCATGATTAGGAGTGTACATGCTAATAAAATAGTGTCAGATTGCTGATTGACCACTGTAGTATCGTTGTTTTGAACTTACTACCCCTCTAGTTTTATTGTTGCAAACAGAACCACTGGGTGATTTTTCTTTTTGTCTCTTTTACCCTGGCTATTTTTCAAAAACTAATTTCTTTTTCTCTGAGGGTAAAAGAGTCAATAAATTTCACTCGGTTCTCTCTGGGAAAATGAAACCAGAGAACTAGTAAGTTCCAAACATCAATACTACTGGGGGTCCATCTTCAAATTATCCCTAAAATAGGTCATGGATGATTAGCAGATACACCCCTATAGTCCAGGGAGTACATCTGCATTTAATCCTCTGATATACACCAGATACGCCAATTAACTATCTTCTATAACCATTTTATGACAGATCCTGCGAAGCGAGTTGCAAGCTGTGCAGAAACAAAAGAAAGACGAGGACAAGGCAAGCATTGGAGATGCAGATGGTGCTGTCTCTGATATCAAGGGAAAAGCCATTGTCAATGCTTCCTTATAGAGTTGGCTGACTTTATTTAGCATGAAAAGCGATATGAAAATACTCGGTATGTATGCAGAGATTAAAACATTAGCTGAGAAATATGTATGACCTGTGGGATATCCCCACAAAAAAAAAACGATTAATCCCTGAAATGTTCCGGTATATAATAATAACATGTAAAGATTTTTGTTGATACTTGTCTTGAAATAATGTAGTGCATCACATTCATATGCTCGTAGATAGTTAATTTTGATTACGTTCATATTCTAAGCACATCCACAAATAAGAGTGAATGCTCGATTTTCTTTTCTCACTGCTGTCACTCAACGAGACTAGATAAAAATGAATTCCCCTTTGGAAAGTTTCTTTTTAGTTTTTAGCAAATTAAAGGGCAGAGAATTTCTGGTGCTTTCATTTTAAAAAAATAATAATTTGCCCTGTTTTTTATTTTCGTAGTGCGACTTTACAATGAGAAGGCCAATTACTGTGCTGTCCTTGTGGAAATTTTGTTGCTTCGAATGATCAAGGATTTGATAAGTACAAAACAAAATCATATTATTGATGTCCTGTGCAATGAGTCTATCATGTCTGAACTTTTGGGATCAGAAAATATGGCATTTGATGAAGAAGACACGGGAGAATGAAAAATGCTAAAGAAAGAAAAAAGGAAAATATCGCTGAAGGACAGGAGAGAAGCAGTGTTGATTGTGAAGGAGTAAAAATTTCTAGTTAAAAGACAGGATTAAACAATCCAGTGTCCCGAGGTTTGGTGTAATTACACTGGTGATCCTGAAGTCTACATATCTATCTGGGTACTTCTGAGATCACAAATTGTAACTACATAGTTGATCTTGGAGCTCAAATGACAATTAACTCTTAAGATTGTACATATAACTATAATCAGTAACTTCAGGATTAGACATGTAGATACGCAAACTTCAAGGACACTCGTGTAATCACACCAGGCCTCAAGGTAGCAGATTTTAATTAATCCTTAAAGAATTGAGAGAACAACAGTGAGATAATATACTATCACGTTGAGTGAAAGAAAAAAACCAAAACCGAAAATTCAAGATGTATAAACGTATTTTTGTTGGGTGGATTTCTGTGGACAGGGTATAGACTACTCTACTCACCATAGAGAAGATAAAAAGGGGGGTTTTTCAGCAAAAATAAAAAATAAAATAAAAAGAAAAGGTTTATACATCCAACCTCATGCATTTATATTTCTCCCAAGTGCTAGTATTGCAGGAAAGAAGAAATACATATACCAGCAATTGTACTCTAATGCGCCAAGAAATAATAGGCGCTCGTATGGAACGATTAAGTGCAAGTTTATATGTTAAATGTTGCTACACATGAATGTTATCTTTCAGAGTTGTGCCTTCGTTTGTATCACATGCTAGCACAAATATCAAAATATAATGAATGGATAAAAAAATTGGTGGACAAAAGGCTTATATCCTCTATCTCTTTATATATATATGAGATTAATGAGTATCCTTGTCAAGGAGGAGATTTTCCTTTTTGACAATGATGTGACACAACCCACACTAACTCAAATTCTCTCTCCTACTTTATGACATGGTGAAGATTGTTTCACATCAGCGTAAAGGAGGAAAATCCCCTCCTTGAGAAGAATACCCATTAATCTCTTTATATATATATATATATATATATATATATGTTTCTATCCACTAAAAACTTATGTTAACTTAAGTGGATGGTCCATTAAAGTTTCTATCCACTCATGTTGTCTAGGGATCCTTGTATGATATGAAGAGACTTTTTATATATATAAATGAGTCTTGAAACTTTGTCTCTCCCGCTAGAGCCTTCTATTTCTTTTGCACTTCAAATTTAAGCACATGCACTCCAACTTGGACGTCCTGTGACCTTCACTATCATATGCTTCGTCGTGGCGCCTCCACCTCTCTTGTACGCACCAAGATATCCTCCACCTCTAACATTAGAAGCAAATCAACCATGTTCTCCTCCTGAACTGATCTTGACAATAGCCTTTCCCCACTTGCTGTCATTGTACTCCACCTGCATCGGTCGTCTCGAATCATATTGGTGCACCTCTCCTACTCCACACTACGAGCCGGATGCCTCTATATCTCCATCACTTGCCTTGGACTGAATATGAGCGCTCATCGTCTTCAAGTCCAATGCTGCCATCTCCATCTTCCTATGTGTTACTCGGTCATGCTCGCTTGCAAGCTCCACCTAATCTGGTACTGTCCTCCTCGAATCTATACACAAACCAACTCATGCTCGTTATCTGCCATCAGATCTATCTTGTCATTGAATAGCGGAATATCAAACTTTAGATCCGAATAAGTCATCATCCTCTAACAGTAATTAAAATTCAAATTAGTCACTGTAGAGATTGAATTTAATAAAACCGACGTAAAAAATAAACTCAGCACGTCAAAAAACCCTGGGAACAACTCATGGATCACCAAAATCTGACTCTAAATCCTTGATCAAAAGACAAATCAATCTCAACTGTCGGATCTGCATGAACAGTATCCCGTGCCGCTATAGTTCCCTGCTATAGTATCAGTTGATGCTTAGATTGGTTCGTCCCTTCGGGGTGAAGGAATGAAGAATCCCGCTGTAGGAGTTCGGCCCGCCCCACGGCGGGTGTCGAGCGGAAGGTAGGTGCTCGCTGGTGAATCAAACAGTCGATCGAGAGAAGAGGACCGGCTCCGCTCATGCCGTCACTGCGATGAAACAGAGGGAGTTGGTGTGAGAAGGGGTCATCTATTTGCATGACTCTGAGCCTGGTTCTTTGATCTAGAAAACTCCTTCCTCGTTGCATAGATAAGAAGAACAACCGTGAGAGGGCGGGGACCATTTCCCCTATGGTACCTCCGAAGGTCAAGTCAGTTGATCATCTTGCATGAGGTTAAAAAGAGAAATTTTAGGAGCTTTAGAACTTAGGTGTTCTAGTGTGCCCTCCTGTGTATCTTCTATAGACTAGGGGAATTTTTCTTCTTTAACCCCTTTCTACAGTTAGGGTTATACCTGTATATATGAAGGTGGTGAGGATATCCTCAGTCATTTTGGCCATTTTGATGGTAGTGTCCCAGGTGGGAAGGGGGCAGGGAGCTGGGCTTTCTCTGCCTACCAAGTGTTGATCTATGGTTGGAGGAGAAGTCTTTCCCATTGTAAGGAGGCGGGCCTCCGCTATTTCCGGGAAGTGACTAGTGAGAGTTTGTAGGCGGGTTGCTGAAGTGTCCTT
>NC_033798.1:11594207-11642136 GCF_001876935.1 Asparagus officinalis
ATTCCAGCCATAGGGAGGTGGGCCTCCGTAATTTCTGGGAAGTGACTAGTCATGGCCCACGTGCTGAGTCAGGCCACAGGGCAACTAAAGGAGTGGCGATGGGACGTATCAGCTTGGATCACCATGCTGATACATATCCGAAGAGGTTCTGGTCTGATCTTATCCTTTGAGCAAGGAGGTGTCGGACCCGGAGTCGCTCCTGGTAGGCTCCTCAGTGGAGTCAGCCTTGCTTGTCTTTGTTCGACTGGTCCCGTCCCGTGAGTCACCGAGAATTCGGCGAGTCAGCGGAGTCAGCCTCTTGGGCCTGGGCCGCTAAACTTGGAAGGGACCTGGCTGTCGGCACTTATCATGATTTTGCTAAGACTGTATCTTAAGCGATTGACACTATAACAGTTGGCCCTTTTCGCTTGGAGTCAAGTTTCAGTCGGGTCCGAGTGAAATAAAAAGATGTGTCAATCTGTTTCTGACTTAAGAGATTTGTTGGGCCTCTGCTGCCTGGGTTATTGCTGATGTCATGGTAACGTCCTTCTTCTGACGTGATTCTACACTCATTGTTTCGTGTTCTTGGGGATCTAAACCGTCGATTAAGGAATCGAAGTGTCAGGAATAGTGTAGGGCGTCTCGCTCCCGTGGCATTAGGATGTGGGGTAATAAATGAGGGCGGCGCTTCATTCTTCGAGCGAACCGTTTTGGATTCCGAGGTGGATCTTATTTGGTTGCTTCGAAGACTGCAACATCTCTTCGCATCCTTCTTTGATCTTTGTAGGATCTCTATAAATAACTTTTCTTGGGGCAGAGATAATTTCTCCCAAGAAACTCTATGCCATTGAGAATTTCATCTTCTATTTTAGCAATCTCCCATGGCTCTCCTAACTTCTGCTTCTGACGATCATAAGAAGAGGCTCGCCGCTCTTTAGATGTTTCATTCGAGGGTGATAATGGATGAAGTGGCGACATTGTATGACCTATACAATATTCCACGCACCCTGACTCTGGGGGCGCCGACATGTGTTACGCCAGTGCATGTCCACAATGAGGATCATGTGCCTCTGTTTGTGGCACATCTGAGGTGTGGGTTGCGGCTGCCTCTGCACCCTTTTATTAAAGAGGTGCATGCCGCTCTGGGGGTTTTCCCTTCTCAGTTCCACCCACATGCAATGGGAGTCTTGGTGGCATTCATTGATGCTTGCCATATCATGGGGGTCAAGCCCAGTATAAGGTTGCTTGGGCATTTCGTGAGCGTGGGGTCAGCTGAGGGTGACCCACATTACTTTTTTTGCTACATGGGTAACTTCAAGTTTGTCGTCAATTTTCAAGAGTTAGATGAGGACTGGAGGAGGTTCTTTGTGTGGGTCTATGGCGCTGATCGTGTATTCTCCTGCTCTAATTGGCCGGATGTGAATGAGGATGTACTGAGGCCGAAGGTCCTTAGTGAACTTGAGGCGAGGGATCTCGAGATGATCCGCTCTCATGCCGGGCCTTGTGAGCACAACGCTCTATTTGAACAAGTATTCCCCAGGGCGAGGGGTCTCTTGACGGTCTCCACTGATCTTGTGACGAGAGTCCTTCCTCCATCAATGGTGGTCCGTAAAAAGAGGGCTGAAGACGAGGAGACGGGTCCCTCTAGGAGGCCCTTGAAGAGGTTGAGGGAAGGCCTCAACGCTAAAGAGATGGCCAGCTTGATGCCTAGAGTGTTTAAGATTGCTTCCTTAATCAGGGGTCAGACCAGGATCGGGAGGGAGTCCTTGGTCAAATTTGTTAGGGAGTCTTCGTCGGCTGTGGGGGAGTCGACAGTTACTCGGCTTGGTCATCGGTCTAATGCAAGGCTCGTAGATGAGTCTTCTCCTTTCGTGGAACCGGTGGTTCTGCTGTCTGAGAGAGATGCTTCCATCCCTATCTTTTCCCTCCCATCGATACGTCACCCTGGCGAAGACCCTATAGGGATGAGCGGAGCTGTCAATGGGATAGCTGGAACTAGTTTAGGCCAAGGAGAGGCTGGTGTTGGCCTTATAGTTTTGATGATGATTTGTCAAACAATTTATAGCTAATCTATTTTTTAGTTTTTGTGGTTTGTTTTTCTCTTTATAGGAATTCAACACATGACGATCAAGAGTTAAAGATTCAAGTTCATGTGTGCGTAATCATCTAGGTATAAGAGTAGATTTGTTTACATATATCGTATGACTATATTTAAGCTCAATATGTAAACACAACACAAGTTTGACTTTTTTTATCATAGAAATAATTTTTTATCAAACTTTATTACAATAGTTTTTATTTCATGTTTACATCTCTTTCATACTTCATAATATATATATATAATGTATGCATGATATATATACAAAAGTTTATAAGTCATAGTTCAATTTTTATGTTCACGAAAAACAGGTTTTATGAATACTTTTCAAAAACAGTGAGTTTTCACAAACAAAAATTACATTTTTAAAAATTCCTTTTCGAACATATTTATTTTATCAGTTAGAAACTTTCCCTAAAGTTTTACTATTTTTGGAAATGATTTAATATTTTTAATGTATTTTCAAACTCAGCCATAAACAGGTTCAAAACCTGATTATGTTTTGTATCAGTTTGCGGTCGATTGCCACGGTCGACCGCCAGCAGTTCAGAAACCCATTTTGCTCTTTAATGGATCGCGGTCGACCGTGGCTCATCCAGAGACTTTCGCGGTCGACCGTCATGGTCGACCGCCTGTTTTTCAAAGCCATTCTACTGTTCTTTGTGCTTCGCGGTCGACCGCCAGTTCTTCACGGTCGATCGCCGAATTAATCATTGTGTTGCAATTGCTATTTTCTGATTTGATTCTCTAGGGTTATCTTGGTCTTTTAAGTGTTGTTTTGGCTGATGTCTTGAGTGGGTATAAATACCCTAGTGCTTTCCTCTTTCAAAAACCAAGAGTTTTGTTTACAGTGAGTTTTATCAAAAGATTAAAAAGTGTTTAAGCTGGTTTTGTTGGTCTGTTTCAAAATAAGTTTGCTTCAGCAAGAAGAGGCTTTCAATTCCAACTGAGGATCTTATCCTCGTCATCTTCTATAGTTCTTCTTGTTTATTGAGAAGTTTTCTAAACTCATTTTCATATAGCTTATTATTTCATTTTCATATCTTAACTATATTAATTGAGTTGCATATTTTCTATTTGCTTTTATCACACACACCTTATTGAGCTTATAATATTTTCATATAATATATTGTTGGGTAGTGGTGTGTGATTTAGTGAGAGTGAGCTTCATTGTGTTCTCATTTATTATTGAGAACAAATCATTGTATTTAAACCCTTATTGTGAGTATCACTTATAATACACTTGTACACCGAGAGAAGTGTGAGGCGTGAGATGGGGTCGAATCCAATAGGAGTGGCGTCGGTTGACAAACCTAGGGAGATGTTGTATCCGAGCACTTGAGGAGGAGGACACAGGCTAGAATCCTACACTTAGTGTGTAAAGTGTGATTGCATAATGTTTGTTGTGTGAAAGTTTTTGGTAAACTTGTAAACCGAGTGTGTAGAAGTTCCGGCTTCCAAACCGGTTGTGATAATGGATATCTCCTCGAGGTGAGTAGCAGGGACGTAGGTCGTGGGGACCGAACCTCATAAACATATCGTGTGTTTGTGTTTGCTTAGCGTATATCTTATTTGTGCTTTTTCTTGTTCATATCTATCTCATATATCTCTTGCAATATCAAATTAATCAATATAATTTTAATTGGTATAAAATCAGGATTAGATTAGTATAAGATCCTAATCACCCCCTCTAGGATCTAACAATTGGTATCAGAGCTTGGTGCTCTTTGATTTAAGGACTAATCACCTTGAATTAAAGATCTAAGTTATCGTTTTTTGTGCTAATCTAGTTTTGATTGTATTTTTGCTTCTTGCATATAATCATTATGGATTTGTATGATGCATCTAGTCTAGGTTATGCTATTAATATTGCTCCTCATTTGGATATCTTTCCCTATGCTCAATGGTGTATTAGATTCAAACTTTTTGTTCAATCTAAACAATTCGATTTATGAGAAATTATTGAGGATGCTTATATTATTCCCACTTCGGAAAAATCCAAGTGGAATAAAGATGATAAAAGAATGTTTAATATGAACAAGCTTTTGTTAGAATATTTGCTTGGTGTTTTTTACTCATCCTTTTCTAACAAATTTGTTCATTTTGATAGTGCTTACACCTTATGAAAATTTATTGAAGCACATCAAGGGGACTTGGAGGCTATCCAACAAGCGTTGAAAAATTCCGCTTTGAGTTCTAAAGAAGCCTCATCTCCATGTACACGACCACTAGGTGATAACCCTAGTGAGGTATGCGAGCTTGACAATGATGATGATATTACTTTTGATGAGCTTGCGCTTGAATTTGAAAAATTATACAATAGCTATATTAATTTAAAAAGAAAGCATGTTAATATAAAATCCACTCATGAAACACTAGTCACTAAGTTTGATTTCATTGCAAATGAAAATGTAATTCTTAAAGATTGCAATGGAAATTTGAGATTATAAAATACTAGATTACTTAATGAAAAATATGATGCCATGTTAGAAGTAGAGATTAGTAAAAATAAATTAAACTTTATGATGAATGATCATGTTAATCCTACTTCTAGTAGCAATGCTTGCATGCACAATAATGAGTTGAATCAAATGAAAAAACGCATATCAACATTAGATTCAACACTAAATACTTGTATTACAAATAACAAAAAACTTATGGACTTGTGTGCAAAGCACTATGATAATTCTTCTAAGAAACCTATTCACTATGCACGCATGTATGAAAAAATTCACAAATGTTCTATTTGCGGTCTTGAAGGCCATTTAGCCAAATTTTGTCATAATGCACAAAAGCTTGAAAAGCCTATTCATGATTGTGCATCCCATCAAGCTTCTTCATCTCATACACATGTACACACACATAGTATAAATCATAAACATACTCATGTGTACAAATAAAGCTTCTTCATCTCATACACATGTACACACACATAGTATAAATCATAAACATACTCATGTGTACAAATATGAATATTGTGGTCGTTTTGGTCATTTGGCCATGTTTTCTTTTGATTTGAAAAAAATTCTCGTTTGCAAAATAATTATAAAGAAAAACATATTTTTGCAAATGAACCACGTGCACATCATTTCGGTTAACACAAACTATTCAAACCCCTACATTGCACAAATTGTAATCGTATGGGTCATGTTTATGATTTTTTTTGACCGTATCGGTGCACAAAATACGCCTAAATGAGTTCATAACCTTAGAGCCTTGGATTTACATGATATGGGTCATATCCCAAATTTTATTGGTACCAAAAAGATTTGGGTACCAAAATGAGCTCTATTTCACATTTTTTGTTTTTGAAAAATTGGTTTTGAGCTTAAATGTTGATCTTTTTATTTTCTCAAAATCCAGATTTAACCATATTTTTACTGTTATTTTTATCGTGGTCGACCGCCACGGTCGACTGTAAATGTTTCTGCCGTAGAGAACAGTCTCTGTGACTGTCGTGGTCGACTGTCACGGTCGAACACGAGGGATTTTTTTTCTGTTTCGTTTTATTTTTCTTATCGGGTTTTGATTTTTAGTTGCTAACTGTTCTAAACCTGAATCACTTACCACCTTTGATTTCACTTTTGAGTGGATCCAGGCCGTTGATTCTTCTTCTCATATAACCCGACCCTTTCTATTCCCTTCATTCGAAATTATTTCCCCAAATCGGTCGATTTATCCTCACGGTCGCCCGTCGTTCCACTTCGATCGACCGCGGCTCTCTTTCATCGATTCCTATTGGGAATTAGCTTGGGTAATCTCTTTTCATCACTCTTGATTTCTATTCCTGTCGATTGCTCCTGTTTTCTATTTCTAGGATTTCTGTTAGGGTTAATCTTTCAAATCCTATTATTGATCTTAACTTGATATCATGCCTCCTAGAAAGAAATCAAAACATGATATTGGTTCTTCATCTAGTGCCGCCAACTATGAGGATTTTCTGCTTTTTAAATCCTTAGTTAAGAAATATAGGGATCTTTGTAAGTTGAAAATTCTATCTGGTAGATACATCAAATATGAGGAATTTTGAAAATTCTATCTGGTAGATACATCAAATATGAGGAATTAGCCATTTGTAACATTCATGAGATTCTATCTGATGTTGGGTTGCATAATCTGTTAGATATATGAGGAATTAGCCATTTGTAACATTCATGAGATTCTATCTGATGTTGGGTTGCATAATCTGTTAGATATGGAACGTAAGGTTCCTCATTACCTCTTTCTTGTATATCTATTTTATGCAAACTTATCTGTTTCCTCTTCAGCTGATGGTCTTCAAACCATCAATACATGTGTTAAAAATGTTCATATATCATTTTCTGCTGACGAGCTTGCGGGAATCCTAAAGATCCTATCAAGTGACGTTGAGCTTATGTCCATTGAACACATTGATCAGAATGTGAACAATCTTATGTTTAAGCCCGGTTTCTCTTATCCTATGAACAACAAGTCACTTAATCCCACAGGCAAAATTATCGCTCGAATTGTTGCTCAAAACCTCATTCCTAAAACCGGTAGCTTTGATCACTTTGCTCCTGACAAAGTAAATGTTGTGTATGCTATTTTTTCCAAGATAAAAATGAATTGGGCAAATGTTTTTTTTTTAAAATATGGCATGCAAGCATTTTAAGTTCCTCCCCTTTGGTTCCTTCATCACTATTATCCTTCAACACTTCGGTGTAGATCTTACTCATGAAACCAAAGTTGATCCAAGCAAGGAGTATTTCGATAGGGTTGCCCTCTATCGAATGCAGCTTTTAGATTCCTTATCTTCTGCTCCTACTGAACCATCATCCTCTCGATCTTGTTCTAGAGCTTCTACCATTTCTGCTTCTGAGGTCTTTGATCGTCTGGATCGTCTTGAGACTCAGGTCTCGAGCATTCAGAAGGATGTTAGGACTCTCCTTAGCCTTCAGCGTCAGTCTCTTGGGATTTAGGATCCCTCTTCTGGCTCTAACACTGGATCTGAAGAGGGTTCTGAAGAAGGATTTGCCTCTGGCTCTGGTTCTGGATCTGGCTCTACATCTGAATTTGATGATGGTGGTGATTGATGCTGGATTTTATGGATTTATGTTTTGAAGAAAATCTAGATATTTCTCTTTTGTTTTAAAATTGTAATAACTATTATGGTTTATGTCTGAATACTGTGTGATCTTGTGGAACTATTTATGTTTCTTATGGTTATGATAGCTTATGACTGTCTTTTTATGGTTCTTATATCATTTGAACAATGTATTTTGAAAATATGCTATTAAGGATGCTTTTTGTTAAAAGTTTGGTTTGGTTTCTAATTTCATATGCTTATGATCTTAGTAGCTTGTTAAAATGTTTATGGATGTTTAGCCCCTATATATGTTCTTTTGTTTGTTGTTATGTCATTTATGCAAATTGACAGGGGGAGTATTGACTATACATTTGCTTAACATCTGTGCATGAATGCAGGGGGAGCATTGCTCCTATTTTCCCCCTTTTTGATGTTGTCAAAGGGGGAGAAAAACTACATGTTTATTGGTTTTTATTCATGTTGATGTTTGGTTTATTCATATGAATTTTATCTCTTTTCATAAATTGTTTGCCATCATCAAAAAGGGGGAGATTGTTGGCCCTATAGTTTTGATGATGATTTGTCAAACACTTTATAACTAATCTATTTTCTAGTTTTTATGGTTTGTTTTCTCTTTATAGGAATTCAACACATGGCGATTAAGAGTTAAAGATTCAAGTTCATGTGTACGCAATCATCTAGGTATAAGAGTAGATTTGTTTACATATATCGTATGACTATATTTAAGCTCAATATGTAAACACAACACAAGTTTGACTTTTTCTATCATACAAATGATTTTTTTATCAAACTTTGTTACAATAGTTTTTATTTCATGTTTATATCTCTTTCATACTTCATAATATATATATAATATATGCATGATATTTATACAGAAGTTTACAAGTCATAGTTCAATTTTTATGTTCATGAAAAACAGGTTTTATGAACACTTTTAAAAAACTGTGAGTTTTCACAAAAAAATTGTATTTCCAAAAATTTCTTTTCAAACATGTTTATTTTATCATTTAGAAACTTTTCCCAAAGTTTTACTATTTTTGGAAATGATTTAATATTTTTAATGTATTTTTCAAACTCAACCATAAACAGGTTCAAAACCTGATTATGTTTTGTATCAGTTTGCGGTCGACCGCCACGGTCGACCGCCAGCAGTTCAGAAACCCATTTTGCTCTTTAATGGATCACGATCGATCGTGACGGTCGACCGTGGCTCATCCAGAGACTTTCGCGATCGACCGTCTGCTTTTCAAAGCCATTCTACTGTTCTTTGTGCTTCGCGGTCGACCGCCAGTTCTTGCAATGGCACTTAAACACTAGAAGGGGGGTTGAATAGTGTTTATGAAATCTAATACGAAAATTTTAAATTTCAATAAAATAATATTACAAAGAGTAAGAAGGATCAAACCAGTATGTAGACAATCACAGAAAATTGCATACGCAAACACACGGATTTATACTGGTTCGGTCCTCCAGACCTACATCCAGTCCCCAAGCCTCGCTTGAGATTTCTCCACTATTTCCACTTGCAAAACAGCAAGCACTTGCAACCCGCAAGCAAACAGTACAACTTCGACAATCTTCAATTGCCAATGCCACAACAATCTCTTCTTTCAAGAGATTATCAAATCAAAAACAAGATGGTACAACTTTCTCTTCCTATAAGCCTTGATGTGTAGATGTGAGTGACTTACAATAGGCTATAGGAATGGTTTTTGTTCTAGATTGGTGGAACTTTTATCAAGAACAAAACTGAAATTTACAAGCAGTTTTTCTCTTCAAAATGATCTTAAGAAGTCAAGAAAAACTCAAGTTTTTTTAGAAAAGATTGAGAGAGAAATTTTCAGAACTTAACACCTATTTATAGGTATAATTTTCGTTCAAAAATATTCAAAAATAACTGCCAAAAACGTTCATATTCATTTGAAAAATATAGCTGTTAGAATGGCTGTCTGGTCGACCAGATTGAGGCCTGGTCGACCAGACAGAGAAATTCTGGAAAACTTCTGTCTGAGTCTGGAGCCTCTAGTCGACCAGGTACATATCTGGTCGACCAGACAGAGATTTTTCAGAATCTCTGTATCTGGCAGTTATATCTGGTCGACCAGAACTATCTTTGGTCGGCCAGAAACCATATTTTTGATATTTTCAATAGATTAATAACTTATTTATATGTTGATTAAAATTAGGATTATACTTAGAATATTTTTTTATGATTTTCTAAGTAAATAATGTGTGTTGTGTGTGTGATCAAGGCTTGTACAAAAATTCTAAAAGAAAAGATAAAATTTTACATCTTCATCTTTTGATCTTCGAAATAGCCTTGAGAATTTGATTGTTGCTTTGAGATATATATCTTGAATCTGTAGTAAAATATGTTAGATAAATAATGATTTGTTATCATCAAAATACAAGAGATATTGTAACATCAACCATGTTCCCAACATTCTTCACGGTCGACCGCCGAAATAATCGTTGTGTTGCAACGGCTATTTTTTGATTTGATTCTCTGGGGGTATCTTGGTCTTTTAAGTGTTGTTTTGGCTGATGTCTTGAGTGGGTATAAATACCCCAGTGCTTCCCTCTTTCAAAAACCAAGAGTTTTGTTTATAGTGAGTTTTATCAAAAGATTAATAAGTGTTTAAGCTGGTTTTGTTGGTCTGTTTCAAAAGAAATTTGCTACAGCAAGAAGAGGCTTTCAATTCCAACTGAGGATCTTATCCTCATCATCTTCTATAGTTCTTCTTGCTACAGCAAGAAGAGGCTTTCAATTCCAACTGAGGATCTTATCCTCATCATCTTCTATAGTTCTTCTTGTTTATTGAGAAGTTTTCTAAACTCATTTTCATATAGCTTATTATTTCATTTTCATATCTTAGCTATATTAATTGAGTTACATATTTTCTATTTGCTTTTATCACACACACCTTATTGAGCTTATAATATTTCCATACAATATATTGTTGAGTAGTGGTGTGTGATTTAGTGAGAGTGAGCTTCATTGTGTTTTCATTTATTATCGAGAACAAATCATTGTATTTAAACCCTTATTGTGAGTATCACTTGTAATACACTTGTACACCGAGAGAAGTGTGAGACGTGAGACGGGGTCGAATCCAATAGGAGTGGCGTCAGTTGACAAACGTAGGGAGAGGTTGTATCCGAGCACTTGAGGAGGAGGACACGGGATAGAATCCTACACTTAGTGTATAAAGTATGATTGCATAGTGTTTGTTGTGTGAAAGTTTTTGGTAAACTTGTAAACCGAGTGTGTAGAAGTTTCGGCTTCCAAACCGGTTGTGATAGTCGATATCTCCTTGAGGTGAGGAGCGAGGACGTAGGTCATGAGGATCGAACCTCGTAAACATATCGTGTGTTTGTGTTTGCTTAGCGTATATCTTATTTGTGCTTATTCTTGTTCATATCTATCTCATATATCTCTTACAAGATCAAATTAATCAATATAATTTTAATTAGCATAAAATTGGGATTAGATTAGCATAAGACCCTAATCACCCCCCTCTAGGGTCTAACAGCTGGCGCCGACATGAAGATTTTGGAGGATAAGATAGATGTAGACCTCCATCAAACTCTCCAAGTTTGCTTGGCTTAAGGAGCTTCTCTGTCGCAAGCTTTGCTTGATCGGCAAGCTCAGGAAGAGTTGGCCAAGGAAGACGTAGAGAAGAGGGCCGCTACCTTGGAGGCCGAACTGGCTCAAAAGGAGGGTGCATAGCGTTGGGAGCTGGATGGAAGGGAGCAGCTATTGTCTGACCGCGACCTCCAAATCATTCTTTTGGAGAAGGAGATTGAATCCGAAGGGCGTCGGTGAGCGACCGCTGAGGCAAAAGCTCGATTGAGATGCCTTTCGCTTGAGAGATCAAGGAGAGATCTCGAGGAGCATAGGGAGTAAGTGTTGAAGGATTGGCATCGGAGCTCTGTTGGGAGGGTTGAGATAGCCCTCACGTGCAAAGTTGGGGTCGATTATTTTGCTTCTCTGGTACCTACTCACTCGCATCCTCTTGTCGATCGCTCTACCCACCTCACGTCTCCTGTTGTGTTACCCTCTTGAGGGAGGTCTAACAAAGTGGAGGGAGGTTGGACTTGTCGTCTACTATTGAGAGAGTGCCAGGCTCTGCTCCTGGATTTAGTCGAGAGCTCTGATGTCTTTGTATTTTTTTTCTCTTTCTTCTTTTTTCTCTTTTTTTGTTAGCCTTGTTAGGCCTTTTGTACACCACAAAGAGATGTAATAGAAATTTTCTTCTTTGAATGAGAATCGATTTGCTTTGTTTCAAAACCGTTGATCTTGATTAAAGGGATGGTTAACTTTGCATGGTCGAATGGAAACCCTGGGGTTGATTGCCTAGGTCTTACGTATGTGCCTAGGTCTTCATAATTCTTGTATGACCGAGAGACGACTGTGGGAGTCGGCCATAAAGTTGTGCCTTGGTCTTATTCTAAAAAGGAGCCAAGGGCTTTGAAATCTGACTTAGAAGTTAAACTATGCAGGCTCTTGAGAGTTGACTAGGTTTTAGGCGTCTTTGACCCTGAATGACAACCCGTAGGTTGAGCGCCTAGGTCTTACGTAGGTGCCTAGGTCTTCATAATTCTCGTATAGCCGAGAGGCGATAGTGGGAGTCAGCCAAAGAGTTGTGCCTTGGTCTTATCCTGAAAAGGAGCTAAGGGCTTTAAGATTCGACCCTGAAGACGAACCACCTAGGCTCTTGAGAGTCCACTAGGATTTTGGCGTTTTAGACGCTGAATGACAACCCGTAGGTTGAGCGCCTAGGTCTTACGTAGGTTCCTAGGTTGTTCATAATCCTCGTATTGCCGAGAGGTGACCGTGGGAGTCGGCCATAGAGTTGTGCTTAGGGCTTATTATGAAAAGGAGCCAAGGGCTTTGAGATTCAACTAAGAAGTCGAACCACCTAGGCTCTTGAGAGTCGACTAGGATTTGGGCGTCTTTGACACTGAATGACAACCCTGAGGTTGAGCGCCTAGGTCTTACGTAGGTGCCTAGATCTTCATAATCCTCATACGGTTGAGAGTCGACTATGGGGGTTGGCCATAGAGTTGTGCCTTGGGCTTATTCTAAAAAGGAACCAAGGGATTTAAGATTCGACTGAGAAGTCAAACCACCTAGGCTGTTGAGAGTCGACTAGGATTTGGGTGTTTTTGACGCTGAATGATAACCCTGAGGTTTAGCGCCTAGGTATTACGTAGGTGCCTAGATCTTCATAATCCTCATATGTCCGAGAGGCAACTGTGGGAGTCGGCTATAGAGTTGTGCATTGGGCTTATCCTGAAAAGGAGCCAAGGGCTTTGAGATTTGACTGAGAAGTTGAACCACCTAGGCTCTTGAGAGTCGACTAGGATTTGGACGACTTAGACGCTGAAGACAACCTGTAGGTTGAGCGCCTAGGTCTTACGTAGGTGCCAAGGTCTTCATAATCCTCGTATGGCCAAGAGGCGACTGTAGGAGTCGGCCATAGGGTTGTGCCTTAGGCTTATCCTGAAAAGGAGCTAAGGGCATTAAGATTTGACTAAGAAGTCGAACCACCTAGGCTCTTGAGAGTCGACTAGGATTTAGGCATCTTTGACGCTGAATGACAACCCTGAGGTTGAACACCTAGGTTTTACGTATGTGCCTAGATCTTCATAATCCTCGTATGGCTGAGAGGCGACTATGGGAATCAGCCATAGAGTTATGCCTTGGGCTTATCCTAAAAAGGAGCCAAGGGCTTTAAGATTCAACTGAGAAGTCGAACCACCTAGGCTCTTGAGAGTCGACTAGAATTTGGGCGTCTTTGACGCTGATTGCCAACCCTGAGGTTGAGTGCCTAGGTCTTACATAGGTGCCTAGGTCTTCATAATCCTCGTATGGCTGAGAGCCGGTTGTGGGAGTCAGCTATAGAGTTGTGCCTTGGGCTTATCTTGAAAAGGAGCCAAGGGCTTTGAGATTAGGCTGAGAAGTCGAACCACCCAAGCTCTTGAGAGTCGACTAGGATTTGGGTGTCTTAGATGCTGAATGACAACCTGAGGTTGAGCACCTAAGTCTTACGTAGGTTCCTAGGTCTTCATAATCCTCATATGACTAAGAGGCGCCTATGGAAGTCGATCATAGAGTTATGTCTTGGGTTTATCCTGAAAAGGAGCAAAGGGCTTTGAAATTCGACCCTAAAGTCGAACCACCTAGGCTCTTGAAAGTTGACTAGGATTTGGTCATCTTTGACACTAAATGACAACCCTGAGGTTGAGCGCCTAGGTCTTACATAGGTGCCTAGGTCTTCATAATCCTTGTATAGCCAAGAGGTAACCGTGGGAGTCAACCATAGAGTTGTGCCTTAGGCTTATCCTGAAAAGGAACCAAGGGCTTTGAGATTCGACTGAGAAGTCGAACCACGTAGGCTCTTGAGAGTCGACTAGGATTTGGACGTCTTTGACGCTGAATGAAAACCCTGAGGTTGAGCGCCTAGGTCTTATGTATATGCCTAGGTCTTCATAATCCTCATATGCCTGAGAGGCGACTGCGGGAGTCGGTCATAGAGTTGTGCCTTGGGCTTATATAAAAAGGAGCCAAGGGCTTTGAGATTCGACTGAGAAGTCAAACTACCCAAGCTATTGAGAGTCGACTAGGATTTAGGCATCTTTGACGCTGAATGACAATCTGAGGTTGAGCGCCTAGGTCTTACGTAGTTGCCTAGATCTTCATAATCCTCGTATGACTGAGAGGCAACTGTGGGAGTCAGCCATAGAGTTATGCCTTGGGTTTATCCTGAAAAGGAGCCAAGGGATTTGAGATTCGACCCTAAAGTCGAGCCACCTAGGCTCTTGAGAGTCGACTAGGATTTGGGCGTCTTTGACCTTGAATGACAACCTTGAGGTTGAATGCCTAGGTCTTACGTAGGTTCCTAGGTCTTCATAATACTCGTTGGCTGAGAGGCGACTGTGGGAGTCAGCCATAGAGTTGTGCCTTGTGCTTATCCTAAAAAGGAGCCAATTGCTTTGAGATTCGACTGAGAAGTTGAACCACCTTGGCTCTTGAGAGTCGACTAGGATTTAGGCGTCTTTGACGTTGAATTACAACCCTGAGGTTGAGCGCCTAGGTCTTACGTAGGTGCCTAGGTCTTCATAATCCTTGTATGGCCGAGAGGTGACTGTGGGAGTCAGCCATAGAGTTGTGCCTTAGGCTTATCCTGAAAAGGAGCCAAGGGCTTTGAGATTCGACTGAGAAGTTGAACCACCTAGGCTCTTGAGAGTCGACTAGGACTTAGGCATCTTTGACACTAAATGACAACCCTAAGGTTGAGTGCCTAGGTCTTACGTATGTGCCTAGGTCTTCATAATCCTCGTATGGTCGAGAGGCGACTGTGGGAGTCGGCCATAGAGTTATGCCTTGGGCTTATCCTGAAAAGGAGCCAAGAGATTTAAGATTCGACTAAGAAGTCGATATTCTGACAGTGCAATATGAGGATTAACCTTATTTTTAATACCATCCTTTTAACAATGAGGTTTATATTTCTTTAGCAGGAAGTAGTCGTTGATACTCGTTGCTGGTGATGTTGGAGATCTTTCGGTTGAAGGGTACCTTAGGGGTTCGGTGCTGGCTTGCAGTGTTCCCTTGGACATCACGGGGCCCTTGTCCTGGTAAGGTTAATGGACTGATCGTCCTTGCCGTTTAGCGGCATAGTGAGCTGTATCGCTGTGGAATATCCAGAGCTAGGTGTGGCTTCTTTTGAATGAGGAGTTCTTTGTTCTCCGGTGGCGTTGAGTTGTCGACACTGATGTCATCTCATCAGTCATGGCATCTCTAAACTTGAAACCCCCTTGGAGTGACTGTGGGCTCATGGCTGAAATGTCAGCTTTTTAATAGATCTTGTTCCGCCACTGCAAGTTGCGCTTTCTGGTTAGCATCCCGTTGATTGAGTCTTTGGAGGTTGATGCTTGTCGGGAGGCTACCAGGCAGCTGCGGGGTTGGGGATCCCATTAATGCAACCCTAGATTATGACGCATTGTCCCTGTAATTTGATAGCAAAATCAGGGCTTTCTTGAAGAAGCCTTAGGGACTGCGTCAGTCAGACCATCTTGTACATAGAGGGATCTTTCTCTTGCTGGGATTATGCAAGTCACATGCTTCGACCATGCACCACAGTTGACGTTGTTGTGGTGCTCATTTGTAGAACAGAGGGTTGTTAATCTTCATGAGAAGACCAATTAGGATGGCGGCCCTCACGCTTTTCTCGCAATCTTATCCCAGCTCGATAAGAGCTCTCTTCCTGGTGTGGTGATGGTATGAGGTGCTTGTCGCAGGTAGGACCGCTGGCTCCTGAGTTCCGGAGAACCAATGACGATGGGAGCTTCAGTGATCTTAGATCTGATCATAGCACATATCAAGGGCTTGTGTAGACCCAACTCCGGGCTTTTTCGATGCGCTCGGCTAGAGTTCTTCCTATGAAGGCGGACAAGAAGCACCATCGATTTCTCTAGATGGACCTTCCCATAGAAGGTCCCGGCGGGAGGGTGTTCTGAGGATGAGGCAAGTAGTTGGACCATCTTGGGGGCGGTGTACCTGGCAAATACTCCCCAGAAAGTCATTATGGCCTGGGAGGAACACAAATGGCGTGGTTCCTCCAGACCATAGACCATCCCTCCTTAGCTTGAATGGCGTAACTCCTATCTTCATTTAGCTTGGATGGTGCAATTCCGCTGGTGTTCTTCAAGATTAAGAGCGATGGGCCTCTTGGTCAGAACTGTGGCTTTTATTCTCACACAAAGAAATAGGCCCACGGTGGATGCCAGACCGTTGATGCTCAGATTGGTTCATCCCTTCGGGGTGAAGAAATAAAGAATCCCTCTATAAGAGTTTGGCCCGCCCCACGGCAGACGCCGGGCTAAAGGTGCTCGCCGGTGAATCATACTGTTGATCGAGTCCAGAAGAGGACCGGCTCTGCTCATGCCGTCACTACGGTGAAGCAGAGGGAGTTGGTGTGAGAAGGGGTCATCTCTTTGCATGACTCTGAGCCTGGTTCTTTGATCTAGAGGACTCCTTCCTCGCTGCATAGACAAGAAGAACAATGGTGAGAGGGCGGGGACCATTTCTCCATGATACCTCCGATGGTCAAGTCAGTTGATCATCTTGTGTGGGGTTAAAAAGAGAAATTTTACGTGCTTTAGAACTTAGGTGTTCTAGTGTGCCCTCTTGTGTACCTTCTATGGACTAGGGGAATTTTTCTTCTTCAGCCCCTTTCTACAGTTAGGGTTATACTTGTATATATGAAGGTGGTGAGGATATCCTCGCCATTTTGGCCATGCAGATGGCAGTGTCCCAAGTGGGAAGGGGGCTAGGAGCTGGGCTTTCTCCGCCTGCCAAGTGTTGATTGATGGTTGGAGGAGAAGTCTTTCCCGTTGTAGGGAGGTGGGCCTCCGCTATTTCCGGGAAGTGACTAGTGAGAGTTTGCAGGTGGGCTGCTGAAGTGTCATTCGTCTGCCAAGTGTTGATCGGCGATTGGAAGGGAATTCATTCCGTCTAGAGGGAGGCGGGCCTCCATAATTTCTGGGAAGTGACTAGTCATGGTCCACGTGCTGAGTCAGGCCACGGGGTGACCGAAGGAGTGGCGATGGGACGTATCAGCATGGATCACCGTGCTGATACATATCTGAAGAGGTTCCGGTCTGATCTTATCCTTTGAGCAAGGAGGTGTCGGACCCTGAGTCGTTATTGGTAGGCTCCTCAGTGGAGTCGGCCTTGCTTGTCTTTGTTCAACTGGTCCCGTCCCGTGGGTCGCCGAGAAGTCGGCGAGTCGCCCTCTTGGGCCTGGGCCGCTAAACTTGGAAGGGACCTGACTGTCGGCACTTATCATGATTTTTCCAAGATTGCATCTTAAGCGATTGACACTATAATAGTACCTCACTACATTACGCCGCTGCTACAGTAATTATTATTATTTTTCCTTCTTCTTTTCATTTTGATTCTTGTAACGCCGATCTTCAATCTTATACGACGTCGTATTCTATCTTGCGAATTCGCTCACGAATCCATCAACATTGATCTGATTACACTTGTTGGGGAATTTTAGCCTCCTCACCTACCACGATTTGCGCAACTCGGAAGCTAACCACAACCAACAAGATATAAAACAACCACAATTAAGAAGAAAAACACCAAGATTTACGTGGTTCGGTCGACCAACTTCGACCTACGTCCAAGGGGTAACAATACAAGAAATCCACTATGTATCAGGGAGAACTATAAGAGGAACAACTCAACTCTCATCTCTCAATCTCTCAACCTCACATACATAGTAAACTCTCATATTCTCTTCAAAGCCCTCTCCTTGTATTCTTTTGCACGGATAAAGTCTACGAAACCCTTGCCTCTCGCACAATATTCTTGAATCAGGCTATGCCCTCTGCTAACCCTAGATTACAAGAATATTGACTCTCTCTTCTCCGCTACATCTTCTTTATACTCTCTTCTTCTTGTTTTTCCTCCAACAACACAAGAATATATATATATATATATAGAAAACAAAACCCTATCTCTAGCTTAATTAACTTCCTAATTAGAATAGGATTTAAACTTTTAATCATGATAAAACCCAAACTCCTTATCATGATCGAACCCAAACTCCTAATCATGATAGATCTCTAACCCTATCTAATTCTCATGAAGTTATACAAAGAATCAAAGATAAAATCCCAACATTACGGGCATTATATTTGCCTATCTATAATAAAAAATAAAAATAAAAAATAAAACACTTAAACACCTACTTAGCGATGAACTCTGAGGAAGTTGGTGATAAGATTTAAAAGGATCAATTAAATAAGAATGACAAGGCAAGAAATATACACGTACATCCGCATGAATACGTTATGATAATACTTCAAGACAGAAGTAATTTGCATTCCAATAGATTTGAATTGTAGAATAAATTTAATTACTTTATATACCATAATTTGTATGATGGAAGTATACGCAGTTGTGAATAATTTGCAGGACGCCCATATCTCATCTTATTGCTACTTTTTTTTACTTATTTGTAAAATATTTATATAGCCCAAAATTCAGAAGCCATTGAAAATGGGCCACAGAAGTTCACGGGCTTAATCCTCTTGAATCTGCAAAAAGATACTGAGGCAGCGAAATCAATTTTTGTGACCTCAGAAGATACAGTGGTGTAGTAACCTGCAAAAGCAAGAGTAATGCCATTTATTTCAAAGATATGATGATGAATGCAATCTCAACAACTTTGGGTTACTCTCCCATCTCCCCTCTATATAGCTTGTTGAAGATGGTAGCTTAGCTTTCATGGATTCAATCTCTAGTTTAAAGATTTTGGAAATGAGAGGCTTCGGGAAAATGATGTTTATTAAACAAGAATTTATGTGCATGATACAAAGAGGTTAGAAAGATACTTTCTTTTTCTAACCTCATCAACTTCCACCTAAGGCTGCACTGCTGGCGACGAAGTTTGTTGGTCGGCCGTCTGTTGTGCATTAAACACTGGTGCCACCTCCTCCTCCTCGTCCCCCTTCCGATCCCTGCCCTTCCTCTTACGGATTCTGCAGAGCACCACGTCATCAGGCTTGTCATCGACAAGACGATACTCGTGCAAGATCCAGCGGGTGCTTTTCTTACTCTTCTTATCACGGGGATCATTAAACAACTTGAACGCCAGCTGCGCTCTGTGCCCAATCTTGATCTTCTCCTCGTCATTCCCAGCTTTGTGGATGACCTTGCCCGCGGCGTGACCATCCACAAACCTCCTTCGTCGACAGTTCGGTTAAACCTTTTGGAGCTGTTGCTGCTTGCACGGCGTCTCCGAGTGAAGAAATACATCTCTTTCTCTTCCGTGTTGCAGTACGGGAAGAGATGATGCAGGAGGTGCTACGGCTGATGCTTATAGATGTCGAGTTCCCGTATGAAACACTCTGGTATGGTGAAATCTCCTTGCACCCTCGTCCGAAGGTAGAAGTCGATGACCAAGACTTCTGTTGGATGAAACCTGAAACCCACTTCGAAATCTGGCCGCTCTCCTCCTCCTCCTTGAATATCAGCAGCCAGCAGCATTGCGATTGCCGATATCGAAACACGACCCAAGAATAATTAATTCAACCTCTTATTTGTGTGATTTAAGTTCAAGTTTTCCTGATGCCAGAAAATGTCTAGCTTTGGCCCAATCTGTCCCAGTTAGGATTCTCTGCAAAATTGGACCATGTTGGAACAATTTGAGTCTAACCCAATTTTGAGAGAGAGCCATATAAGTTTGACTCATTTCGGACTTTATTGCATGAGTTTTATTTTGATAATTTGATATCCATAACTTTCAAAATAGTGTTAATTTGACCAGTTTGATATCAAGACTTTGTAGCTTTTGTGTAACGGTTAAAAAAACTTAATTTAAGATGATACTAGAACAATCTAGGCTAAAATCTTGCTGAACACAAATTTAACTCAAAAATTTTAAGAAATTCTATTGCAAAAATTTTCAACCTTCTATTCCATGTACAATGAAACTAAAATAGGAACATGGATAATTTTATTATAGTAATTTAAAAAAAATAAAGACTTAAATTTGGTGATGAATTACTAATTCAAGTGAAGTCATTTTTTGCCGCACATAAAATCCTAGCGAACTCTTACCTGTACTTTAAATCTCAAATTCCAACCCATGCATAAAGAATAAAACCAATATAACACGGGGCCAGCCCAAACCAAACATTAATGCACGTGAACTTTTATGGTGTGTTTGGGAGTTTACTAAGGGCTTGTTTAGATTGAGGGGAATGAAGGCGAAGGGAAGTTAGGGGAACCATTCACCTCCATTCACCTTATTTGGGAACACTTAGGAGGTGAAGTTAATTCATCCTAGTTCCCCTTGGTTCACCCCCTAATAATATAAAATTTGTTACCCCCCAAATTGGGGTGTAACCAATGGGAAGGGAACTCCATTCCCTTCCCTTCCCTTCCCTTCTCTCAGTTTCCCTTAACTTCCCTTCACCCCCTACAAATCCAAACAGGCCCTAAGGGAAGGAAAGGAGAGGTAAACAATGGGAAGGGAAGGGAAGGGAAGGGAAGGGAAGAGAATTGTAATATGTTGTTTGGGAGTTGAGTAAGGTGAATGAAGGTGAAAGGAAGTAAATATATGTAAATTTACATAAATGATTTTATACTAATAACACATCAGGCCTTTTATTTGTTTTGATGGGGGTAAGAATGTCATTACACCCCTTTACCCTCCTTTACCCTCCTCTACCGCCCAAATCGGGGGGGGGGGGGGGGCATTTTAACATCCTTTCCCCTTCCTTCCTCCTCTCTACCCTCCTTAAAAAAACTCCCAAACAAGGTAAAAGCCTCATTTCTCTTCCCCTCTCCCTCTCTACCCTCCATCCAAACAGGGCATTAAATAGGCTGCAGACCAGCTCAGAAGAATAATAGCAAACTGATAAGGCGCAGGAAAAAAATCGTTAAAATGGTAGTAATTAGCAACTAGTTTTTGCAACTAATAGTCTAGTTATTCAATTATATTCAATTTAATAATTCATTTAAAATTAAAGAAATATATCATAGTAGTTTGACCTTATTTGATTATTAACTATTTATTTTATATTTTAGTTCTTTAAAATTAAAGATTTTAAACTCTATTCATCTTACTGATAAGGCGCAGGAAAAAAATCGTTAAAATGGTAGTAATTAGCAACTAGTTTTTGCAACTAATAGTCTAGTTATTCAATTATATTCAATTTAATAATTCATTTAAAATTAAAGAAATATATCATAGTAGTTTGACCTTATTTGATTATTAACTATTTATTTTATATTTTAGTTCTTTAAAATTAAAGATTTTAAACTCTATTCATCTTTATTTCTTTTTACAAATTCTACCATCGGTGTAAAATTAATCTTATAATTATCAATTTAATTTTTGACTTTAAGTTCTTTAACAGCAACAACAACAACTTGATTAGACTTATAAGTTGGAAGTCGTTTTATAATGAAATAGTTAAGTCACATATTTATACATTATAATAACTATAAAGCGAAGAGTTAGATGTATACATTATAATAATTATAAAGTGAAAAGTTAGTGATGACTTAGACAATATACATTTTGCATCCCTACGTATCTGCATCATGCACGCATCACATACATCAAAGTAGTAGTAGTACTGTAAACATTAGTTTACATGACACAGTACGCGCATGCATTGGTGCACATATACACAATACCATTACTAAAATTTCCTAAACTCGTCAACTTTCATATTTAGCTCCAAGCGACGATTTTGTAGATATTTCTTCCAATATAATCTTTTTTTGCTGGATCCAAAGTTCACTTTCAACACACGAAACTGAAGTCTTGATTCTTAATGATGCAAATCTCGACCTTATTTTGTCTGCCATCAGATGTTTATTATGAAGCACAGGTCAACTGCTACTCGTTTCAACTCACAAGCTATTATTTTGCAGGAGATTAGTAAGGATCCATATGATCATTAGACAAAATATTCTTTGCCGGGGTGAAAAGTGGTACTTCAGAGTTTATACTCAGAACGGATAACTTGATGATACCATGAAAATACATCTATAAAACCAATACAAAATCGCTAGGTCTTAATGTAAGTAATACAAATTAGTACTATATAATAGAAAGCACTTATGATGCTGGTAAAATCCAGATGGGTGTAAGTCCTGTGGGTTTAACATGAAGGCAATGCATGTCCATAGATATGCATCGATCCTTCCTCCGGGTCGAAACAATACAAGCGCTTACCGTCCGCTTCTACGAAATATATGCAGTCTCCCTTGACACCAAGTTCATTTGCAGACCCTGATGTCGAAGAATTACCTGCTCCTAATAATATCACCCTCTCACTAATGTTATCAACTACATCCCATGCTTGTCTCGAGGAATCTCTCTTCATCATTGAAATATTAGTGGGTTTTTTTTTTTTTGTGAATTCGACGCTCTCGCATGAGAGAGCATGACGTTCAACTAAAAAAAAATCTCACCAGAGGATTCAACCAGGTAAGATGTGATCCAAGAAGTCCCAAATGGCCTTGGAGCATTTGTTGGTTCTAGAATATTTATGTTGGGGGTGAGGCGGACAATCAATTGTTCAATATTTCTGACATAAGAATTTCCTTCTTATATATATATATATATATATATATATATATATATATATAGAGAGAGAGAGAGAGAGAGAGAGAGAGAGAGAGAGAGAGAGAGAGAGAGAGAGAGAAAAAAAAAAAACCTCTCTAAGAGAGAGAGAGAGAGAGAGAGAGAGAGAGAGAGAGAAAACAAAACCCTATCTCTAGCTTAATTAACTTCCTAATTAGAATAGGATTTAAACTCTTAATCATGATAAAACTCAAACTCCTTATCATGATCGAACCCAAACTCCTAATCATGATAGATATCTAACCCTATCTAATTCTCATGAAGTTATACAAAGAATCAAAGATAAAATCCCAATAGTACGGGCATTATATTTGCCTATCTATAATAAAAAATAAAAATAAAAAATAGAACTCTTAAACACCTACTTAGCGATGAACTCTGAGGAAGTTGGTGATAAGATTAAAAGGATCAATTAAATAAGAATGACAAGGCAAGAAATATACACGTACATCCGCATGAATACGTTAAGATAATACTGTTGGATTTAATCTAATAAATCTATTTGTGGGCACATATGATTAATCAACATATGATTAATCAATGTGTATTGCTATCTTTCAAGATAACCCACTAAAGTGATCAATTAATTTGGGTTAATGAGTATTTAAATAAGTCATGGAGTTATATGTGCAGATACCAGGTTGTGACTATAATTTGATGATGGGCCAAATTACAAATGTACAATACCTATATATATGGGGTTATGGTCCCTAATCTAGGGTTAGCCACTCTCATTCTCTTATCCCCATCTAAAGAGATCCATAAGAGAGAAACCCTAAGGTTAGAAGATCATCAAAACCCTAATCAAGTTTTCTTCAATGGATTTAGGTATATGCTTCCGCACCTTTTGATTCTTGTTAATCTCTTTGAATTAAATCATGGCTTTATGGTTTAGATCTCAAGTTTTATTATTCAGATCTAACAAGTGGTATCAGAGCCACTATTGATTTGTTCTAAGAGATTAAGATTAAAATTAGGGTTCTTCGATCTTAATTTGTGTTTGATTCAGATCTGTTCACGGATGAACAGTAACGTTTTTAATTATTCGGATGAACAATACAGTTTTTTATTTTTGGGTAAACAGCAAAATTTTTTATTTTTAGATGAACAGTAAATTTTTTTATTTTCGGATGAACAGTAAAGGTTTTTATTTTCGGATGACCAGTGAAAGTTTTATTTTTCAGATGAACAGTAAAATTTCCTGTTTGTTTGGTTTTTTCTTTCGATTTTTGGATCTGTGGCAATTATGAACTCTAAAGTTCATTTCATTTGTGTTTGATTCAATTTTTGAGGTTTGGATCTAAATGATTTGAGTTCAAAAATCGACAGAAAAATAATTATCTTTTTTTGGGGTTTTTTGATCTGTCGTCAATCTCCAAAACTCCTCGCCGGAGTTGATTCAGCGGCGGCGGTTTCAGATTAAACCCTCAAGGGGTTCGTGCGCGTGAAAACGTGCAGAAATTAAGGAGGTGGTTACCTCAATTTTTGGTGAGGCTTGAAAGCTTCAAACGAAACTCACGTTCGTTCTCAAACGAAACTCACGTTCGTTCTCAAACGAAACTCACGTTCGTTCTCAAACGAAACTCACGTTCGTTCTCGGACGAGCCTCGTGCTCGATTCAGACGAACATTGTGTTCGTGCTCAAGTAAAACATTGCGTTCATTCTCAGGTCGAACATCACGTTCATTTTCAGACAAACATTGCGTTCATGCTCAAGTTGAACATTGCGTTCATTCTCAGGTCGAACATCGCGTTCGTTTTCAGACGAACATTGCGTTCATGCTCAAGTTGAACATTGCGTTTATTCTCAGGTCGAACCTCGCGTTCGTTTTCAAATGAACATTGCGTTCGTTCTCAAGTCGAACCTTGTGTTCATTTTCAAAATGAGCCTTGCGTTCGTTCTCAAGTTGAACATCAAGTTCATTTTCAGACGAACCTTGCGTTCATTCTTAGGTGAGTCTCGTACTCAATACAGACGAACCTCGCATTCGAAGTCAATCGATTTTCGTGTTCACTATGGTTAAGCCTCAGATTTTCATGGATCCACTTTGGTATACTTAATTTATTCAATTAAGTTATGGGCCCTAATTAAGCTATGAGATCCCAATTAAGTTTTTCGAAATTCAGTTGATTTAAATTAAAACCTTTTAATTTAAATCTAATTTTGGTAGTTAATCAATTATTTAATTTAAATATTATGACACTAAGGTATTAAGGTTGTCTCTCACTCTAATTGTTTAATTGAAACAAGAAGTTGTCAAAGTAACCTCTCTTGTGTAGATTGTTCATGAGGAATGTGAGATGCTTGTGTGTATGCTTTCGTGTAAATATTTAATCTGCCCAAAAGAAGGTTAATATTTATTTAGACTGTATACACATCTGTGATGATAAGCATGTGACAATTATAAGGTTTACATGTGAATAATGAATTGATCCAAAGATAGTTTCATTATTTGACATGAGTTATTGTTAATGTTTGATCATTGCAACAAGGTATCACTTACAAGTTAATATTACTGTCCAAAGACTTGATATTAATGTTGTGCCAGATATCTTGAGATGGGATTTGTCATTATTTGAATTTTATTGATTACTAATTATGGTTATTAATGTGAGTATTTTTTGTTTATTTCAGCTAATGCATCTGCTGCAACAATTTCTGCTAACATCAACTCAATTCCCATGCTAAATGGGACAAACTTCAAGGTTTGGAAAGAGAACATATTAATTGTTCTTGGCTATATGGATCTAGACCTTGCATTAAGAATTGAATAACCCCAACCTCTCAATGCGGATAGCACTCCTGATGCAAAGAAGGAGTATGAAAAGTGGGAGCGTTCAAATCGCATGAGTCTTATGATCATTAAGCGCGGCGTTCCGAAAGCCTTCAGGGGCATAGAATCTGAAGGAATTACTAAGGCTAAAGATTTTCTTGCCGAAATTGAGAAGCGTTTTGCAAAAAACGATAAGGTAGAAACAAGCACGCTTTTAGCTCGCTTGATTTCAATGAAGTATAAGGGCAAAGGAAATATCAAGGACTACATTATGGAAATTTCTCATATTGCTTCAAAGCTTAAGGTACTTAAACTCGATCTTTGTGATGAGTTATTGGTGCATCTGGTTCTCATATTGCTTCAAAGCTTAAGGTACTTAAACTCGATCTTTGTGATGAGTTATTGGTGCATCTGGTTTGTAGGCATCGAAAATTACCTATAGGTCTCCACGAATAGCTCAGTGTTAAGGAACGACGATGAACGTCACTATCCGATTCACAGGAGTTCGATTGATGTCGATGAACGCTTGAAGTAAATCGACGAACTACGTGAACTAACGAAGGTACGGGCTAATCGGGAGCCTCGCGATGTTTACAAAAAGGAACAATGCCCTTCGTGTCTCATTCACTCTACAGATGATCCAACCATCGGAGCTGATAGAACTCCTTGTCGGCTTTCCAACGCACTTCGAATCACTCAAATCCGAGTTCGGACGAAGAATTTACAGCGGAAGCGGACATATACACCATAACGGAGTGTCTCGGACCAACGAGACACCCTAAGGTGTCTCGGCCCAAACCGAGACACCCTAGGGTGTCTCGGATCAAGGGGAGACACCCTAGGGTGTCTCGGATCAAGGGGAGACACCCTGGGGTGTCTCCAACGTAGATTTGGGCCTTTAGGTGGTTTTAACCGCTCCAAACTCCCTCAGGCCTATAAATACAAGCCTCAGGCCCTCATTTTTCAGGATCTGAAATTTTGGAGAATTGGCGAAGCCCTGCCGAACTGAAGAGTGATTAAGTTCTTCAACACAAGAGATCGAAAGTCGTCAGATCTACATCACCCGCATCCAATCCTTAGTATTATCCCGTCGTGGTAATTCTATGAAGAGCAATTATCTCGCTTTTGTCGAGATAAGTGCTTCTGTTTCTAGATCTCCTCGCGGATCGACGAAGCTCTGGACCTGATCTGATTGCCAGATAGTCCACGGATATCGACATCCCCGTCACAGGCTAAAGACCCACGCAAGCAAGAGATGACGAACGGATCTTGTGTTTATTTTTAAGAAAGTTGTAATCTTTTATTCTTTTGTTGTTTGAATTCATTTGTAACGATTAAAGTTTAATGAAATCAATGACTAAGGTAACTTTTGACGAAAACAAACTGGCGACTACAGTGGGAGCCAACAGCCTCGCTGCCGAGGCTGTCATGACGCAACCGGCATTCAAGATCCGGGTGAATGAAGAGATCGAATATGAATTCGATCAATAGAAGTTCGAAGAGTACCTCTCTTCCTCCTCCTCCAGATCCGCCTCTCCAAGCAGGCACAGGAAGGCATCCTCTTCTAGAAATATTCGCGGGACCTCCGGCTCGAAGATCCGAGATCCCCTCGTCGTAACTGCACTTACTCCCCGCGACGCTCCTATGACGTCCAACGTGGTCGAAACTGCAGATCCAGATCTTCCCTCCACCGCGAAGACAACTGCTGAAGGCGTTCCAACCTTGTCAAAGAGGGCGCGCCAAAGACGGCGTCAACGCCTTGCACGACAATTGGCCAAGGCCGCATAGTTGATGGACGGGATCCGGTACAATGAGGATCTAAAGTCCAGACAACGCCAAGAACAACAACGGCGAATCGTCAACTTCTCCTCTAAGACGGAGACAAACGAATGGGTTCGCGTCAAGAAGACTCGCTCCACTATCGAAGAGCGAATCAAGAAACGCCGCGCATTGCTCGCGCATGCCCGAGTCCTTCTCCAGAAAGCGGAAGAGATGCAGAAAGAAGAGACGGTCAAGAAGCCTCCTAGACACAAGCAGGTGTGGGTGCCAAAGGCAAGACTAGCACCTAAGATGAAAATGAACGGAGTTACCGTCCATCCTCTTTCAAATCCAGATCCTGTTTCCCCTATTCCTGTACCTCCGATGGAGCCAGATAAGAACGTGGGTCCCACAAGATCCATAGTTCCTTTGAAAGCTTGCCTCGGTCCTTTACCGGAAAATCAAGGTAAAACGCCCGTGAAAGAGCGATTGGGGCCATTGAAGGGTCCCCAAACAATAGTCCAGACTGGGGATCGTACCAATCCCCCCAAGAAAGATAACAGAGGGAAAGCCATTGCTACCGACCGCATTGGATTGCGGGTCGAAGTTCAGGAGCCCGTTAGGTTTTCACGCTCGCAGAAGCGTAAACTTGAACGTGCGACTCTTGAGAACGCTAATAAAGCGCCGTATCCCCAGAGGGAAGCACATTCATCTGACAATGATAGTGTTATACATGGGAAGTCATGCCACAAATATCCCTCCTGTCAACAACAATAACGGAGGCGGTCCCTCGGATGATAATGCGAAGGAGGACCACGTTACCTCTCCCCGAAGCCACTCGAAGACAAATACGAGTGAAGAAAAGAAGATGAGGGACTTGGAGAGCAAAATCAACGCATTGATGAATGCTCAAGAAGTGAAGAGGTCCGGCATACCATGTCCACTGACAACTCACCAAGGAGAACCCAGTCGTCGCAATAATCCGAATCAAGATGAGAATGAACGGGAAGAGAATAATGTCAACACAAATATCCCTCCTGTCAACAACAATAACGGAGGCGGTCCCTCGGATGATAATGCGAAGGAGGACCACGTTACCTCTCCCCGAAGCCACTCGAAGACAAATACGAGTGAAGAAAAGAAGATGAGGGACTTGGAGAGCAAAATCAACGCATTGATGAATGCTCAAGAAGTGAAGAGGTCCGGCATACCATGTCCATACCCAAGGGAGTGGGAATCAATTCCATATCCGGCAAAGTTCAATTTAATTAACTTCACGCCGTTTGATGGAAAGGGTTCCCCTACCCAACACTTAATATATTTTAAGTCTCACTTAGGAATAATCTCCGGGAATGAACCCTTAATGGTGCGGTCATTCGTTGGCACTCTTCGCGGAGCGGCCTTCGATTGGTATCGTCGCCTCAAGCCGGGGAGTATCAACAGTTGGGACGACATGGAGGATATGTTTCTAACAAACTTCTTCGACGACGACACCGAGATTTTAGTTGGCACACTATTTGACGAGAAGCAGAAAAATGGTGAAACAGTTGAAAACTTCGTGAAGAGATTCCGAAACAAAGTAATGAATTGTAGGGATCCGGTCAGTGAAGACTTTATCCTAGAGACTTGTCACAACAATCTTTCATTGGATATTCTCGAAGCCATGGGAATGGCACCGTCGAAGACCTGGAAAGATTTGAAGGTCCGAGGGGAAAGAGCCGAACGTTTCCTCAAAAGGAAAAAGGCCGAAAGAGGTCAAACGACGGCACCAGCCCCGCAACAGAATTTTGTTTCTAAGGGAAAAAGGGAAAGCGCAAGTGAATGTAGTGGACGCGAACCAAACATTCGAAGTGCAATCGCAACCACAACAGCAGCAGTCACGGTGGAAACAATAGCCTCAGAAACAGAAGACTTCGGAACCGAAATTCCCGAAGGTCTATTCATTCAAAGAAGATGAAGTCCCCGGTATTTTCAAATACCTCATGGAAAACAACAAGATTAAGTTGCCTCTGATCCAAGATCAGGAAGACGCCAAAAGGGTTAATGATCCGAAATACTACGCATTCCACAGAGCGGTGCACCACCCCACCAAGTCGTGTTACGCCCTAAAAGATAAGATCCAAGCCTTGATTGATGTTGGGGTCATCACTATGAAGCAACCAAAGGAGAAGAAAGTAGGTGCGAATGTAGTATCGATTAGTTTCGGTTCTGTGCCCTTGAACTGGTTCCAACATGAGCCGGTAATAAATGCAGCAGTGAAGACTGTGAACGATGATCCTCACAAGCAGCGCCAGAAAGGACTTGTGCCACACACAGCCCCGAATGGCGAGATTCTTTGGGTTCACCCCGATCTGATTAGAGATGAACAGTGGACCAGGTCCTCTTCTAATAAGTCAAAGAGAAAAGGAAAGTCCTGTTGCAGAGTCCCGGCCATCCCAGAGGAAGACGACGAAGCAATCCCCACTTTCTCATTTTTTTGATAATGAACATGCAACTCTAGTAACCACCGAAGAACCAGTCCTCACCACCAGAAATGGGAACGAGTATCGTTTCAAATATCCAAGCATTTCTGATCGACTGGCTGGGGTGGAGATGATTACAACTACCCCCGCGCCTGCTGAGAAGACCCAACAGAAGCCCCTGCACCAAGATGTTCAAGACCCGAGGTAGTCTCGATTCAATCAGCAGGTTGGAAGAGATATACTAGGAAATTCAAGCACTTCATACCACTTCGATGTTATGACCCAATTGGCTAACATCCTGGTGAAAGTAACTCTACACGAGTTATCACGTCTTTCTAAAAACACTAGAGATGCGTTCACCATTACTCCTGACTAGCTCACTCAAATAGTTCAAGAAGCGTTAATCAAGCAGAAAGAAGAATTTGATGGTAAGATGGAATTGGCTATGCGACAAATAAGAGAGTTGCAAGCTGAAAGGTGTAAATTTCCTAAATCTGATCATCAGGCTGGGTCTAGCTGTTGCGTTACACCAATCACGTCTATTCCAAATAGGACAAATAACAATAGTCTGAATCTGAATATGGTTATCAAGACTGATTCACCCCTTAATAACACTGAGGGTGGTACGACAAGATCCTTCAATGACACTGGGGGTGGCCCAATTCCTACTTCTCGACATCACTCGAAGAGAAATGAAAATGAAGACGAAAAGCAGAAAGAAGTCGAGTCTGTCACCACCTCGACTAGACGCTATCCCAAAAGAAAGAGAGTTGAGGAAAGTCAATCAGAGTTTGTATCCGGGTTCGCTGCTGATCCAACATCACAACGACAGCCATGGGAGCGATCGCCACAACAGTCGCTTCAGATGCAACGATACTCTTTCAAGGATGATGAGGTTCCAGCCATCCTCAAGTACCTCCTAAAAAACGACAAAATCAAGCTCCCACCTATTAAAAGCCAGGAGGAATCCAACGGGAGTTCAGACCCAAAATATTGTGAATACCACAGGAGGATCCATCATTCCACCAAGACTTGTATCACTCTCAAAAACACAATACAGGACTTAGTTGAAGCCGACGTCTCAATGGCAGAACAAACCGAATGAGAACGATCGCCACACTCCAAAAAGTATACGAGTATAAACTGCTTCTTTCAAAGCTCCAACGGGTATATGAGTATAAACTGTTTCCTTTGTATGTATCGGGAAGTTCCCGGAAGAATACCACATGTGGTATCCTCAGGGATAACCCAATCACTGTGAAAGTGATAAATAAGAGATCCATGTTCGAACTCTGAATGTCGGAATGTTTCCTCTTATTATTATCAAATTCTCTAACTCTCATGAGTTATTTTTGTGAGACGAGATCCAATCCTTTGACAGATTAATCTTTTCTCACCAAACCATCCGCTGATCAAATTAATCGACGATGGATTCACTAAAATTTCTATCCGCCAGTCATTGGCAATTCTCAGACTCAACATGTTAGGTCCTAATCACTTAGCATTAAAGTCCTCCTTTGAGTGATAGTACGAGTTGGCATTTTCATTGCTACCTGTATTCCACTCTCTTTGCTTTCAGGTCAAACCTATAAAAGTTAGGGCCAAAGCCAAATTCCTCTCTCGGTTCCTTCCATGAACGAGAGGTCCACTTTCAATTCGAACAATCAAACCTATAAAAGTTAGGATTGTTCCCAATCTCACTTAGTCAAGCCTACAAATAATTAGGACTAAGACCGAGTCATTCCTTTTCGATAAACGAAAGTCTGTCTTTGTTCCTTTTTCCACCAAACCTATAAAAGTTAGGGTCGAAATTGAGCTTTCCCCTCAATAAATGAGGGATTCTTCTCTTGGATCAAACAACTAATCCTATAAAAGTTAGGGTCGTTTGAATCTTTCTGATTCTCGGAATGGAGATCCCATTCCTAGTTTCATCTTTCTGGATTCTGGGGGTGGAGATCCCACCTCGAGTTTCATTTCCAACTGGAGATAGAATATAAAATTCTTCCTCTTCAGTGCCAGGAGATAGAATATAAAATTCTTCCTCTTCTATTTTCCAGTCCGTCTTTACCCTGAGAAAAGATACAATTCCCAACTTCCAATCTGTGTACTTCATGCATGGGGAATTTTATCTCAACTCCTAAATAGAGATAAGCCTACGCCTAACACGCGTTGCCGGTTTAATCTTTTGCCGATTAAAAATGACACAAGAGTCTAAGTCTGGGGAATTTTATCCTGAATCCTAAGTAGGGATAAGTCAACGCCTAATACGCGTTGCCGGGAGCCATATTCCCGTAAAAAGTAGTGAAGTCTATGTATTCAAAATCATAGCATCAAGTCTAAGAGAAGTAATTCTCTTAGCACAACGTTACATGTGAAACGTGTTTTAATAATTCACATGCTAGCCCGGTTCAAACGTAATCGGTAAAGGCACGTCAAACCCGTTGATGGCTGAGGATTTGCCAAAATCCTAAAGTCTATGTCTAACACACATCGCCGGTTTAGTCTTTCACCGATTGAAAAAGACACCAGAATTCAGTCTGGGGTATTTTATCCCGAAGCCTAATAATGGATAAGTCAACGCCTAATACGCGTTGCTGGTTAGTCCTTAACCGTAAAAAGGACAAAAGCCCACATATTCAATATTATGGCAGGTTGTTATTAATAACACAAAAATCCGTACTTCACACGCACGAGGAATTTTATCCTAAAGCCTAAGCAGGGATAAGCCAACGCCTAACACGCGTTGTCGGTTTAGTTTTTTACCGATTGAAGAAGACACCAGAATCCGAGTCTGGGGACTTTTATCCTGAATCCTAAGTAAGGATAAGTCAGCGCCTAACACGCGGTGCCGGGTAGCCTATTCCCGTAACAATGGTGAAGTCTACGTATTCAATATCGTAGCACTAAAAGGGTTAACTCTTTTAGCTTAACGTCACATGTGGAACGGACTTAAACAATCCGCATGCTAGCCCGACTCAAACGGTAGTCGGTAAAGACTCATCAAACCCGTTGATGGCTGAGAATTTGCCAAAAATTCTATAAATGCGAGTTATTGACGCACCAGCTCCACTAGTTGGTCTCGTGACTTGAGCATCCAACAACTTCAGGATAACATCCACACATGCAAATGAATCAGCTTTAACAGTTGGTCCTGCAGCCCCAACATTTGGGACCGCCATGCTCCAATATCTTAAGAGCTTAAACTGTGTACACTCCAACAGACGTACGACTATAAACTGTGTTAACGGCGATCGATTCGAAACCCTAGAGTCAACGCCGGTCAACGCGTAACCCTAGGTCAACGCCAGTCAACGCGTTGCGACCAAAAAGTCAACATTTGACGTTCGAAACCCTAGGGTTAACGCCGGTCAACGTGTAACCCTAGGTCAATGCCGGTCAACGCGTTGCGACCAAAAAGTCAACATTCGACGTTCGAAACCCTAGGGTCAACGCCGGTCAACGTGTAACCCTAGGTCAACGCTGGTCAACGTGTAACCCTAGGTCAATGCCAGTCAACGCGTTGCGACCAAAAAGTCAACGATCGATGTTCGAAACCCTAGGGTCAACGCCGGCAACGCGTAACCCTAGGTCAACGCCAGTCAACGCGTTGCGACCAAAAAGTCAACATTTGACGTTCGAAACCCTAGGGTCAACACCGGTCAACGTGTAACCCTAGGTCAACTCCGGTCAACGCGTAACCCTAGGTCAACGCCAGTCAACGTATTACGACCAAAAAGTCAACGTTCGACGTTCGAAACCCTAGGGCCAACGCCGGTCAACGCGTAACCCTAGGTCAACGCCAGTCAACGCGTTGCGACCAAAAAGTCAACGTTCGACTATAGGCATCGAAAATTGCCTATAGGTCTCTACGAACAGCTAAGTGTTAAGGAATGACGATGAACGTCACTATCCGGTTCACAGGAGTTCGATTGACGTCGGTAAACACTTGAAGTGAATCGACGAACTACGTGAGCCGACAGAATTCCGGAATAACGAAGGTGCGGGCTAATCGGGAGCCCCACAATGTTCACAAAGGGAACAATGCCCTTCGTGTCTCATTCATTCTACATATAATCCAACCATTGGAGCTGATAGAACTCTTCGCCAGACTTCCAACGCACTTCGAATCACTAAAATCCGAGTTCGGACGAAGAATTTACAGCGGAAGCGGACGAATGCACCTCAACGGAGTGTCTCGGCCAATGTGAGACACCCCAGGGGTGTCTCGGATTTTGTGAGACACCCCAGGGGTGTCTCGGCCAATGTGAGACACCCCAGGGGTGTCTCGGATTTTCCAAGACACCCCAGGGGTGTCTCGGATTTTCCAGGACACCCCAGGGGTGTCTCGGATTTTCCAAGACACCCCAAGGGTGTCTCGGGTTTTCCGAGACACCCCAGGGGTGTCTCGGATTTTGTGGGACACCCCAGGGGTGTCCCGGATTTTGAGAGACACCCTCCAAGGCAGATTTGGGCCTTTAGCCCATTTTAACCGCTCCGCAACCCCTCATGCCTATAAATACAAGCCTTAGGCCTCATTTTTTGAGATCTGGAATTTTGGTGCCTCGGCGGTGCACAGATTTCAAGAGAGGAGGAGGAGAGATCGGATCTAGTTCTTCAACGCAAGAGAGAGAGTTCTTCGTTAGATCTACATCACCCGTACCCGATCCTTAGTATTATCCCGTTGTGGTAATACTAAGAAGAGCAAATATCTCGCTTTTATTGAGATATGCGCTTCAAGTTTCTAGATCTCCTCGCGGATAGACGAAGCTCTACCCAATTTTTCAGCAATCAGATCTGATCGACGGTGGTCCACGGATAAACCCCGACACAGGCAAAGACACCCACACAAGCAGAAGACCGATAAACGATCTCTGCGTTTGTTTGATAAAGTTGTAAATTTTTTTTATTTTCATTGTGTAAGGAGATCTTATAAAAAGATCAACTTTTTATTTTATTCGAGTTTATTGTAACGACTAAAGTTGTAATAGATTTTATAGCAATGGAAATAGCAACTTTCACCGCAAACAAACTGGCGACCACAGTGGGAGCCAACAGCTTCGCTGCCGAAGCTGTCGTGCCGCAGCAGACGATCAAGATCTCGGTGCTCGAAGAGGTCGAATATGAATTCGACCAGCAAAAGTTCGAGGAGTACGTCTCCTCCTCCTTCTCCAGATCCGCCTCTCCTGACAAGCGCAGGAGTGCCTCCTCCTCCAGAAAGATCTGCTGGTCTTCAGATCTGAAGATCCAAGAAGACGATCTCTCCGCCGCTATTGCTGTTGCACCTTGCAATGATCCACCGGCGTTCAATGAAGCCAAATTTGCAGATCTGAACTCCTTCACGATTAAGGAGTCGACTGCTGAAGGCGCGCCAACTCTATCAAAGAGAGCACGTCAAAGGAAACGACAACGCCTCACGCGCCAATTCGCCAAGGCTTTGAATCAGATGGATGGTCTCCATTACCAAGCAGATCTGGAGCTCAGAAAGCACCAAGTGGCTAATCTGTCGCCACGACCAGCATCAGAATCCTCCTCTCGATCTCCAATTAACGGATGTGTTCATGTCCAAAGAACCCGCTCTACTCTCAAGGAGCGAATCCAGAAGCGCCGCACCTTGCTTGCGCATGCCCGGACCCTTGTACGAAAAGCACAAGAAATGCAAAAGGAAGAGGCAGTTAAGAGATCGCCGAGATCCAGACAAGTTTGGGTGCCAAAAGCCAAATCAGTGCCTAAGGCAAAAGCAGGCGACGTTGCTCTTCGGCCTTCGTCAACTTCAGATCCCGAACCTCCGGTAAAACCCTACCGCAGCGTGGATTTCCCCAAGTTTAGAATTCCTCTGAAAGATCGTATCGGTGCCATACCCGAGAATCGAGGAAAAGCGCTTGTTAAGGAAAGCTGGAGATCGTTGAAGGAGCTTCGAGCCAACATCCGGACTGGGGGTCGTACGTGACCTCCTAACAAATTGATTTCTACAACGGCCCGCTTGGCGGTGCGTGCAGAAAATCAGGAGCCCGTTAAGGTTTCACCCTCACAAAGGTGTGATTCCAAACGTGTGACTCCCGTAGATGCCAACAAGGCAATGTTTACTCAGAGGAAAATGCATCAGACAGACGAACGAGTTATACCTTAGAATCTATGTAAACAGCCGATAGGTTACTCCGACCGCAACATCGATGAGTTGTACTATCGGGCTGGGGGTACGAATAAATATCGAAAGAAAGGTACCCGAGAAACGAACTCTCATTGTCCGTATATAAAAATTATCAGCGCAGTATTATCAACGTGTAGCTACCCCAAGACCGCTCCGCAGAGGGTCTCGATATTCGAGAGAATCTCCGATGGAATGACAAAGCCCAAATCAAGGCATTTCCACCAAAGAAGATCGGTTACTCGAGATGATAAATTCCCAGAGGTTACCGTCAATATGGTTGATAAGGGAAAATCTCCGATTGTTTCAAGTGGTTCCAACCCTGATTTCTCTCCAGGAAGAAGAATCAATTCGGGAATAGCTCAGCTTCAGCTAGAAGCCGTCGGATATAATGATTACCAGGGGATCTATGAAGGAATCCATTCCGATGACGAACTCTCAGATTCTTATTCTGCACTCGTCTCCGACGATACAACGTCTAGCATAGGACAAGCTCGAGAAGTGTTCATGATCAACACCGAGCAAATAGCCAAAATCATTGAGGATGCTTTAGCCAAGCAGAAAGAAGCATTCAAAATCGAAATGGAAATGGCTATGCAGGAGATGAGACAAATGCACGACCAACAAATCCGAGCTTTGTCAAATCAGCTAGTTGAATCCAGCCGTCGCACCCAGAACGCCGCAGTTGACAGCGATCCGGAAGAGTTGAATCCAGCCGTCGCACCCAGAACGCCGCAGTTGACAGCGATCCGGAAGTGGACGAAATCATCATGACCGACGCACCACCCAAAAATACTGGGGGTGGCCCCACTAAAAATAACGACGCTGGGGGTGGACCCACCAATGATGATAACACTGGGGGTGGCCATATTATTCCTCTCGAAAATTCTCCAAAACAGGATATAGGTGAGGACGAAAAGATGAAGGATCTCGAGGGCAAAATTAATGCTTTAATGTCTGCTCAAGAGGTAAAGAAGACTGACATTCCATGTCCTTACCCGAAAGAATGGGATTCGATCCCGTATCCGGTGAAGTTCAACCTGATCAATTTCGCGCCGTTCGACGGGAAGGGTTCCCCCACTCAGTACCTGATCTATTTCAAGTCTCATTTGGGAGTGATCTTTGGCAACGAGCCTCTGATGGTCCGGTCATTTGTTGGCACCCTTTGCGGGCCCGCCTTCGATTGGTACCGCCAAGTCCCATTTGGGAGTGATCTCTGGCAATGAGCCTCTGATGGTCCGGTCATTTGTTGGCACCCTTCGTGGGCCCGCCTTTGATTGGTACCGCCGCCTCAAGCCCGGGAGCATCAACAGCTGGGAGGATCTAGAAAGCATGTTCCTCGCTCATTTCTTCGATGATGACGCCGAAGTATCGATCAGGACACTCTTCGATGAGAAACAAAAAGATGGAGAGTCGGTGGATACCTTCGTCAAACGCTTTCGCAATCAGGCAATGAACTGCAAGGATCCCGTCATGGAGGAATTTGTCTTACAAACCTATCATAATAACTTGTCCGTTAACATCTTGGACGTTATGGGAGTAGAGCCGCTCAATACCTGGAAAGAGTTGAAGGTGCGCGGAGAACAGGCCGAACGCTTCCTCAGAAGGAGGAAAGTCGAAAGAAACCAACCGATGGTCAACCCTCTGAATTCGAGTCTCGTGTCCCATGATGAAGGGAAGGCACCTACAACAGTTGTTTACGTTAGACGTTAATCAAACGTCACAACACCGGCTCCGAAGGCAGTAGAATAGTTTGGATCCGAGGTTCCAAAAAGAGTACTCATTCAAGGACGAAGACGTTTCAGCCATCTTCGAGACCCTTCTTGAAAACAACAAGATCAAGCTACCGCCCATCACAAATCAGGAGGAAGCTGACAATACTGCAGATCCAAAGTACTGCGCATACCACAGGAGGGTCGTTCATCCCACCAAGGATTGCTTTGCTCTCAAGAATAGCATTCAGACCTTGGTTGAAGCCGGTGTTATATCGCTCAATTAAATCGAGAATCCTAAGAGTATACGAGTATAAACTGTTTCTCAATCCTCCAACAGGTGCAAGAGGTTAAACTGCTCCCTGCATACTCCAATATGTATATGAGTCTAAACTGTTTCCCACTTTTAACGGGAAGTTCCTGGAGAATATTACGTTAATATTCTTAAGGATAACCCGGTCACGTAGCTGAGAATAATGTCCGAACCAGTTCAGCAGAGGAAGCTGGGGGTGGATGATTCATGTAACGGGGAGTTCTTAAAAGAAATCCATATAGTGTATTCTTAGGGATAACCCGGTCACCACAGCAAGGTAATGAATAAGAAACTCTCATTCAAATTCTCACCACTCTCATTGCTAGAGTCTGGACATAATATTCAGAATTGGTCAAACCTTTCTACAGTTAGGACCAAAACCAAAACCCCCTCTCGATTCCCCCAATGAACGAGAGGTCCACAAATCGAGCGATCAAACCTTCCTACAGTTAGGATCGTCTCAAACCTCCCAATTGGTCAAAACTTCTTACAGTTAGGACCACAGTCAAAATCCCCTCTCGATTCCTCCAATGAACGAGAGGTCCACTTTCAAATCGAGTGATCAAACCTTCCTACAGTTAGGGTCACCCCAAACTCCTATTTGGCCAAACCTTCCTACAGTTAGGGTCAAAACCATAATTCACTCTCGATAAACGAGAAATTCACCTTTAGTTCGGTAATCAAACCTTCTGACAGTTAGGATCATCCGAAGTTTTCGATTCTCGGAGTGGAGGTCCCACTCCTAGTTTCATCGTTCCGGATTCTGGGGGTGGAGATCCCACCTCGAGTTTCCTTTCCAGCTGAAGATAGAATATAAAATTCTTCTTCTTCAGTGTCGGGAGATAGAATATAAAATTCTTCCTCTCCTATTTCGGGTTCGTCTTGCCCCAAGAGAAGACACCACATTTTTCAACTCTCAAAATCTGTGCCTCACAGGTACAGGGAATTTTATCCTGAATCCTAAGTAGGGATAAGTCAACGCCTAACACGTGTTGCCGGTTTAGTCTTTCACCGATTGAAAAAGACACCAGAATCCAGTCTGGGGAATGTTATCCCGAAGCCTAAGCAGGGATAAGCCAACGCCTAACACGCGTTGCCGGTTTAGTCTTTCACCGATTGAAAAAGACACCAGAGTATAATTCTGGGGACTTTCATCCCGAATCCTAAGTAGGGATGAGTCAACGCCTAATACGCGTTGCCGGTTTAGTCTTTCACCGATTGAAAAAGACACCAGAGTACAATTCTGGGGACTTTCATCCCGAATCCTAAAATATGCGTTGCCGGATGCCATATTCCCATAAGAAATGGCAAAGTCTATGTATTCAAAATCATAGCATTAAGTCTAAGAGAAGCAATTCTCTTAGCACAACGTTACATGTGAAACGGGTTTTAATAATTCACATGCTAGCCCGATTCAAACGGTAATCGGTAAAGGCACGTCAAATCCGTTGATGACTGGGGGTTAGCCAAAAATCCCAAAGTCTATGTCTAACACGCATTGCCGGTTTAGTCTTTTACCGATTGAAGAAGACGCCAGAATCCGAGTCTGGGGATTTTTATCCTGAATCCTAAGTAAGGATAAGTCAGCGCCTAACACGCGTTGCTGGGTAGTCTATTCCCGTGAGAAAGACGAAGTCTACGTATTCAACATCGTAGCACTAAGAGTGTTAACTCTCTTAGCACAACGTCACATGCGGAACGGATTTAGATAATCCGCATGCTAGCCCGACTCAAACGGTAGTCGGTAAAGGCTAATCAAATCCGTTGAAGGCTGGGGATTAGCCAAAAATCCTAAAGTCAACGCCTAACACGCGTCGCCGGGTAGTCTATTCCCGTGAGAAAGACGAAGTCTACGTATTCAATATCGTAGCACTAAAAGGGTTAACTCTTGACGCATCAGCTTCATTAGTTGGTCTCGTGACTTGAGCATCCAACGACATTCGAAACCCTAGGGTCAACGCCGGTCAACGCGTAACCCTAGGTCAACGCTATTCAACGCGTTGCGACCAAAAAGTCAATGTTCGACGTTCGAAACCCTAAGGTCAACGCCGGTCAACGCGTAACCCTAGGTCAACGCCAGTCAACACGTTGTGACAAAAAGTTAACATACGATAATCTGAAACCTTAAGTCAGCACAATATGACAGAGATAGTCAAGTTAACATACGATAATCTGAAACCTTAAGTCAGCACAATATGACAGAGATAGTCAATTCAAAGTCAACACATTGACACGAGCCAAACTCAACTCACTAGTGATAGACTCGAGATTCCGACGACGGCCAGGCGATAAACGCAACGAGCCAAACTCAACTCACTAGTGATAGACTCGAGATTCCGACGACGGCCAGGCGATAAACGCAGCGCTGGAAGAACTTCGGTTATTCATCAAAGCACTGGATAGACTGAAAATCGAAGGAGCCAAGAGTTGAAGCTAACTACAGGTCCTTTACGCCGACTGAAGGCTGGATCAATCACATCCAAAGTATTCCAGCCTCTTCTATAAAAGAAACGAGTCTGGAACGCTTTGGAGGGGGTATCTGTAGGCATCGAAAATCGCCTATAGGTCTCCACGAACGGCTCAGTGTTAAGAAACGACGATGAACGTCACTATCCGATCCACAGGAGTTTAATTGATGTCGATGAACGAGTGAAGTGAATCGACGAACTACGTGAGCTGATTTCTAAGGCACGGGCTAATCGGGAACCCTGCGATGTTTACAAAAGGAACAGCGCCCTTCTTGCCTCGTATATCCTACGGGCAATCCAACCAATGGAGCTGATAGAACTCTTCGTCCGGCTTCCAACGCACTTCGAATCACTAAAATCCGAGTTCGGACGAAGAATTTACGGCGGAAGCAGACAAATGCACCTCAACGGAGCGTCTCGGAACTTCAGAGACACCCCAGAGGTGTCTCCAAAATTCCGAGACACCCCAGAGGTGTCTTTTGTGAGACACCCCAGGGGTGTCCCGGATTTTGAGAGACACCCTCCAAGGCAGATTTGGGCCTTTAGCTCGTTTTAACCGCTCCGCAACCCCTCATGCCTATAAATACAAGCCTTAGGCCTTATTTTTTGAGATCTGGAATTTTGGTGCCTCGGCAAAGCCCTGCCGGATTGAAGACTTAAAGTGCACAGATTTCAAGAGAGGAGGAGGAGAGATCGGATCTAGTTCTTCAACGCAAGAGAGAGAGTTCTTCGTTAGATCTACACCACCCGTACCCGATCCTTAGTATTATCCCGTTGTGGTAATACTAAGAAGAGTAAATATCTCGCTTTTATCGAGATAGGCGCTTTAAGTTTCTAGATCTCCTCGCGGATAGACGAAGCTCTGCCCAATTTTTCAGCAATCAGATCTGATCGACGGTGGTCCACGGATAAACCCCGGCATAGGCAAAGACACCCACGCAAGCAGAAGACCGATAAACGATCTCTGCATTTGTTTGATAAAGTTGTAAATTTTTTTATTTTCATTGTGTAAGGAGATCTTATAAAAAGATCAACTTTATATTTTATTCGAGTTTATTGTAACGACTAAAGTTGTAATAGATTTTATAGCAATGGAAATAGCAACTTTCACCGCAAACATCGACGTTCGAAACCCTAGGGTCAACGCCGGCCAACGCGTAACCCTAGGTCAACGCTAGTCAACGCGTTGCGACCAAAAAGTCAACGTTCGACGTTCGAAACCCTAGAGTCAATGTCGGTCAACGCGTAACCCTAGGTCAACGCCAGTCAACGCGTTGCGACCAAAAAAGTCAACGTTCGACGTTCGAAACCCTATAGTCAACGCCGATCAACGCGTAACCCTAGGTCAACGCCAGTCAACGCGTTGCGATCAAAAAGTCAACGTTCGACGTTCGAAACCCTAGGATCAACGCTGGTCAACGCTGTTCGCGGGAAAAACCGTTGCTTTCTTTATTGATTCCATTGATTACTTTGTTAACAGTTTATCGGTTACAAAGATACGGTCTTTTTATAAGATCCGGTTACAATGAAAATCAAAATAAAATAAAAGAAAGATTACAACTTTTTCTCTTGTTTGTCGAACGAATCACGAGCTCCTGTTTTGCGGTCGCTCGCTTGGTGGGTTCTTTGCCTGCGCCGGGGTTGTTTGCCGTGGACCACCGCGCGATCTAGATCCGGTCGGATCTACGCAGTACAACGGGTATTATTAGGAAATAATAGCCGGGAGGGATTGATTCACCAAGGAAACAATCGCTCAAGTCTCGGGATCTAAGACCAAGCTTAGATCCGGAGTTCGTACGCGTAGATCTGAGATCTGGTCCTCTCGAATACCTGCCTTATTTGGCATTGACGGTCGCCGAGCACCAGATCTGGATGAGCAAGTCCTCGAAGTCCTAAAGTTTGAATCTTGTTAAGTTCTGAGTCTCCAATCCAGCAGGGCTTCGCCTCTCCAAAATTTCCAACCCTTGAAAATGAGCATCTCTAGGCCTATTTATAGGCTCTCAGGACAGTGGCTGCAAAAAGGGAAATGTCGGCCACTGTCGGCCACTGTCGGCCACTGTCGGCCACTGTCAAATCTTGTTTGGATCTGAGTCTCCAATCCAGCAGGGCTTCGCCTCTCCAAAATTTCCAACCCTTGAAAATGAGCATCTCTAGGCCTATTTATAGGCTCTCAGGACAGTGGCTGCAAAAAGGGAAATGTCGGCCACTGTCGGCCACTGTCGGCCAGTTGTTCGTTCCGTCATTTTTCCGTTGTCCGGTTCTGCGCTTCGTTGTTGATCTGGACTTGATTCGGTTGTGTTTCTGTTATGTGGTTGATTGACCTGGAAACGACTCGTTGACTTGATTCCAGATTTGGCAGTAAGTCCGGATCCTGATTAGGCAGTAAATCCACTTCTGAATCTGAGTCCGAAACTGATCTTGATTCGATCGTGATTCGTTCGAGTCCGCTCTCGGTTGGATGACTCGTTGACTCTTCGAACACTTGGCTTGATCCCGCACGCGAATGGATGTATTCCGTTGCTTGCGTGCGATTCGTCGATCTCGTCGCCTCGTTGGTTTGTCGGTTCGTGCCGAGCTGAGCTAAGGGACATATAAGCAATTTTATATGCCTACAACAACTTGCGGTTGAATGGATTTAACCACAAAGAATTTTAGTGGAACCACCGTCAATTGATTTGATCAGTGAGAGATTTTATGGTGGAGGACTATGAATCATCAAGCATTCTACAATTACACCGTGTGAGTTTCATTAGGGAATATTGACCCGATGAAGTCAATGAATCTCATCTCAACAAACGAGTGTTCGAAAAGTCACAACAAGAGTTGGTGGAATTGATCCTGGTGATTGAAAACAACCAGAGATTGGATGAAGGAAAGAAGACATTCTATTATCTTTCACTTCGCAAGAGAATCCTAATTATCAGAGAAATGTCGGTGACCGTGAAGGGTTTTGGCAACTATTTCTAAGCGGATTGAAGCAGATGAGATATGCTTCTCCCTTGAAGGAATTTAGAGTCACGGTGGGAGAGTTTTAATCATCTTGTTAATGATTAAACAACCACAGTGGGGGATTCTTGATCATTAAATTTTTTTGTAATGATCAAGAATAAATTGCTTAGATGGTCAGCTTTCATCTAGAGTAATCAGCTAATTTTGGGTTATCCTTAAGAATACCATGCATAGTATTCTTCAGGAACTTTCCGTCAAATAGGTTATCCTGAGTGTACTAGGAATAGTACTTCTTTAGTAACTTTCTATTTATTAGCATCATAAGCTTGTCACCGTCTTGGGTGATTAAGCGATATGCGTCGTTTGAGTAGACTATCTCTATCATAAACGGTCCTTCCTATTTGGGTTGGAATTTGCCTTTCTTCTAAGAGTTGAGTATCATTGGTCATCGAATGGCGAGAACTAAGTCTCCTTCCTTGAAGCTTCGTTGTCAGACTCTTTTATCAAAATCCATGGAGATTCTGGCCTGATAAAACTCAATTTATTGCTGAGCCTCTAGGAACTTTTCATCTAACATCTCAAGTTCTTCGAGACGTTTTGATGTTATTCCTCCGTCGTCATCCCTATTGCGAGAGCGATGCGAATGGATGAAATATAGATTTCCAAGGGAAGGAGAGCCTCGCATCCATACACTAGAGAGTATGGAGTCGCTCCGGTAGGCGTACGGGTTGTGGTACGATAAGCCCATAGAGCTTCGCTAAATTTATTTTCACAGTCTCGTTTGTTGGTTCTCGTGAGCTTTGACAAAATCCTAATAATTATCTTGTTGAAGGCTTCAGCCAATCCGTTCGCAGTGGGATTGTATGCCGTCGACGAGACATCTTGAATTCTAAACTTTTCGTAAAACTTGATGAATGCGTTACTGACAAATGTAGGGCCATTGTCATGTATGATTCATTTTAGAACACCGTATTTGTAGATGATATGGTGTTTGATGAACTTGACGATGTCGCTTTTCTTCACTTCTTTGAGTAGAATTACTTCGGCCCACTTTGAGAAGTAGTCGGTAATTGCCAAAATGAAATGATCACCTTTGTTGACAGTGGGAAAAATAGGACCGACAATGTCCATTCCCTATGTCTCAAATGGTCATGAAGTGGGCCGAAAGGTACAAATGCTCTGGGGGTTGGTGCATATAATTCTCATATATTTGACATGCGTGGTACCATCGGGTGTACTCAACTACGTCCATGGTTGGCCAATAATATCTCATCCTTCTGAGACGATCATAGAGTTTGGGACCAGGCTGGTGCACACTACAGGTTCCTTCATATGCTTCTTTGAGATCCTGTTCCGCATCTTTGGTTGAAAGGCATCGGAGTAGCAAACCATCATATGCGTGATGATACAGTGTCTGGGTCGCCGTGTTATAATAGAATCTTGGTGCTCTTCGTCGGACCGAGTCTCTTTCTTTTGTGTTTTCTGGTAAAATACCGTGTAGGACATAATCAATAATGAGGAAACACTAGTCTCGAGGCTTGAGTTCAATTCTAGCCGAGTGCGCCTCTTTGATGTCCGAAGCACAGTCCGGTATGAAGAGTTTGTGGGTTCTCACAGTGACCCATTGTTCTGTCTCAGGAGGCTGTGCTAGAGATACCGTTAATGCTGCCAGTGCATCTGCATATGTGTTCTAAAGACGCGAAATGTACTCGATGAAGAATTCTTCAAATGAGTCTACCATCTTGATGGCCACCTGATGGTACGGGATTAGGTCTTAGTTCTTGACTTCATACTCTCCTCGAACCTGGTTGACTATCAGTTGAGAATCACCAAAAACATCAAGATACTCGACCCCCAGTTCTTTGGCGAAACTGAGTCTAATAAGCAGCGCGTTGTATTCGGCTACATTGTTGGAACACAACTCGATCAGTGAATAGGCTTGAGGCATCACATGTTTCTCTAGGTAAACTAGGACAACTCCGACTCCTGAGGATATTTTGGAGCATCCGGAAGCACTTGCCACATTAGTTGTCCGAGAAGCACCTATGTTTGTCTCTAGGGACAGACCACTAGATTTGGGTTGGGGAAGTGATGAAACTCTGTCATCATAGTGTTCTCACTGCATGGTTTTTTTTGTAAACTTTATAAAAATTTCTAAGCTTCATCGACATTTTTCTTCATAAAATCCCCTTGACACATCAATTCTAATAAAGTTTTTCAAGAATAATCCAATCCTTCATATATAATTTGGCACAATCGTCATTTCTCAAGGCCGTGGTGAGGACATTTAATAAGAATATCCTTAAATTTATCAAAATACTTTTAAAGTTTTAAATGTTGTTTCTAAGCTTAAAGTTTTAAAAGTTTTAAATGTTGTTTCTAAACTTAACTGTTGTTTCTAAGCTTAACTGTTTTGTGGATATGGAAAAATTTCTTCTGAAAAATTATGATAAAATCATCCCAAGTTGAGATAGAATTTGTAGATAAGCTATACAACCATTTCTTGGCATTGTCCTTAAGAGCAAATGGAATGAAGCTAAGCTTAATCGCATCCTTAGATAGTTTCCTAATCTTAATCATAAGGCAAACTTTCTCAAACTCGAAGATAAAGATGTAAGCATCTTCGATTTTATTTCCTAAGAATTTTGGAAGCATGTTTATGTAATGTTATCTAAGCTTAAACTTAGTTCCATTTGCCTAAGAAAGCTTAACGCAAGAAGGGATTGCATTCCTAGTTGGCTAACACATATCTTGAAGAACAGGTGCATTAGATATTTCAAAAGATGGTTCAACATGAATTAAATAATTGGTGATATCCCTAACCCAAACTTGCATACACCGAAACAAATTCTTTTTATAATTTTTTTAACTAAAAAATTCTAAATAAAACAAAAGTTAATTTTTTTGAGGAAAAAAACTAAAAGATCTAAAAGATAATGAGAAGGAGAATGGAAAACAAACTAAAAGAAATCAAAAGCAATCACTTTGTGTCAATCACTTTAGATTCTAGGGTTAAACCTAGAATCAACTAGACCAGCTCCTAACCAAAAATGCCTTTAGTAAAAAGATTAAACTTTACTCGGCCAGTTAGCCAGGTAAGGATAGTACTAGATGGAGATCAAAAATCAATTAAGTATCTCATTTCTTGTGGAGTGTTTTACGCAACCCTTAAACCTTGCCTTAGACACCAACAGATTTAAGTAAGCTTAAACCAGTTCACTTGAAAATTTTTGTACCTTAATGAGCTCGAGTTCTTAAGGGTCAATGTCTAATGAGTTTTAAAAGGGTTAGATTCGTGTAGTGAGGAACTAGTGATTTGAGGGCTAAGAAAAAGGTGATGAAATCCCGCAACTTATCTTAATTAGGGGGTTTTTTCCCTTAAGAATATTTTCAAGTGTATGTCAAATCAAGATTCTCAAATCACTTGGGTGAATTCCCAATAACTATATGCAATGCAATCGTAGGAATTAAAAGCAACTACAAAAGGATGCAAAAAGAATTTTTTTTAAAATTAGGGTTAACAATCAAACTAATATGAGAAAGAGAGCTCTTGTTTGAGATTGTTACCTTATTAGTAAATGTCCAAGTGGAGGGTGAATTTTATTATGGTCGACAAAAGTAATTTTTTTTTAGATCCTAATCGTCTTTGCTTGTGAGGAACTAACAAAAGGGGTAGAATTGAAAATAGTACAAAGAAGAGTTACCACAAGCAAATCTTTAATCTCCAATCTTCAATCCTTGAACATCAATCTTCAAAATGGTTCCTTCAAAAGAAAACACATAAATTAAAGAATCAAAATAGAAAAATCCTACTTATAAGCACGTTCCCCGGCAACGGTACTAAAAACTTGATGTGGTGTTTGTGATTATGTCAAGATTGTAAGTGCACAATCAAGTTATAGTATAAAAAATATCAAATCCCACAAGGAAGGTGTTGTAGGAATTAATCAAAAATGATTCTTAAGTTGTGTGTGTGACAATAAAAAGTGATAAATGTGTGATTGTGGAGAGATATGAGAAGAGTAGTTGTAACTATACGCAAATAAAAACAAAACTAGAGTGAGAGGGGAGGAAGAAAGATGAAGAAATAGAAACAAAATAAAATCAAGAATCAAATAAAGAAAAATTAAGAATAAAGAGAAAAATCAATAAAGTAAAAAATGGAGGATTCAATTAAAGATATGAGGAATCTAGAATTGAATCAACTAGTCAATTTCAATTATAAATTATGCATCATTATCTTTTTATCACATTTTACTTTAGATTTATTAAGCATAGACTATCAGACCACTTAAGAACAGTATAACATATCAAATTATCATCTAAGTAAAATTATCATTCATGAAAAGAACAACAACTAGATAGTAATTTTAGAATTCCTCCTACCAATTAGTTCTCTAGTTAATTATCCTGAATATGATAATATTAAGCACAAGAGAATAATTCATAATTGTAGGATCTGAAATAGATACACTAGAACACTAGAACACTAGAGGGGGGTGAATAGTATTCTTTTAAAATTTATGCAAAGTAGATTATAAATTACAAAGAAAAATGGCAATCTCAGAAATTCACAATCACAAACACAATATTTTATACTGGTTCCACCAATCCAGTGTACATCCAGTCCCCAAGCAAATCCTGCTTGAGAGTTTCCACTATGATTTTGAATAAAACACCAATTGACAAACACCTTGCCAATTTACACATCAATCTCTAAACCAAGAGATTAACACCTCTCACAACTTGAGAGAACTTTTGAAGCAACAATTTCAATTCCTATAAGCCTTGATTTGTAGTGTAGTGTAGTAGTGGCTTAGGAATGATTCTAACTTCTGTAAATTGCCTAAACAATAAGTATTTGAATGATGTTCAGAGGCAATTTCAGAAACCTTTTTTTTCTTAAAATCTGAATATTTTTTACTTGAAAAAATGCACAAAGATCAAAGCTTATGGGTATGTAAGTCTCTGTATTTTTTCTGAACAGATAACCTATTTATAGCCCTTGAAAAGACAAATTT
>NC_033798.1:11643136-11711393 GCF_001876935.1 Asparagus officinalis
GGGGGGGGGGGGGGGGGTAAATAAGGTAATTGCTAATCTAATCTGATTACAATGCCAAATCAAAACTTATTAACTAATATCCTAGCAAGTATGATATACAACGAGATGTGCAAGGATGCGCAAAAGATAATATGCAATAAATGATAAGACAAAAGGTGATATAAGATACGCACAAGTGAAAAATACGCCAATGCCAAACACAAACACAAATATTTGCTCACGAAGTTCGGTCAAGCCTCGATGTCACGCTCCGCTTCTCAAAATACCGGGGAATGAGAACGTGAACAAGCCCGTGACGTATTAGATTGATGAGAATAAATAAAAAACCATTTCTTCTCAACCTAATACGCTAAGCGTCAAGCAATATACAATACAAAGTCATAGGTCCCTGATCACAATTAGCAAGAATATAATGAACAACTCAGAACAAAAAGGTCATATCACAAATGAGATAACATCCGAGACACAAAGTTTGGGTCAAACATGCCCTTATTACAAAACTATCCAACTGAATGATGAAGAGATATAGAATACATCGGTCAACAGAAATAGAAAGAATTACAAAAGTAAACTAGGACCATCAACTAATAATAGAAAAACTAGGCTTCGACTTCTTCTTCTGATCGGTCTACAAAGTACTCCTGCTAAGGATACTCGGGATCTGGCATATCTCTAAGCTGGACATATCCTTCCTCAAAGTCTGACGTATACCAGAGAAAACAGGTGTACGTCAGCGTGCATAGTACACGGCAAGACCCCACAAAAGAAAAAAGAGACGGTCGAATAACCAATGTAATGACAGTAATAATAAAAATAGAAGTATGCAACTGTAATTCTAACAACTAGATGTAAATCACCACTAGATTATAATAGTCAGGAGAAAAAATCTAACTCATCCAAGAATGGGGTCACACTACTAACCATCCCATAATAACTCACTGGTCCACATCTCACATGGAGTCAACGTTCATATCATCGGATAACTGACTGTTCACAAATCCCCTACGTGTATCTAATCCCATTACACATGTGGCCAAAGGACTACATGCAATCTATTTTCAGCATGGTCCGAACGCAAGCTAAACTCGGGTGACAAATTAAATTCCCACTGACCAAAATGAGTACACGAATTCAATTTGGCCCAACAAACCAACCCCAGTGAGTACACGAATTCTCTGGTGCGAGCCTAGAAGATATATCAATAGCCTTATCCGATCACATAAACCAAGACTTCCCCATCCTAGCTCTTCTCGCTTTTCTAAATCAACAATCATAACCTGAACTAGATCTTTGGTCCACCTCCAAAATTCAGTCAACGCACACACACATGTCACTAAGTCTTGTTCATGATGCACAAGGCCACTAAGTCATGAACTACTAATGATTCTCAAATACAACAAGGAACAATAAATATAGTTAATCTATACAAATAAAACATGGTATGTCACGTAATTAAAAATACGAATCATGGAATCGACGGATGTTTTGCACAAAAAATATCAAGTCAACAATCATCCATCACACGTTCATAAACTAAATTAATTTAAAATAAATAATCTTTTCGCGAAATAAATTCTTTTCAAATTATCTTTCACCATAATTATTCTAAAAATAATCTCTTAAAATAATAAATTTATAAATTCAAAAATAATCTTTTTACAAGATAAATTCTCATTAATTCAAAATAGTCTATTTTCTAAAAATAATTTCTTTTAAAAATATTTATCGTTCTAAAATGATTTCCTTCAACAAAATAAATTCTAAAAATATTATAATTATTCTAAAATAATCTCGTTATTAAAATAAATTCTTTAATTTATTATAATTATTCTAAAAATACTAATTATCACATAATTATAATTTATTTAATATTATTCATCAAACTCATGCAGATAATTATTAACAGATCTAAAATTTTAATAAACAACAGTTAAATGTTAATTCGCACAACAAATATAAGAATTGCCATAAACAAATCTAGAATTGGAATCTTACGCATAATTAACAAATCTAAAATTTGTACGAAATAATAAATAGTGAAAAATAAGGATCTTTCACATAATTACTTTACTATAGATCTAAAATTGTACGGAAATAAATAACGGGAACATGGATCTTACGCCTAATAATTTTTACGATAATTTGAAAATTTAAAATAACAATCAGACCAACCCAATGACACAATGAAAAGAACATAAAGAAATTTAAAAATACTGATAAAATTTACCTGAAAAACCCAACATGCATATACAATATATATTGCCCGCGATATGCACAATAATAATACATATTACAAAACACTGATCAGCAACAACAACAAAACACTAAATTGCACTATTAATGATCCCCCATGATTGAATACCAAATACATACCCCACTAATACTATTTGAATTATTCTCTTATATTTAGTTTTTAAAGAATAATCAACTTAATTGAACAAAATAACTAGCTTATAATTAGTAACTCAATATTCCAAACCCCAACATTAGATAATTGCTTGAATCATCAAAATAGAAATCAACATTTACCTCTTAGAATAAACAAAACCATGCTGAACATAGCTACAAAAATCTTAACAAGACAAAATTAACTGATAAGATATTTAGTAACGCTAGAAATATTATGATGCTTAAATAAAAAAACAAGAATAAAGAACTGTTGTAATATATATGTAGAATCATTACAGAATTAAAACATAAAAAAATCAACTAAACAAACTTCATCTAACTAGTGTAGTATCACTCATACACCATTACGAATTAATATACCAATAATCCCTTAAAACATAAAGGTAACTGATAGATGACATGCACCGGAAAAAAGCCTATAACATCATACACAAATCTACGACTCATGTAAAAAATATATTTAACACTGAAAAAGATAATGCTTAATATCAACAATTTGCCTCGCCCGGACTCTCGCTCTCTACGGTGTGATGTATATGCTCAAGCCCCTAGATCAATGGAAAACACTTATCATGAACACTTTGATGTTGAAGCAATTTAAAAATATCATATAGTAACGATTTTTTAATGAATTAATACACATATATAACACTGCTGCGCTTCGATACATAAATAATATATATAAAATAATACAGATAATTAATACAATCAAATGTAATAGCATAAGCTCAAATTTAAAACAAAAATATAGTTGTAAAAATATAACACATAAATAATGACCTCGGGATAGGATAATTTAAAAAGTATAGAAGAGAGTGTTACGTGGGCGAATGATAGCATAAGCTAAATCAGTGGGAAAGTTCCGGCTAGTCATTAATGTGATAATGGTAGGGCACTATAGACATAATTCACTCGCAGAGGATAGGATAACGGGCTTATTAACTATATGTCTTACGGATCTTACCGAAATTTATTGGAATATTGCATTCCAACATTGTCCATTAATTCATTCTCATTCGGTGGAACCAGCGCGATCAGCTGACCTACATGCCGGCAACCAAAAAAATCCTTTCATTCCCCCGACTTCCCAAAATACGCGAAGAATCTGAACATAAATACAAGAAGAGAGAGAAGAGTGCGGTGGAGGATAATTCACGTGAAGAGAAAAAGAGAAAAGAAAAAGAATATATATATATAGATTAGGTTAGGATTATGGTTAGGGTTTAAAGAAAATACACTAAAAATAAGAAAACAATACAGAAAAATATAGGAAAAATATGAGGGAATGGAATAGGCTACAAAATTAATATAAGATAGTCATTAACAATAATAATAACAGTATTAAATAATCAAGTATTAGTTTAACAATTTAATTTATAATAGTAAAATCACTAATATAATTATAATCTAGATTTTTAAATCATAAAAAATTCTAAAAAATTGAGAAAATATAAATACTCTTTTGAAAATAATAATTTAATATTAAAATACTAAAAAAAAATTTAACTAGTATTAAAAATTTATGGTCATTACATTCTACCCCCCTTAGAACAAATTTTATCCTCGGAATTAAAATAAGAACCCAATGATAGATATGGAATGATATCCATAAGCAGAGGAGAATGTAAAACAATAACCATACAAAATATGATATCAACATGATATTATTTATATAGTATCATAAGACAACACATCACAGTATTAAAATATATTCAATAACATAAAATTGGAAAAATAGAACAAATAAATAATCATACAAAAATATTAAATATAAAATTTACGTAATTCAAATAATTATCAATCACTAAAACATATGATAAAGTTTATCAACTCAACAATATAAATAATGAAAAGAAGAACTTAAAGAAGATAAAAGATAAGCAGGTCTTATCAAAGTATAAATCACTCATATGTAAGTAGATGATAAACATGATAAAACACAAAATATAAAAACACAATACATATAACAAATGAATTATATATAAACAAAAGCAAAAGAAACATTTAAAGAGTATGTAAGCAAAACAAAATGGCAAAAAAATCAAACATACATATAGTTTAGAAAAACATAATAGACAATATAAAGAGACATGAAAATAATAAAAATTAAATCACAATAGAAAATCATATAACTAGTTAGTAGAATAGACATTCAAGATATATAAAAGTATAATTACAAACAAATACATGAATGCAATCAGCAATTCACATTCAACCAAATAAGACATATAAGACACAAATTCAAAAAAAAAAAAATCAATTGTGTTAAAAAGGTTCAAAGATAGTATTATAGTAACATATCTTTAAAGCAGTCAAAAACATAAACGCACGTAAGAAGGCATAGATATAATAAATAGTAATAATAGAACATGATAATAATAAACAACGAAAGTACAAAAATACAGATATACATATAAATAAATATCAACATTCAAAGAGTCATAAACAAATGTAGCACGCAATATTACTAGAAAAGCACAAGATATAAGAAAAGAACGCAAAACAAATCAGGTAGAAGGACAATAAGGATTATAATAAGGTATACAGAACATACATAATCATAATTTAAAAATAGCATTAAGTAAAGAAAATAAATATAAATAGAAACACATCAATATATATAAACAAACAAATAGAGGCAAATCATAGTAATAATCAATAGTAGAATGAAACGATACACAATAATTATTAGTATATAACAATTATGTAGCACAAAGTAAATAATGCAAAATAATAGACAGGTCCAAAGAAACATAAATAGAATCAAAGCATAAAAAGAAAAGATATCAAAGCAAAAAGATAAACAAGATTTATAAATATGTGATGTATATCGCAAATATAATCGTCATGTATAAAAAGCATAAAAATAAAAACATACACATAATAATAAGCATATAAAAAGTCTAAATACTCATAGTACTAATCATGCTAACAAGATAAACTATGATGAAAACAGTCACAAAATATTATATGATAAAAGAGACATAAGAGCAACAAGCGATTCAAAATAAACATATTGTACAAAACATAATAGGAATAACATAATTATATTCGACAAACAATATGGTAATCAGAAATATTAGTAATATTCATAAGGTAATATAATAAATATAAACAATATATAACAATAATAATTATTACTATATAATATTAATTCAGATGTAGCAATATATTACATAGTAGTCAAAATCACATAATTACAATTAACATAAAATACATAAATAAAGATGTATAATTTATAAAACATGAAGTATGAAAGATAAAATAGATTTATAAATAAATAAAAACATAAGAAGGGCATAAATTCGTATAATAAAAATATTGATATATTGTAGATAAATATACCATGAATGATTGATGAACATGTGAACATAAACACTGATAATACATAAAACAGAATACGATTAAACACAGTTGATACTAGAAATGATGAATGACTATAAATCAATAAAAAATATACATCGTAAATATAATAATCTATGTGAATACACTATAATAAAAAGAGTATAGTAAGTATAAAAGAATAAAAAAGTAAAACACAACACAAGTAAATGAAAATAATAAATAGAGAATGAACAACAAACAATGACACAATAAAAGAACATAAAAAATTTAAAAATACTATAAAATAATTACTGAAAACCAACATGCATATACAATATATATTGCCGATATGACAAAATAATACATATAAAAAATGAAGCAACAACAACAAAAACACAAATGCACTATTAATGACCCATGATTGAATACCATACATACCCACAATACTATTTTGAATTATCTCTTATATTAGTTTTAAAGAATAATAACTAATGTAACAAAATAACTATATAATTAGTAACTCAAATTCCAAACCTAACATTTAGAATAATTGCTTGAATATCAAAATAGAAATACATTACTCTTAGGAATAACAAAACCAATGTGAACATACTAAAAAAATCTAACAAGACAAAATTAACTGATAAGATATTTATGTACTAAAAATATTATGAGTTAAATAAAAAAAAGAATAAGAATGTAATATATATGTAGAATATTAAAATAAAAAACTTATTAAAGTATATCACTAAAAATACGAATAATATACAATAATCTAAAACATAAGTAATGATAGATGATATGACGGAAAAAGCATAAATATACACAATTTAGATATGTAAAAATATATTTAAACACAAAAAGATAATCTGAATATCAAATTTGTGTGTGATGTATATGTCAAGCCTAGATCAATGTAAAACACTTAATGAACATGATTTGAACAATTAAAAATATATAAGTAACGATTTTTAATGAAAATACACAATATAACACTGTGCGTGATACATAAAATAATATAATAAATAATACAGAAATTAATACAATCAAATGATACATAAGTCAAATAAAAAAAAATATAGTTGTAAAAATAATAACACATAAAATAATGACCGGTACTAGGAAATTAAAGTTATAGAAGAGAGTGTAGTGGGGAAGTGATAAGATAAGAAACAGTGGGAAGTTCCGGAGTCATAAGTGATAAGGTAGGGACTAAGACATAATTCATCGAGAGGATAGGATAAGGGTTAACTATAGTCTTACGGATGAAATATGATATGCATTCAAATTGTCCATTATATTCTCATTGGTGGGAACTCAGGACAGTGACCTACATGGGCAACCAAAAAAACCTTTCATTCCCCGCTTCCCAAAATACCGAAGAATCTGAACATAAACAAGCCTGTGACGTATTAGATTGAGGAGAATAAATAAAAAAATAATTTCTTCTCAACCTAATACGCTAAGCGTCAAGCAATATACAATGCGAAGTCACAGGTCCCCAATCACAATTAGCAAGAATATAATGAACAACTCAGAATACAAAGATCATATCACAAATAAGCTAACATCCGAGACACAAAGTTTGGGTCAAACATTCCCTTATTACAAAACTATCCAACTGAAAGTTGAAGAGATATAGAATACATCGATCAACGGAAATAGAAAGAATTACAAAAGCAAACTAGGATCATCAACTAATAAAAAAACTAGGCTTCGACTTCTTCTTCTGCGTTGTCTGCAAAGCACTCCTACTGAGGATACTCAGGCTCTGGCATATCTCCAAGCTGGACCTATCCTTCCTCTAAGTTTGACATACACCAGAAAAAATAGGTGTACATCAGCTGCATGACACATGGCAAGACCCCACAAAAGAGAAAAGAGACGGTCGAATGACCAATGCAATGACAGTAATAATAAAAATAGAAGTATGCAACTGTAATTCTAACAACTAGATGCAAATCACTACTAGATTATAATAGTCAGGAGAAAAAATCCAACTCATCCAAGAATGGGGTCATACTACTAACCATCCTATAATAACTCACTAGTCCACATCTCACATAGAGTCAACGTTCATATCATCGGATAACTGATTGTTTACAAATCCCCTACGTGCATCCAATCCTGCTACACATGCGGCCAGAGGACTACACGTAATCCATTTTCATCATGGTCCAAACTCAAGCTAAACTCGGGTGACGAATTAAATTCCCACTGACCAAAGTGAGTACATGAATTCACTTTGGCCCAACAAACCAACCCCGGCGAGTACACGAATTCACTTTGGCCTAACAAACTAAGCCAAGTGAGTAAACGAATTCACTGGTGTGAGCTTGTAATATATATCAATAGTCTTATCCGATCACATGAACCAAGACTTCCCTATACCAGCTCTTCTCGCTTTTCTAAATCAACATTCATAACCTGAACTTGATCTCTAGTCCACCTCCTAAATTTAGTCAACGTACACACACATGTCACTATGTCTTGTTCATGACGCACAATGCCACTAAGTCATGAACTACTAATGGTTCTCAAACATAAGGAACAATAAATACAGCTAATCTATGCAAATAAAACAAGGTCACGTAATTAAAAATACAGATTATGGAATCGGCGGATGTTTTGAACATAAAATGTCGCGAGCAACAACCATCCATCACATGTTTATAAACTAAATTAATTCAAAATAAATAATCTTTTTGCAAAATAAATTCCTTTCAAAATATCTCTCACCATAATTATTCTAAAAATAATCTCTTAAAATAATAAATTCAAAAATTCAAAAAATAACCTTTTTACAAGATAAATTCTCATTAATTCAAAATAGTCTATTTTCCAAAAATAATTTCTTTTAAAAATATTTATCATTCTAAAATGATTTCCTTCCATAAAATAAATTCTAAAAATATTATAATTATTCTAAAATAATCTCGTTGTTAAAATAAATTCTTTAATTTATTATAATTATTCCAAAAATACTAATTATCACATAATTACAATTTATTTAATATTATTCATCAAACTCACGCAGATAATTATTAACAAATCCAAAATTCTAATAAACAACAATTAAAAATGTAAATTCGTATGACAAATATACGAATTACCATAAACTAATCTAGAATTGGAATCTTACGCACAATTAACAAATCTAAAATTTGTAACGAAATAATAAACAGTGAAAAATAAGGATCTTGCACATAATTACTTTACTATAGATCTAAAATTGTACAGAAATAAATAACGGGAACATGGATCTTGCGCCTAATAATTTTTATGATAATTTTAAAAATTAAAATAAATAACAATCAAGGTTGGGGATCTTATCTCGGGGTGTCATTGAACCAATCGACGCTGACGTGCGAGACTACTGTGAGCATCGATGTTTGGCGTTGGCGTGGGTTGTCGGCGTGCGGATCTGGGCCGAGGGGGTCAGACGTAGGGCTGTGGGAGCTGTCAGAGGTTGAGGGAGCGGTGGAGAGCAGAGGAAGGTTGCTAGTGGGTTGTCAGTTGCGGTGTGGGTAGGAGGAGAGGGGGATGCGGCTTGGTTAAGGGGTGGAGGGAGGTCCTGGTCAGCGATGAAGCAGGGAGGAGCTGGTTACGGATCTTAGCGACGTGGAAGAGGGCTGGTGGTAGCGAGGGAAGAGGCGGAGCGGCGTGGTGATGCTGTGGGTTAAGGAGGAGGTGGTGCAGGTAGAGGAGGGCGACTGTGGTTCGGCGGGGCTAAGGAACAATGGGAACGGAGAAGAGGAGAGAGAAGAGAGAGAAAAGGGATGCGTGGTACATGAGAGAGAGAGAAGAAGAAGAGAGAGAAGAGTGCGGTGGGGGATAATTCACGTGAAGAGAAAAAGAGAAAAGAAAAAGAATATATATAGATTAGCTTAGGGTTATGATTAGGGTTTAAAGAAAATACACTAAAAATAAGAAAACAATGCAGAAAATATAGGAAAAATACGAGGGAATGGAATAGGCTTGTGACGCTCCTGTTTTCACTCATGGCTGCAGTCCAAGGTGAACCCAGAGATGTCAAACCTGCCATGCACCCACACTGTGCAACAACAAGTTTTACCAATCACAGTAATATCCTCTAGTGGGGTAAAATAAAAGCGTAGGTATAAAACAGGCAAAGAAGTAGTATGACAATAATAGACATGATAAAGAAGATGATATCTCATAAATAAAGGTCATGTCTCAACTGAAAATAAACTGAAATACATTTGGAGTCTGCAATAACATACGATGTCTCAACATGAATCAAAACGGAAAGTCGAACTAAGGCTCATTGCCTTTACAAAATGGAAATAAACTCTAAGTCTGAATAAAATTTAAAACTACAGTGGAGTCTCTACAAGTAAAAATACGCGACGACGACTATGCCAGAACTCCGTCACCCTGCGGCTCTCCGGAACTACGGGCTACCTGAAAGGGTATTTTTAAAAGAAAAAAAAACAACAAGAGCATCAGAGCACTACAGCAAGATTACCTTCATCCGCCCCAGGGGAAGGGCAGCTAGATGGAGTGGAGGCTCTATCTATTAAGCATAGTCTATCTAGATTCATATTCCCTATATCTAAGTAGGATTAATATTTAGAAACCTACAACACGAGACGTAGTACGTCGAGCGAAATAATCTAAACAAGGAAACCCTCATGTATATACCATAAGTCTCAAATTATAGATATCTAAACATTAATACCGAACTAAGAAAAGACAATCTAATGAAACCAATAATTAGAAATCCATAACACGAGACTGGTACGTCAAGCGAAATAATCCAAACAAGAAAACCCTCATGTATATACCATAAGTCTCACGTTGTGAATCTCTAATCATTGATTCCAACTAAGAAGTAAAAAGATAGTAAAAGAAATAAGATATCAACACATCGTATTTATAATATCTTTCACTATCACTGGAGAGATAGAATAAAATACTAACACATAATTTTGTATACTTTCAAAAGTAACATATCTCAGTCATATAGTTCAATGATAGGTCGTATTCATAATCGGCATCTACCATACTTAGGCTATTAAGTAATTTTCTTAGTGTAACGGACTACCCTGTAGGTATACTGAACTGTGTACACGGCCCATTAGTCTCATCACGATCTCAGTGCATAACATGAGTGCGGGACGGACTACCAAATAGGCATCCTAGAAATACGGCTCACGAGCCTCATCGTACCCTAGTGCGGGACGGACGGCTAGATCAAGCCTCCTAAAATCTGATTCAATGGTCTGTACATATGGAATATCGACGCACTACCTCATGTAGTACTGAACTGAGCTCATCAACGATATCCACTTCATATAAATCTTTGTATCTCAGGTATGTCGACGCACTATCCCATATAGTACTAAGCTATGCTCATCAACAACATTCATCTCATGTATAAACCATGTATATTTGGTATGTCGACGCACTATCCTATATAGTACTGAGCTGTGCTCATCAATAACATTCAGCTTATGTATAAACCATTTTTATTTGGTATGTCGACGCACTATCCCATATAGTACTGAGCTGTGCTCATCAACGACATCCAACATGTATATGAACTATATCTAATGCAAATAAGATCAAATCAAAATTTATCAAAATCCCCTTGGGATTCTTAAATGTATAACATAACATATTCATGACTAAACGTGTAACATCAAGCGGCTCTAAACTCCGCGAACGCACCTCAAAACGGCGCAACACAGCTCCACAAAACGAGCAGGAAAAACAGACATGACATCTGTTAGTAAAACAAACATATCTTTCTTTAAAAAAACTATTTTTACAAATATTTTTCTTTTTTGAAAACTATATTCACACATATTTCACATGACATAAGTTTGGTTTAGTTTGGAGTTCATTTGTTATCCCAAATCTCTAGTTAAACATTATATATGTGCATCCGTTTTTCTGCAGGACATGTTGTTAGTAAATATAACATATCTTTCTTTATACAAACTTTTTTTAAGAATGGTTTTCTGTTTTGAAATCTATATTAACACATCTATCAAATGACAAAGGTTTTTAGTTTGGAGTTCATTTATTATCCCAAATCTCTAGTTAAATATTATATATGTGCATCCGTTTTTCTGCAGGACATGTTGTTAGTAAAAAGATCATATCTTTCTCTATACAAATGATTTTTAAGATTATCTTTTGTTTTAAAAACTAGATACATATATCTTTCATTTAGCACTGTTTTGGTTAAATTTGGAGTTTATTTTCTATTTCAAAATCTCAGTTAAACATGATACAATTGCTGTAGTTTTCTGCAGAAAATATTTATTTAGTACATCTCTTAAATTTCTTATATATAAATGAAATTATGAAAAATCCTAATGATCATGATCATGATACTATCATAGACAGTAAGAAAAGAATTACTAATCTAGCATTGGTTTATGTTTTAACATTAAAAATTTAACTTTTATCATATCATGTTAAGATTCAAGCATGAAAACACATCTTCAACATCATATTAAACATCTAACTAGTTATTTAACTATGGGGAAGGGTTTGGATGAAGATAATCTTGCCTTAGACGTTGTTCTAAGCCTCTGAAATAACCAGCAACCAAAAAGAAGTACATCCAAGCCGTTTTCCCCTTGCTACATGTTGATGATCTCGCCCTCGTGTCGATATTTGCTTTACAAAGCTCTCAAAATTCTTAACTTTAGGGCTAGGGATTCAGAGAGCGGAAGTGGGGCTGCTAGGATTTGAAACTCTGATATAAGGATGTTAATTTTTATGAAAATACATGTTTATATATATGCAAACCCGAAATTAACCCGTTTGACCCGAACCAGAAATCCTAATCTGACTAGAAAAATGATCTTCGGTATTTTGGTCATAACTTTCACATCCTACCTCAGAATGAGGTAATCTAAGACTTGTTTGAAAATTCTTGAAGATACCTACAACTTTTGTGTTTTAATTTTTTCCAAATTCTAACTACATCTGTGAGAAAAATACAAAATCTCTTTACTAGTCATAAATTTTCAGATTTATACATCGAGCATGAATTGTGCATTTGCTCTTATATATATCTATATATACATTGAATTGATCTCAAACCAATTCCTAGCATACTCAAACATCATAATATATTATTTATAAATATATAATATATTTATTATTATTTATCACAAAATATTCAAATTTTGGGGGTTTTACATTCTTCTCTCCTTAAAAGAATTTCGTCCTTGAAATTCAAAAATCATACTTAAGCAAATAATAATACTAGAAAAGCATGTAGAGGGTCTAATTTAACCCGCAAACATAAACATCTCAGAATATTTACTCTTGATAAGCATATAGAGATATTTATATTTAGCAATCCAGGATGACTATATTCACACTCAACCCTTAATCGAATGGATCTAATACGTCGGGCGAAAAATCCAAACAAGAAACCCCCCATATATACCATGTGTTCCAAAAGATTAAGAATTAAGCGAAAATATCCTCATTCTAGTATTATATCTAAATATAACCACACAAATAATCGCATACATAAATCGATCCACTTCCTCCATAGGTGCAGGAAGTCGCGCGATATAACATATTTGCGCTCCCGAAAATCATCTTCGATGTCTACACTTAACCATCTAAAATATAAATACCCCCACTTAACACCTAACTAAATGGAACAAGTACATCGAGCGAAAAATCCAAACAAGAAACCCCTCATATATATATCATATGTTCCAAGTACTTAGGAGATAAGTGGTAATACTCTCATTTTAGTGTTAAGTATAAACATCGCCATACATGCAACCATAAGCCATAAACAAGTCATACAAAAATTTAATTTACTAGATAAAACAGGTGTGGGTAGTCGCAATGTATACCCTCCTCGCGCTCCCAAGAACCTCCTCAACTCCTTTCCGGTTTCGCTGAATTGCCACAAAGGAAAAACATCTTGTTTATAAATTTCTTGTCTTCCCTAGCAAGCATACAAACTTGGATTTCAATCGTAGTCAGATCATTTTAAAGCTAAATCTTTAGTGCGTTCATCATTCGCTGCTGCTCTACATTATGAAAGTGCATCCTAAGCATAGAAACATGAAATGCATTGTGTATACTAGACATCGATGCTGGAAGATCTAGTCTATATGACACAGCTTCAATGCTTTCCAAAATCTGATACGGTTCAATGTATCTCGGCGTAAGCTTTTTCTATCTCCCGAATTGCTAAACACCTTTCACATGCGATACCTTCAGCCTAACCGAATCTCCAATCTAAAACTCCAAGGGTTTTCATCTCTTATTAGCATAGCTCTTTTGCCGACTCTAAACGGCTAGAATCCGATCTCTGGTCAATGTTACTTCCTCAGTAATCTGTCTCATAAGCTCTGGCCCAAGTATTAAACTCTTCTCCGGCTCAACCCAACATATAGATGATATGTAAGGCCTCCCGTACGATACTTCATACGGGGTCATACCGATTGTCACTTGATAATTATTGTTCTAAACGAACTCTATCAATAAAATATGATCCTCCCAGCTACCTTGAAAATCAAATAACACAAGCCCGCAATTTGTTTTCCAACATCTGATTTACTCTCTCCGTCTGACAATCCGTCTTAATTTGATACTGTCGTATCTGGAACTCCACGAAGTTAAATAGTCTCCTGAATAAATATCCTCCCTAGAATAAACTGTGCTGACTTTATCAGTCTATCAACTATCACCCCAAACCGAATCATTCTCTTTCTTCGACTTCGTTAACCCTACAATAAAGTCCATAGAAATGTCCGCCCACTTCTACTCCGAAATGGGTAAAGGCTGATGTGTTCCTGTGTGTCTCTGATGTTCCGCCTTTACTCACTGACAGGTAAGATACTTAGCTATATACTCTGAAATCTTCCTTTGCATATCACTCCATCAAAAATGTCTCTTCAGATCCTTGTACATCTTTGTTGTGCCTGGATGCACTGGATACCTGGTACGATGCGCTTCGTCGAATAAATCCTTCTTCAGCTGAGCATTAGCTGGTATTATTAATCGGCCCTTCATCCGAAGTCCTTCATTTGCTCCAACGGTCCAATCAGCCTCTGGCTCTTTGGAAATCTCTCCCTTTTAGGCTTGAATCCAAGAGTCGTCCAACTGAGCTCTGACTACTCTGTCACTCCAAGATGGCTGTACAGATAAAGCTCCCAAAAATTTGCTGCTCCCGCCAATCTCCAGTCTAAATTCGAACTGGCTAAGTGTGTGGAGATCTCGGTATAACGAGCATCTCAAAGCCGCAATCCTGTGACGACGCTTCCTACTTAATGCGTCTGCTACGATATTCGCCCTCCCCGGGTGATACTGAATCGCGAACTCATAATCCTTAATGAACTCAATTCACCTCCTTTGTCTCTGGTTGAGTTTCTTCTGAGAGAAAAGATACTTAAAACTCTGATGTTTGTGAATAATTCAAACCGTACTTCATATAAGTAAAGTCTTCATGACTTCAGTGCAAATACCACTGCTGCTAACTCCAAGTCATAAGTGGAAATAGATCTGCTCATGTACTCTCAATTGCTGCGAGACATATGTTACTACTCTCTGAGTCTGCATCAAAACGTCTCCTAACTCTGTCAATGATGTATTTGTGTAGACCACAAATGTCCTGTCGTTGCTCGGAATAGTTAAAACTGGAGCTGTAGACAATTTAGCCTTCAAGGAATCAAAGGCCTTCTTGTACTCCATGCTCCAAATGAACTATACACCTTTCTTCGTAAGGCGTGTAAGTGGTGTCGAAATCTTCGAGAAGTCCTAGATAAACTTCTAATAATAGCCGGCTAAACAGGAAAAGCTATGAATCTCTATCTTCGTCTTCGGCGGATTCCAAATCAAGAACTACTAAAATCTTAGACAGATCTATTGCTATGCCCTTTCTGCTGATAACGTGACCGAGAAATATGATTTCTAAAAGTCAAAACTCACATTCGCTGAACTTGACATATAACTGATACTTCTGTAGAGTCTGCAAAGCTAACCGGAGATGCTGCTCGTGCTCTACCTCCGATCTCGAATAAATAAGGATGTCGTTGATAAAAACTATCACGAACTGATCCAAGAAGGAACGGAAAACCCGGTTCATCAAATCCATGAATACAGCGGGAGCATTGGTCAACCCAAATGGTATGACCAGAAACTCAAAAGATTCATATCGAATCAGGAAAACATGGCTTTGGGAAAATCCCTCTCCCGAACTCGCAACTACAATAACCCAAAATGAAGATCAGCCTTTGAGAAACATGCGCTTCGCGCAGCTGATCGAACAAGTCATAAATCCTAGGTAATGGGTACCTATTCTGGATAGTGACCTTGTTCAAATCTATACAAACGCATACTGCCGTCCTTCTTCTTCACGAAGAGAACTGGCACTCCCCACAGAGAATGACTCCAATGAATAAAACCTTGAGCTAACAACTCGTCCAACTGGGTCTGAAGCTCCCTCATCTCAGCTGGTACCATGCGATAGCTTGCGCGAGATATCGGGACTATGCTTGGCTGTAACTCAATACAGAACTTAACCTCTCACACAAAAGTTAATCCAGGTATGTCCTGAAAGACATCCTGATACTCTGAGATAACTCTAGTCTCCAATAAATTAATACCCTGATCCTATCGCATTACCTCCTCGATGTACGCCAGAAATAACTCCGCAAAACGGTTGCCCTGGGAGGTTGCTACAATAATCTTGGACCCATCGGACGCTCGCAAATTGACCGTCTACGTAAAGCAGTCAATACTATCATGGTAGGAAGATAACCAATCCGTACCAAAAATTTGACAACGACAACATGATCAACTCGATGTCTAACTCAGACTCATCTAGTTTGATGACACATCTCCTACAGATGGAAGGGACACCCCCTAGAGGGGTAGGCACTGACAATGGAAAATCTAAGGAATGCTACAAGCTGACACCCATCAACAAAGGTACCTAGAGGGGTAGGCACTGACAATGGAAAATCTAAGGAATGCTACAAGCTGACACCCATCAACAAAGGTACAAAGGATAAGAGATAAACAAATTTCAAAAATCAAACTAGATCCGAATTGAAAATAAAATCACGAATAAAGCTCCGCTCGTACCCTGATCATGCGGTACAGCTGAATATACTTCGCTGGATAGTGCAAATCTTCTGGATAATGCAAAACTGGCCTGCTGGCTCCTAAATCTTCGGATTAACAAGTAGTGCTTCTATTTCCTCACTACTGGCCGAAATTACGACTCTGAGATTGCCGACTGCGACCTTTATCATGCTAGCTTCCTGCTGTGAACTACTACAAGTCTTTTGCTATTTGTTCGACCTTGTTGTGATTGTAACATGTTTCTCCGAATCTCTGCGCTACTCTGGTGCTCTCTAATCACATTATGCTCCTTTCTTATCTTGTCCTTGTTACTGGGATAAAATCATTCTCCCGTTATTAGGTTTCTCTAGATTTCCACAATGGTTCTCTTGCCATTGTCATTATCACTATTCTGGATTTTGATTTCTTCCTTTACTATGGGTATATCTCCCTGCTTCACTTAGACTAGCGCTAATTGTTTGATGAAGAAATGACTTAAATTCTCCGAAATAGGTGATAATTGTTGTCTCGTCAAAAATCTGGATGTTGTTGCTATCCTCTAGTGATGGTCCTCAATGCTGAATATATATTTGACTTCTGCTTGGTTCCTAGCTGATGTTCAAGAAACTTTCATATACTCTTTCCTATATAGGTTGCAATTGAAACTAATGTGCCTTGAAATTTTGGTGCTCATACTGTCTGATATTTTTCTTATCCTTTCAGAGTTAAATCTCCTGCTCTGCGGCTCTATCAACAACTGATTGTGGTGCTGGTGTACTCATTGGTATTTCATCTTTACTTCCACGACGGGTACAACCGGTGGTGAATCTCTTGAAAGTGGTGTTGCTGACGGAAACGGATACACTTCTTGCTCCTTGATTGTTGTAAGATCTTGCTGCTAACGGAGCCATGAAGTCGATCAAATACTTTGGAGCCTGCTGTGGCTCGGCTCTGCATGCCTAGCTCTCCAGGTAAGAGTTTTACCTCGACCACATCCTCGTTTTGATATTTATAATATCAAAAGGAGAGCTTAATTTTCATAGTAAGTGAGATAGCAAAAATACATATATATATATATAACGTATCACAATACGAATTCATAACACATAGTATTCACGCAAATACCTTCAATCAACATAAAATAGTTGTCATAAAAAAAAATTTCTCAATTTTTGAGATATACGCATATATCGTCCTCACTCATACTAGGAAATCCTTACGGACTCTATACATGAATCCTAAGAAACTCTATCCTAGCTCCACGACTCGACACAGGATGATCCTAAGGATACTGGAACTAGAGCTCTGATACCAACTGTGACACCCCTGTTTTCACTCATGACTGCAGTCCAAGGTGAACCTAGAGATGTCAAACCTGCCATGCACCCACACTGTACAACAACAAGTTTCACCAATCACAGTAATATCCTCTAGTGGGGTAAAATAAAAGCGTAGGTACAAAACAGGCAAAGAAGTAGAACGACAATGTCTTGCAGTACTGTGTGTTGTCAGGACAGGCGGTGAACATGGGGAAGTCTTCAGTCTCGTTTTTCCTACAGGAACATCCACAATGGATCCAGTGCGCTTGACAAGATCTCCTTTTTTAATAGTGGTATCACTACTATAGATAACAATACCTACATTCTCATTCTCAAGATTAAGATGATATCTCATAAATAAAGGTCATGTTTCAACTGAAAATAAACTAAAATACATTTGGAGTCTGCAATAACATACGATGTCTCAACATGAATCAAAACGGAAAGTCGAACTAAGGCTCATTGCCTTTACAAAATAGAAATAAACTCTAAGTCTGAATAAAATTTAAAACTACAGTGGAGTCTCTACAAGTAAAAATACGCGACGACGACTATGCCAGAACTCCGTCACCCTGCGACTCTCCGGAACTCCGAGCTACCTAAAAGAGTATTTTTAAAAGAAAAAGAAACAACAACAAGAGCGTCAGAGCATTACAGTAAGATTACCTCCATCCGCCCCTAGGGGAAGGGCTGCTAGATGGAGTGAAGGCTCTATCTATTAAGCATAGTCTACCTAAATTCATATTCCCCATATCTAAGTGGGATTAACATTTAGAAACCTACAACACGAGACGTAGTACGTCGAGCGAAATAATCCAAACAAGGAAACCCTCATGTATATACCATAAGTCTCAAATTGTAGATATCTAAACATTAATACCGAACTAAGAAAAGACAATCTAATGAAACCAATAATTAGAAATCCACAACACGAGACTGGTACGTCAAGCGAAATAATCCAAACAAGGAAACCCTCATGTATATACCATAAGTCTCAAGTTGTGAATCTTTAATCATTGATTCCAACTAAGAAATAAAAAGACAGTAAAAGAAATAAGATATCAACACATCGTATTTATAATATCTTCCACTATCACTGGAGAGATAGAATAAAATACTAACACATAATTTTGTATACTTTTAAAAGTAACATATCTCAGTCATATAGTTCAATGATAGGTCGTATTCATAATCGGCATCTATCATACTTAGGCTATCAAGTAATTGTCTCAGTTTAATAGACGACCCTGTAGGTATACTGAACTGTGTACACGGCTCATTAGTCTCATCGCGATCTCAGTGCATAACATGAGTTCGGGACGTACTATCAAATAGGCATCCTAGAAATACGGCTCACGAGCCTCATCGCAGCCCAGTGCGGGACGGACGGCTAGATCAAGCCTCCTAAAATCCGACTCAATGTCCTGTACATATGGAATATCAACGCACTATCTCATGTAGTACTGAACTGAGCTCATCAACGATATCCACCTCATATAAATCTTTGTATCTCAGGTATGTCGATGCACTATCCCATATAGTACTAAGCTATGCTCATCAACAACATTCAGCTCATATATAAACCATGTATATTTGGTATGTCGACGCACTATCCTATATAGTACTGAGCTGTGCTCATCAATAATATTCAGCTTATGTATAAATCATTTTTATTTGGTATGTCGACGCACTATCCCATATAGTACTGAGCTGTGCTCATCAACGACATCCAACATATATATGAACTATATCTAATTCAAATATGATCAAATCAAAATTCATCATAATCCCCTTAGGATTCTTAAATGTATAACATAACATATTTATGACTAAACGTGTAACATCAAGCGGCTCTAAACTCCGCGAACGCACCTCAAAACGGCGCAACACAGCTCCACAAAACGAGCAGGAAAAATAGACGTGACATCTGTTAGTAAAACAAGCATATCTTTCTTTAGAAAAACTATTTTTACAAATGATTTTCTGTTTTGAAAACTAGATTCACACATATTTCATATGACATAAGTTTGGTTCAGTTTCGTGTTCATTTATTATCCTAAATCTCCAGTTAAACATTATATATGTGCATCAGTTTTTCTGCAGGACATGTTGTTAGTAAATATAACATATCTTTCTTTATACAAACTTTTTTTAAGAATGGTTTTCTGTTTTGAAACCTAGATTTACACATCTATCAAATGACAAAGGTTTGGTTAAGTTTGGAGTTCATTTATTATCCCAAATCTCCAGTTAAATATTATATATGTGCATCCATTTTTCTGTAGGACATGTTGTTAGTAAAAAGATCATATCTTTCTCTATACAAATGATTTTTAAGATTAAGTAAAAAGATCATATCTTTCTCTATACAAATGATTTTTAAGATTAGTCTTCTGTTTTAAAAACTAGATACATATATCAAATGATTTTTAAGATTAGTCTTCTGTTTTAAAAACTAGATACATATATCTTTCATTTGGTACTAGTTTGTTTATATTTTGAGTTTATTTTCTATTTTAAAATCTTAATTAAACATGATACAATTATTATAATTTTCTGCAAAAAATATTTATTTAGTACATTTCTTAAATTTCTCATATATAAATGAAATTATGAAAAATCCTAATGATCATGATCATGATACTATCATAGTTAGCAAGAAAAGAATTACTAATCTAGCATTGGTTTATGTTTTAACATCAAAATTTTAACTTTTATTACATCATGTTAAGATTCAAGCATGAAAACACATATTCAACATCATATTAAACATCTAACTAGTTATTTAACTATGGGGAAGGGTTTGGATGAAGATAATCTTGCCTTAGACGTCGTTCTAAGCCTCTGAAATAACTAGCAACCAAAAAGAAGTACAACCAAGCCGTTTTCCCCTTGCTACACGTTGATGATTGTAGGCGTATAAAACTGCTTATAGGTCCATTAGCACAGCTCGGCACAAACCGACGAACCATCGGGTGACGTATCTAAACACGAGCGTCAGTCCACAACATCGAAGCCAAGTGACACGCAACGAAGCGGATTAACGAGGCGACGAGGTTAACGAATCGTACGCAAGAAACGGAATAGATCCACTCGCGTGCAGAATCAAGCTAACGGTTCGGTGAGTCAACGAGTCATCCAACTGTAGAACGGATTCGAACTTGAACACCGAAGCGGATTTACTACCATATCGGGATCCAGACTGCCATATCAGAGTCCAGATCAGCGACGAAACTCTGACGAAGCGCAAAACCGGACAACGGACACAACACCTGGAGGACTCGGTCAAAACCGAGCCACCTCTAGGTGGCTCGGTGGCCGAGCCACCTATAGGTGGCCGAGCCACCTATAGGTGGCCGGCCTAGATCTGTGCCAAGGCACAGATCTGAGAGCCTATAAATAGGAGGGCATGGTTCATTTTTGAGGGGTTGGAACTTTTGGAGCCGAAACTCTGCCGAATTGAGAACTGAACTTGGGGTTTTGAAGACTTGAAGACTTGGACATTCAGATCTGGTTCTTGGCGAGCATCCACGTCACAAAAGGCAGGAGTTCGAAAGAGAGAAATCAGATCTGAGATCTACACGAAGTAATACTCCGGATCAAAGCTTGGCCTTTGATCCCGAGAACTAAAGGCTATTATTTCCTTGGTGAAATAGTACCCCCGGCTGTTATTTCCTTAGTGAGATAACACCCGTCAAATCGTGTAGATCCGACCGGATCTAGATCGCGCGGTGAACCATGGATTAACCCCGGCGTTGGCAAAGAACCCACAAAAGCGAGTGACCGCAAAACAAGAGCTCGTGATTTGTTCGACAAACAAGAGAAAAGTTGTAATTTTTTATTTCTTTTGATTTTATTGTAACTAGATCTTATAAAAAGATCGAAGATTTTTGTAACCGATAAACGATTACTCAAAAGAGTTCAATGGAATCGAAGAAAACAATTTTTCCCGCGAACATTTATTGTCTGACCGTTGTCGAAATTTTGAATTTGAAGTCGATTCTTGATTTCTTGGCTTTTTTAGCTTGAGTTGGTTGTTTCAACACGGAATTGACCATCGGTTGACGGCTTTGAATATTCATTGTGACGCGTTGTCCGGCATTTAACACAGTTTATACTCGTAAGTATTTTGGAGTCTACACAGTTTAAGCTCTTTCATCCTCGTCCGGATCCACCTCCCCTCGCAAGTCCAAGAAGTTCTCCTCCAGGAGAAAAGTTCGTTGGTTTGAAGAAGTTCAGAACGCCAATGAAGCTCTCGCCCCAGCTGACGCCAAAGTTGCGTCGGGTGAAGTTCCGCCGACCTCCAACCAGGTCAACCCTGTTCCCGCCGACGCCTCCACCGTTGAGGGCGTTGTGACTCTCTCGAAGAGAGCCCACCAAAGGCGACGTCAACGCTTAGCGCGGCAACTCGCAAAGGCGATGGAGTCCACAGACGGAGTCCGCTACAACGCGGATCTGAGGAACAGGAGAGGCAAACAACCTCAACAACTGAAGAATGACAGCTCCTCCAAGCCGCCAACGAACGAATGGATCCGGGTCAAACAGAACCGTTCGACACTTGAAGAGCAGATTCACAAACGCCGCGCATTACTCGCACAAGCAAAAATTCTTTTGCAGGAGGCCAAGAAATTGGAGGAAGAAAGAGTGGCCAAAAAGCCATCACTAACCCGCCAAGTATGGAGGCCGAAGCAGCCTCCAACAAAAGTTCAACCACCGGCGAATCAATCCAAGCCGCTGATGATTCCAGTAATTACTCCGGGAGATCACGCAGAATCATCCTGAAAGAAGAAGCCAGTTTTGGAGCGCCTCGGTCCACTTCCCGATGAGCGAGGCAAGGCTCCAGTTCAAGAGCGTTTGGGCCCGACGAAGAAGCCCAGAACGACTCAACATGCTGGGGGTCGCCACCATCCTCAACATGCCAAAGAAATCATGGCAGCTACGCGCACCAATTTGCGCATTGAGGTCCAGGAGCCCGCTGACAATTCACGCCCGAAAAGGCATGTTTCGAGGCGCGTGACTCTTGAAGGCCCAAAGAAGGCAGTTCACCCTCAGAAGGAAACATTATCATCTGATGACGATAATGTTATACCTGAGAAGTCGTGCCAACACACGATAGGTCAAGCAGACAAATTGTACTATCGTGCTGGGGGTGCGAGTAAAACCAGGAAAAGGAGTCCTCGAGAATAAGAAACTCAATGCCCATGTTCCAAACTCATTCGGGCGATATTGTCTGAGTGCAACTACATCAAGGCAGTCCCCAAAAGAGTTTCGGTTTTCGAAAGACTTAGTACTGAAACGCCAAAACCAAGGCCTAGGCGTTTCCGACGAAGAAGAAGGATAGTCGAAGATGGAGAATTTCCGAGGGTCACCGCCAATATGACCAGCAAAAGGGCATCGACACGGGATAATCCTGAGTCAATTCCGCCAGTACCCCGGTATCTAACTCGTCTGTAGTCTGGAGCCATTACACGAGGAACTTATGGTAGGGTTCGGACAAGACTACCTTCAGAAGATGAAGAATCTGATGCTGGCTCCGCGGTTGCATCAGATAATACGGACAAGTAGTCAAGATGCTCGAAGAAGCCATGGCTAAACAACAGGAGAGCTTCAGGTTCGAAATGCAGATGGCCATGTAGAACATGAGAGAAATGCATGACCAACAAATCCAAGCATTGACGAACCAGCAAGCCGAGCCAAGTCATCGTAACCAGGTTAATCTAGAAGATGAGGACACAAATGCGAATGAGATGCATAATGCCAATAATCCTCCCGTCAACGCTGGGGGTGGTAATGAGAATGCTGGCGAAAACACAGGTGAAAACTTGAAGATCAAGAAACTCGAGAGCAAAATCAATACATTGATTTCCGCTCAAGAGATGAAGAAAACGGGCATTCCTTGTCCATACCTAAGAGAGTGGGAATCGATCCCATATCCGACGAAGTTCAACCTAATTAACTTCACGCCATTTAATAGGATGGGTTCACCCACTCAGCATTTGATTTACTTCAAATCACACCTGGGGGTTATCTCTGGTAATGAGCCTCTGATGGTACGGTCCTTCGTTGGCACTCTTCTTGGATCCGCCTTCGATTGGTATCGTCGCCTCAAGCCAGGAAGCGTGAATAGCTGGGACGACATGGAAACCAAATTCCTCGCTAACTTCTTTGACGACGACACAGAGATATCCATCGGGTCGTTGCTTGACGAGAAGCAAAAAGACGGGGAATTGGTTGACACCTTCGTCAAAAGGTTCCGGAACAGGGCGATGAACTGTCGGGACCCGATCACTGAGGAGTTTATCCTCCAGACTTACCACAACAACCTCGCACTGGACATGTTGGAAGCAATGGGGACAGCACCGTTCAAGACATGGAAGGATTTGAAGGTCCGAGGAGAGCAAGCTGAGCGATTCCTCAGAAGGAAGAAGGCGGAAAGAGGCCAACAGGCGACGAATGCTCCGCAAAAGAATTTCGTCCCACGGGGGAAAGGTAAGACACATGCTAATGCAGTTGACGCTAATCAAACTTTCCAATTGCAACCTCAGCAACAGCCGCAGCAACAAGCACCACAACAATCTCGGGGACAATGGCAACAACGGCCTCAGAAGCAGAAATCTTCGGAGCCGAGGTTTCCTAAAGTGTACTCCTTCAAGGATGACGAAGTTCTCGGCATCTTTAATTACCTGTTGGAGAATAACAAAATCCAGCTGTCGGCGATTGTGGATCAAGAGGGAGCTGGCAAAGTGACGGATTCGAAGTATTGCGCATACCATAGAGCGGTCCATCACCCAACCAAGTCGTGCTACCACCTAAAGGACAAGATCCAGGCGCTAATTAATGTAGGCGTCATAACCCCGAAGCCGTCCAAGAATGTTGGAGCAAATGCGGTGTCAATCAGTTTTGGATCGGTGCCTACAACATGGTTCAAACCAGAGCGCATCACCAAAGTAGGAATGAAGACAGTGAACGATGACCCACATGGACAGCGCCAAAAAGGACTTGTGCCACACACAGCCCCAAACGGCGAAATCCTATGGGTTCATCCTGATCTCATTAAAGACGAACAGTGGGCGACTTCCTCGAGAAGAAAGGGTAAAGGCAAGTCCTGCAATGCTACATCCGCAATCTTCGAGGAGGATGGCGATGAAGCTCCTACTTTCCCGCTCTCCGAAGAAGAACAAGAAGTCTTTGCCACTAGAAGCAGAAATGAGTATCACTACATTTATCCGTCACCTAGCGAGCAGGGGGTGAATAAACGGGGACCAGGCAAAACTCTCACGAAGATGGGGGTGATTACAAGTCCTACACCGGGCGAAGAGGCTCGACGACAGCCGGTGAATAAACTGAAAGAGAAGAATCCCCAGGAGGTGCAGAATCCGAAGCAGTCTCGTTTCAGTCGCCCGATTGGAAAAGACAAACCGGAAAGCTCAAAGACTCCGCAAGTCTTCGATATAATGGCTCAACTAGCCAACATTCCAGCACGGATAACACTGTATGAGTTGCTGCGGTTGTCCAAGGAAACCAGGGAGGCCTTGCAAGAAGCTTTGGCCAATTCAGAGGTGTTTCTGACTCAAATCAAGCCGGTGCCAGAAGGGCCAGAACCGCTGAGTCAACACTGCAATATAGCGACTAAGAACCTTCCCTGCATTACTTTCACCAAAGAGGATATGCAGACGAAGAATTCGAACCACGATCGACCGCTATACTTCATCGGGTACATCGGCTCCAGCAAAGTCAACCGAATCCAAGTGGATCCGGGTTCTGCTGTGAGTATTATGCCGCTTCGCTTGATGCATTTCCTCGACATTCCAGTTAGCAAGTTGGCGTCCACAGGCACTGTTATCTATGGATTCAACACTAGCGGGTCAAGACACTTGGGTAAGATCCGGGTAAAGTGTCAAATGGGAGATTTAAAGACAGAAGTCACATGTTATGTGATCGATGCCAAAACTTCATATAACTTACTATTGGGTCGGCCTTGGATCCATAGTAACACTGATAATAGGGTTAGGACGGTGGTCGCGGATAAGCAACCATTCAAAGGGTATGAGAATTATTTCACTGATTCTCTCCTTTATGGTAACGAATCCGATACTGAATCATCGGCCCATGGCATAGACAGCGGAGAAGAAGCTGATATCGAAGCCGGATTTGATTACAATGGAGGTTATGTTTTAAACGATATTGTACCCTTTGTAATCAACCTTGACGATGAACAATCGTCAGAGGGCGGTTGTAACTGGCAACTTGCCGATAATGATATAAATAATGATTTAGAGTACTCCCTGTCTCTTGATGATGTAATAAAAGGACTGTATGATAATCCCGATTTGTATATGCCGCTTCGATCGTCCTATATAACAAAGGAACGCCTCCAGCATTCTTTCGGAACAACCATGGTCATCCCGAACAAAATAAGAGGCGCAAAAGAAGTGATTTACGGTAAAGGAAAAATCTCCCCATTACTAGATCATTTCTTAAGGGAAGATGAGGATGATGACAAACCTGGTCGGCATCTATCTAAGTATAGTCCAGAAGCGCGCAAGCTCATGGAAAAGCAGGGGTATGATTTCACACTCGGAGAAGGTCTATACTTCGATCGAGGTCCTCGTACTCCAGCCAAAGCGGCATATGTACCAAAAGGGAAACCGGACGATTATTATAAATACGGACGAGGGTTAAGGTATGAATCTTCTTCAGAAGACGAATGCTGCTGGTTAATTAATGACCAATCATCTAAGTAATACAAAGATGGAAATTCATCAGATGCCCCGGAATGGGATTCCGATACAAGTCTGGGGGAAGCATTCAAGGCCCTAATGGCGAACATGGCTACAGCTGATCCATCCACGATGGAAGACGACGATCAAATGCCAGCATGGGAAGACCCGTGGGTTCATCACCTGAACATGTAGTATGGTGATAGGTTCGAACAGAGGGAACCCCCCACTGAAGATAAAATAGTCCAAGTTGACATGAGTGACGAGGCCAACCCAAAACCTATATTCATCAGCGATAGTCTTCCCCCAAATGAGAAAGAGGAATTAATTGCTCTCATCAGGGAATATATTAACGTCTTCGCATGGAACTATGAAGATATGCCCGGGCTCGACCCCAATGTGGCAATGCACCATCTCGATATCAATCCGGATGCCAAACCTGTCAGATAATACGTGCGGATTTGAGAGAATGTCTTTTATTGATGGTTTTTCAGGATATAACCAAATCAAGATGCACCCAGATGACGAGAAGCATACAGCGTTCAAAACGCCCCTTGGTGTCTTTTGCTACACGGTGATGCCTTTCGGTCTAAAGAATGCAGGCGCCACGTACCAGCGAGCGATGACTAAGATTTTCCAAGAACATCTCAGGAAAACAGTCGAATGCTACGTTGATGATTTGGTTGTAAAAAGCCGCAACAAAGAAGATCACATCAAGGACTTGAAGACGATGTTCGAACTCATGCGGAGTCATCAATTGAAGATGAACCCCACCAAATCCTTCCTTGGAATGTCCAGCGGAAAATTCCTTGGATTCGTCGTCACCACTAAAGGTATACATATCGATCCTGATAAGCTGAAAGCGATACATGAACTGCAACCCCCTAGAAATCTAAGAGAACTCAGAGGATTGCAAGGGCGTCTAGCTTACATCCGGCGGTTCATCTCAAATCTTTCTGGGAAATGCCAACCATTCTCTAAGCTAAACAAGAAAGGTGTGTCATTTATTTGGGACGACGCCTGCCAAAAAGCATTCGAAGATATCAAAACATATCTGAAGAATCCTCCTGTTCTCGTCGCACCAAAATCAGGTAGACCGTTCTTGATTTATCTCAAGGCGATGAACCAATCGATAAGTGCCTTACTAGCACAAGACGATGATAATGGTCACAAACAGGCAGTCTATTACCTAAGTCGGACCTTGATAGGCGCCGAATCTTGATATCCGATGATTGAGAAAGAATGTCTCGCATTGGTATTCTCAATGCAAAAGATGCGGTATTATTTGGTTGGACAGACGATCTACGTCATTTCCAACGTTAATCCAATACGGGTGTTTTTTACGCAACCGGCCTCTATGAATTGGCGGTTAGCGAAGTGGGCCCTTCTCTTATCCCAATATGATTTGCACTTCAAACAACAGAAGTCGATCAAAGGACAAGCGATTTGCGATCTTTTGGCGGCAAACCCGACAACAGATACGGCAGAAGTATATGATGACTTGCCGGATGAAACCCACGAGGTTAATACTACGTCGCACCAACAAGTATGGCAATTATACTTCAATGGTGCTTCGAGAGCAGTTAATAGGGCAATAACCCCCGGATGTTCTACAGTCTCCTCCGGAGTTGGAGTTGTCTTAATTTCTCCGAGAAAGCATGTGATGCCTCGGGCTTATTCACTGACTAGTCCATGTTCCAATAATGTAGCTGAGTATAACGCGCTTCTCATTAGACTCAGGTTCGCCAAGGAGCTGGGGTCGAATATCTCGAAGCTTTTGGGGATTCTCAATTGATAGTCAACCAAGTCCGTGGAGAGTATGAAGTCAGGAACCAAGACCTGATCCCGTACCACCAGGAGGCCATCAAAATAGCAGAATCTTTTGAAGAATTCTTCATTGAATATATCCCTCGTCTCTAGAATGCTTATGCGGATGCACTGGCAGCACTAGCGGGTTCACTTGGACAGCCTCCCGAAACTGAACTGTTAGTCACAGTGAGGACGCATCAGCTCTGCATACCCATATATGATATGGATACTGAAGAGGAAGATGACGGAAACATAAACGCCAAGGAGGTGAATTCAACTCAAATTGGGTCTGAGTCCCGAGATTGGCATTTTTCTATCATTGACTACGTCCAATATGGTATTCTGCCAGAGGATGTAAAGGAAAGGGAATCAATCCGCCGAAGAGCACCAAGATTCTTCTATAATACCGAAACCCATACATTATATCGTAGAGGGTACGATGGTTTGTTACTCTGATGCCTTTCAAACAAAGAAGCAGAAGAAGTTCTTAAGGAAGCACACGAAGGAGAATGTGGCGCGCATCAGCCCGGTCCCAAACTGTATGATCGCATTAGGAGAATGGGATATTTTTGGCCAACGATGGTTCATGACGCAATCGAATACGCCCGAGAGTGTCATGCTTGTCAAATACATGCAAATTATTTGCATCAACCACCAGAGCAGTTGCACACATCAATCACGTCTTGGCCGTTCGAGACATGGGGTATGGACATTGTCGGTCCTATTTTCCCCCCTTCAGTCAAAGACGATTGATTCATCCTCGCAATCACTGATTACTTTTCAAAGTGGGCTGAAGCAATTCCGCTTAGAGAAGTGAAGACGAACAACATCATCAATTTCATCAAACATCATGTTATATACCGCCACGGCGTGTCAAGACGGATCATTCATGACAACGGTCCACAGTTCATAAGCAACGCCTTCGTCAGGTTTTGTGACAAGTTCAAAATTCAAGATGTTTCGTCAACAGCTTATTATCCCGCTGCGAATGGATTAGCTAAGGCGTTTAACAAAACGATCATTAAGATCCTATCAAAGCTCATGAAGACCAATAAACGAGACTGGGACGATAAACTCGGTGAAGCACTCTGGGCTTATCGCACCACCATACGCACACCTACAGGGGCCACCCCATATTCGTTGGTATACGGATGTGAAACTGTGCTACCATTAGAGATTCAAATCCCATCCCTTCGGATCGCCCTCGCAACCGAGATGACGACAGAAGAGCAACACCAGAAACGTCTCGAAGAACTCGAAAGGCTGGATGAAAAGCGCTTGGAAGCTCAACAACACATTGAGTTTTAGGCCAGGATGTCTAGGGCTTTTAACAAAAGAGTCCGACAGAGAAGCTTCAAGGAAGGAGATCTGGTCCTCGCTGCTCGCCGACCAATAATTCTCACCTCCAAGAAGAAAGGTAAATTCGAACCCAAATGGGAAGGACCGTTTGTAATAGACACAGTCTATTCAAACGGCGCATATCGCCTGATTACTCAAGAGGGCGCCAGGCAATTAATGCCAATAAATGGGAAGTTCCTGAAAAAGTACTATCCCTAGTGCATTCAGGATAACCCATTTATCGGGAAGTTTCTTGAAGAATATTACACTTAATATTCTAGAGGATAACCCAAAATCATTTTCACTACCAAAATCCCTCACTGATCAATTTCAATTGACAGTGGGTCCACCAAAAATGTCTTTCTGGCCCTCTTGACTCTTTCCATGAACAAGAGGTCCACTTTCAGTTCAGAGTCCCCTTTCGATAAACGAAAGAACTCCCTCCTTTTTCTTTTTGGTTAAGCCTTCTCATGTTCATAACCTAAGTTGAAATTTCATTTCGATAAACGAAAAAACTCATCTTCCGATTAGATAACTAAGCCTATAAAAGGTAAGTTTATCTAGATCTTCCAGATTCTCGGGGTGGAGATCCCACTTCTAGTTTCTTTTTCGCTGGAAATAGAATATAAAATTCTTCCTTTCCAGAATCAAGGAATAGAATATAAAATTCTTCCTTCCTTGTATTCGGGTTCGCCTTCACCCTAAAAGAAGACCGGGAAATAGAATATAAAATTCTTCCTTTCCCACACCAACCTTTTCCAAGAATTCATCAATCTAGGATTCATCCTAGGAAGTTTATCCCGAATCCTAAGCAGGGATAAGTCTGCGCCTAACACGCGCTGCCGGTTTAGTCTTTTTCCGCACAAAAAGACACCAGAGTCTGATTCTGGGGTATTTTATCCTGAAACCTAAGCAAGGATAAGTCCGCGCTTAACCCGCGCTGCCGGTTAGTTCTTAACCGTCAAAAAGAACACCCGTTCACATATTCAACATTATGACAGGTTGTTATTAATAACACCAAAATCCATGCCTTACACGCATGGGGAATTTCATCCTGAATCCTAAGAAGGGATATGCCGGCGCCTAACACGCGTCGCCGGTTTAGTCTTTTTCCATAGAAGAAGACACCAGAGTTCGATTCTGGGGTATTTTATCCCGAAGCCTAAGTAGGGATAAGTCAGCGTCTAATACACGTTGCCGGGTAGCCTATTCCCGTAACAATAGCGAAGCCTATGTATTCGACATCATAGCACAAAGTCTCAGAGAATTAACTCTCTTAGCACAACGTCACATGCGGAACAGATTTAGATAATCCGCATGCTAGCCCGATTCAAACGGTAATCGGTAAAGGCTTATCAAACCTGTTGATGGCTGAGGATTTGCCAAAAATCCTGTAAGTATTATGACCGTTGGGTTCACAATCAACAGAGAAACATAATGATAAAGAGAGGAGTGCGCTAAAGAAAAGACTTTATTTCATTAATAAAATCAGACCAAGTGGAGATACAAGAAGACGTCTCAAATCAGATCTAACAAACTGAAGGAAGCAATTTTAGCCTTAACAGCGGCAAGTTTCTCTGCGTGTTCCGCTCGAGCGTTCTCCTCTTCTTCCTTCTGAAGCTTGGCATAAGCAAGAACGGCGACAGCGTTGGTAGTTACGTCTTCTCGGCGCAACGTGTGAAGAACCTCCAGCTCTCCTCTATAAACATTTTGAACTCTGGTGCTCTCAAGCTCAAAATCTTTTAGAGTCCTCTCCCCTTGGACGGTCCTAATCCCTGTCCTATCAGCAATGCTGTTATAAGCATCTATCTTAGTCTGCAGATGACGTTGCCATTCGTACAAGTTCGCAACGATGATTTCTTGCTTTGATATGCGTCTCGCTCGGGCCTTACGCTCGTGCATCCTCTGAATCTGAGCATCGATCATAAGCGGCGTGACCTCATCATATGAGTCGAAGTGTACTAGCTCTTCCAAACGATACATGAGTTCCTCTAAGCAAGTCAACCTTAACTCACATCGTCTAGCTAGCCGGATGCCACCTACACGCTGAATGTCTTTAAGACTATCTTCTATGAAAGGGAGCAAATCATAAAATCTTCCCCGTCCAGAACTAATGGCGGTGGCCGTTTGTTACATAACCTTCTCTAATTTTTGGAGGACGCCCTGCACGGATTCGGAGACCGGGAGGACAGATTCTTGGTCAGACATAATTGCAGCAATGGGATCCTCTTCCCCTTCATCGTCGGATATTAGGATGATTTCGGGACTCACCATCCTCCTATCACGGGAATTCGACCGAGGAAGTGGACCAATGGCCTGCCTGGCGGAAACCGAAGATAAAACATCCCCACTACGACCAGTAGTAGCACGAGGAGAGAGACTGTCCGTGGGGAACTCGACTGCAACAAAACAAAGATAGAGTCAGAAAATTATCCATGAATTAAGTCTGTCTCATAAAAGAGCGAAATAAGATCATCCACGGGGTAATTAGAGAGACGACTTTGAGTGTCTTACACTGGAAGAACGGTATGCATCATCATGTAAACAACATGGTAACATACACCGACCTACGAAGTGTAAAATAACACGAAATTACCCCAATATACCGGAAGATTTGAATTGACCAAGCAAAACCCATCTTTAAAGCGTCGATCCTCACCAAGGAGAATCAAGGCTCTTCCCGATTGCCTCACCAAGGAGAACAACGTGAAAAAAAAGGACTAATTTGCAAATTTTTAGGAAAAAGAGGACTAATTTGTAAATTTCTAAATATGCCAAAAATAGCTCACTAGCATACGAAGGAAGCACGCCATCAGCCGGTGCAGCAGGGGAACGACCTATCGGGACACGCGACATAATGATCTGCAAAATAAATTAGGGGATCAGATCCAGAAAAAATTCCCCTTTTTATTGCAATTCTACCCCCCTGAAAGAAGAGCTCGAGGCGCCAAATCATAATCCTAACCCTCACATGCAATCCCACAAGTTCATAAATTGAATTAAACATGAAATATCCCAAAATTATGGAGGATTTACCTGAAGAAAAGCTCGAGGATCCGACAAGAAATTAAATATTGAAAGATGCTCGAAACACTTGCTCGACGGGCCTGAGAGAAATTTTTATATGAAGATTTCTAAGGGATTTTTTCAGTCTAAGATCAAAAGGAAGGATAGATCTAAGACAAATATGAAGATTTGGGGGAGAAAGGATGCATGAGGGAAGAGAAAATCCAAAAAGAGGGACAAGGGGGGGCGGCCCTAGGAGGAGGAAATGAAAGAAGAAAAGAACCCCTTTTATAATGTGAACCAGCCCTGAACCAGACCGGACCAGGTTGAACCAGACCTAACCAGTCCAAATCAGTTCAAAAGAGGCTGAACCAGGCCAAACCAGGCTAAACCAGGCCAAACCAGGCTAAACCAGGCCAAACCAGACTGAACCAGACCATACCAGGATGAACCAGTCTGAACCAGTCTTGAACCAGTCCTGAACCAACCTTGAACCAGGTTGAACCAGCCTTGAACCAGGTTGAACCAGTTTGAACCAAATTTGAACCAGAATTCAAATTGAAGCCGAATCGAGCATCGAAATAACTTCAAATCGACCGAGGGTTCAGTCCTTGGTTTATTCTTACCTCTCCCGCACATTCGGAAGGATCAGAAGATTTTTTGAGCCGAATTACTACCTTTTTTGGCTCATTATCAAGCCGATTTACTCCCTTTTTTGGCTCATTATCAAGCCGGTTCAGCTCATTATCAGGCCGGTTCAGCTCATTCGGGCACAAAAATTACTCCAATAAGGTATAAGAGTATAAACTATTCCCTATATTTTTGGTTGAGAAGTTCCTGGAGAATATTTTTCCTAAAAATATTCTTAAGGATAACTCAACAACACCACGCCGGACAACGCGTCGCAAATGAGAACTCAACGCCAACAATCGATGGTCAGTTCTATGTTGAACTAACAAACACGAGCTAAAGATCAGAAAATCAGGAATCGACTTCAAGTTTAAAATTCCGACAACGGTCAGACAATAAATACAGCACCAGAACTCTTACAGACATTCGACAAAGCATCGAATAGCCTGAAGGATTGAAGGAATCAAGAACAGAAGCCATTCCAAGGTTCCGTTACACCGACTGAAGGTTGGGACAATCATATCCAAAGTATTCCAGACTCTTCTATAAAAGAACGAGACTGAAATACTTTGGAGGGGGTATCTGTAGGCGTATAAAACTGCTTATAGGTCCCTTAGCACAGTTCGGCACAAACCGACGAACCATCGGATGACGTATCTAAACACGAGCGTCAGTCCACAACACCGAAGCCAAGTGACACGCAACGAAGCGGATTAACGAGGCGACAAGGTTAACGAATCGCACGCAAGCAACAGAATAGATCCACTCGCATGCAGAATCAAGCTAACGGTTCGGTGAGTCAACGAGTCATCCAACTGTAGAACGGATTCGAACTCAAACACCGAAGCAGATTTACTACCATATCGGGATCCAGACTGCCATATCGCAGGAGTTCGAGAGAGAGAGAGATCAGATCTGAGATCTACACGAGATCATACTCCGGATCAAAGCTTGGCCTTTGATCCCGAGAACTAAAGGCTATTATTTCCTTGGTGAAATAGTACCCCCCGGCTGTTATTTCCTTAGTGAGATAACACCCGTCAAATCGTGTAGATCCAACCGGATCTAGATCGTGCGATGGTCCACGGATTAACCCCGGCGTTGGCAAAGAACCCACAAAAGCGAGTGACCACAAAACAGGAGCTCGTGATTTGTTCGACAAACAAGAGAAAAGTTGTAATTTTTTATTTCTTTTGATTTTATTGTAACTAGATCTTATAAAAAGATCGAATCTTTTTGTAACCGATAAACGATTACTCAAAAGAGTTCAATGGAATCGAAGAAAACAATTTTTCCCGCGAACAATGATCTCGCCCTCGTGTCGATATTTGCTTCACAAAGCTCTCAAAATTCTCAACTTTAGGGCTAGGCATTCAGAGAGAGGAAGAGGGGCTACTAGGGTTTGAAACTCTAATGTAAGGATGTTAATTTTTATGAAAACATATGTTTATATATATGCATACCCGAAATAAACCTGTTTGACCCGAACCGGGAATCCTAATCTAACTAGGAAAATGATCTTCGGTATTTTGGTCATAACTTTCACGTCCTACCTCAGAATAAGGTGATCTAAGACTTGTTGGAAAGCACTTAAAGATACCTACAACTTTTATCTAAGTTTTTCCAAATTCCAACTACATCAGTGAGAAAAATAAAAAATCTCTTCGCTGATCATAAATTTCTAGATTTATACATCGAGCATGAATTGTGCATTTGCTCTTATATATATACAAATATACATTGAATTAATCTCAAACCAATTCGTAGCATACTCAAACATCATAATATATTATTTATAAATATATAACATATTCATTATTATTTATCATAAAATATTCAAATTTTTGGGGTTTTACAAGGGTACAAAATCAATATAAGATAGTCGTTAACAATAATAATAACAGTAGTAAATAATCAAGTATTAGTTTAATAATTTAATTTATAATAGTAAAATTATATAAATAAATATAATCTGGATTTTTAAATCATAAAAAATTTTAGAAAATCAAAAAAATATAAATACTCTTTTTAAAATAATAATTTAATATTAAAATATCAGAAAAATTATTTTTAACTAGTATTGAAAATTTATGGTCATTATATTCTACCCCCCTTAAAACAAATTTATGGCTGACGGTGGAGGTTGTGACGCGGTGGCTGCTGCGGTGCTGGATCCGGTGGAGGTGAGGTCGGATAGGAGGGAGGGCGAGGGGTTGATGGCTAGGATCTGCTACGAGCGGATGGTGTGGCGCTGCTGTCAGAGCTAGACAAGCTTCCGGAGGATCGTCGTCATGACCGAAGCTTGGCGGCGGGTGCGCTTGGTGTTGAGGCTGGACAGCGGAGGGAGGGGAAGCGGGACAGCACGTCTGGCGACGTGGCGGTTGAAGAAGGGCGAGGCGGTTTGACGGCTCTGACAGGGGTCTGTGCAGTGGGCCACTGAAGGTTGGGCTGGGAAGGGGCGGTAGTGGATCCTGGAGGCGGGACTCGGTGGTGGTCAAGCGCGGCCGACGGGCGGGGAGGCGTGAAGAGAGGGGAGACTGAGAAGAGGGGGGGCGCCGGGTGGCGTGTTTTGGGGAAGAAGAGAAGGAGAGAGAGAGAGAGGAAAATAAAAATAAAAAAATATATAGAGAGAGAGTGGGGAATTTAGGGTTTTTAAAAATTAATTAAAAATAATAATAATCACAAAAAAAATTAATTAATTACAAAAAATTTCTCTACACAGCAAAACATGCTAGTTACAGTATTACAACCGATAATACACAACAATAGAAATAAAACAAGAAATTGCACAATTAAACAAGAATAATTAATAAAAAATATAATTACTTATATTTAAAATCAAATATTTATAGATAATTATCTACGTGATAAAACGTATAGTTGTGATAATACGATAGTTGATACGTAATTGTAGAAATAATACAACAAATTATACAAATAATACATAATTAATAATACAATGTATTATACGAAATAATATGTAATAATAATAATAATACAACATATTATTTAAAATAATACATAATAGTACCGATAACACAACAGATTAATTACATAAATATTTACCAAACAAAATAAATTAATAAATATTAAAATCATTTAAATAAATATAAAACTTGGACTTTAAATCATAGAAAATTGTAGAAATTTTAGAAAAATACAAATACTCTTTTAAAAATCATAATTAATTATTTTAAAATACCAAAAAATTATTTTAACTAATATCAAAATTCATGGTCCTCTCAACGTACAGGTTTCTGCACTGTTGTGTTTGTGTCATATTTTTTTATGATTTAAACATGTTTAAATCATACTGAAATATATATAAAATATTGTAAACTTTAAATCATCATCTCTAGGAATTATCAAACACCAATAGCATGATTAATTGCAAAAAGAAACATGCTTAAACCATTAAACATGTATGAAACATCACTATGATGATTAAACTTATAAAATCTTAGTTAAACAACATGAAACATAAAAACATGATAAAATATAAACATGAACAGAAAGAAAATTATTTAAACATGTTCATCTTACTTAGGTTTCACAAACCTAGGGTTTAGGCATAATTAACTTACATGAAAATTCAACAAATCCTTAATGATTAGAGCATGAATAACAAGATAAAAACTAAAATAATTTCAAGATAAAAACTAAAATAATTTCAACAGATCTAGGGTTTAAACATGATTAAAGCTTGATTAACAAGATAAAAACTAAAATAATTTTAACCCTAGTGATCATGATCATGTTACTAATATAAACAGTAAGAAAACAAAATAGATCTAACATTGGTTTAAGATTTAACATCAAAAATCTCATCTTTTTTACTTTAGCTTAAGCTTAAACATGCAAAGCATTGATTTAAACATTTTAAGTCATTTATTAACTAAGGGTACAAGTTTGGGTGAATATGATCTTGCCTTAATATTATGTGCAAGCCTATGAAATAAACGGCAAGCAATCCATGAGTACAAACAACCTATTCTCCCTTGCCACACGTCGGTGATATCACCCTCGTGTCTGTATTTTGCTTCACAAAACTCTCAAAATTCATAAGAAAAAGATCTAGGGTTTTTGAGGGGAGAGGGTGGCTGCTAGGGTTCAAAGATATGATAAAAAAGAGGAATTTTTGTGAAAAACATAGGTATTTATAGAGGTAAAACCCTAAAAAACTAGTTTGACCCGAACCAGGAAACCTAGTCTGACTGGGAAAACCACCTTCGATATTTTAGCTGTAATTTTCTAATCCGACCTCGGAATGAGGTGATTTAAGATTTGTTGGTAAGCTGTTGAAGATACCTACAACTTTAATCTTTTAAATGTTTCCAGATTACAATTTCAACGTTGTGTAAAACACATATACTCTTAACTAGTCGTTTTTCCAGATTTTAAGCTCGTGTATAGTGCACGATTTCACTCCTATATTCACATATATACATTGAATTGATCTCAAATCAATTTTTAGCATACTCAAACATCAATAAATGTTATTTATCACCATATAACACATTTATTATTATTTATCAACATATTTTCAAATTCACAGGGTTTTACAGTCAATATCTGATAGTTATAGCTTTTTGGTTAAAATTGTTTCCTAAGTTTTGTTTAAAACCCATCAACTCTAGATTGGGCCTCAACAAAATCAATCAAAGTTTATTTTAAGAAAACATGAGCCTTATGCCTAAATTATGAAGAAACAATAAGATATCTTATGAGTTTTACAAATATAGATCAGAAGATGGGAGAGAAGCCAAACTGGAAATCTAGGGATCGAGGAATTTAAGGGCTTGTTTGAATTGGAGATAATGTGAGTAAGGTAGGAGACACAATCACCTTATTGGGAATTCATTTGAGCTAGTTAATGAGGGGGAAGGAACCCCCCAATAAGTTCCCATGATTCCTCTTACTAATTTCTCAAACAAGTTTTCTATGTTCTCGTCTTGTTTTAATTTAACTTATCATATGTTCCCTTAACTTCCCTTTACTAGGTGCAAATCCGAACAAGCCTTGATGAAACTTTTACATATAACACATTTATATTGTTATTATTAAATATCAAATGCAGCCAGTTCTTCCTCTTATGGAAGATTAATTACAACCTTACCATTTGTATGTAACTTTTCTTCTTTTCCCTTTACTGTTTATTGATGTTGCTCATATATAATTTACTACCGTGAGAATCATTATCTAAAGAATGAATGGATGAGTCTTATTCCATCAGGTTTATTCGTGGTTTGGGAACTATAATCCATCATTATATCAGCTCAATTTTATTCTAATGAATTGAATGATGATATCAAAAAAAAGGAATATATGATATATAATTTACTAATAACAGCTCTTCTTAATAGGAACAAGCCTCAAAACTTTGTCAAACAAGAATGAGGCAATCAAAGTGACATAAATTTTTATTGATTTCCACTAACATATTATACATTATAGACTATATATTTTATATATTATGTATATATGCTCTATATATTATATATTATGTATATATTGGTACTACCATACACAAATTTTATATACTTAATTAACTATTGAAAAATAAATATTTTGATCGAATTTAATGAAATGTTTTCTCATAACATGGATTTAGTTAAATATTATAATTTCATATTCATTGCAAATTTCACATTATATTTGTGCAACTATATTTCAATTTTTTAAAAGCTGATTATAGTGTCTATTTAGTTATGGTTTTATGATTAATATGTAACTTTGTCAGTGTTACTATGTATAATGGATTTAGCTATATAACACTACAATCTTTGGATTAAGTAACATATACACAATATTTAAGCTAAAATTCTTAAACAAAGTGGACTAAATGGCCAACCAAATAGTATAAGTGAAAAGCACTTGCTACCAAGCACTTGCTACCATTGCAATTTGTTCTTTATTTCTTTTTAGCTAACGTTGCACGGACCATTACGCTTTTAGTAGTAGTATATAGCACCTTATAGTGACACATGTCCATCTTCATATAGGGACACATAGAATCTCTCTCATCCGATGGTTCTTTTCGCTCTGACTGTGAGTCAAATCTCTCATCTTAAAACTCCCTTCTTATCAAGAATATGAAATTCTAATTCTCTTTCTTTCTCCAATCTCTATCTTCATAATGTAGTTTAATTTCTGCTATTCTGTTTATATTTTCTTTACTTATCAAGCTACGCATAGATGTAGGAAACGAAACTAGGCTGTGCTCTCTCTCTGAAACAACACGCTATGATTGTGGTCATGAGTAGTGCATCACCCAGGCTGCAAGTTCGAGTCCTTAGTCTGAAGAGAAAGCCACCTTCAGACAGTATGTCTTTAGCCGGAGAGAAAAGGGTCAACCTTTGATAGGTATAGTAAATTATAAACAGAAATAGAAGAAGGTGAAAGACATAATAAGAGATAGGGAGAGGAGAAAGGAACTTAATATGTCCAAAATAATATCTGAAAGTTGTAAGCTAAGTGCTGAAACAAAGAGTTACAAGCACTTGCTTCATATACACAAGGACTTAAAAGAGTTCCCAAGAAATCAGGATTTAGCTTTCATGTTAAATTCTAATAGATATGATATATCCTTTAGAAGATATGAATACTAATATTCTAAATTTTCAAAAACAAATTGATGAAATTTAGTCTTTAAAAATAAAAGATAAAAATCTAATCCATAACGAAAAACCACCTAGGAAATTGCACTGGACTAATAGTCTAACTATGATGATGAAAACGAAAGGTCTAACCGATATTCTTCAACTAGAAACTTTTGGCTCTTCAAATAGGGTTGTATTTAGACAACAAATACAAACTCTAACATAACAAGTACAAGATCCTCAAACAGAATTTGCTGTCTTACAGCAAGCAAATCAACTGTTAGACAACAATAGTTCCCTATTGAACTATTACTCTGATGATAGTCAAGATGACTCAACATCAGAAGTGAATATGAAGATAACCTAGTTATAAATATGGCAGAGACACCCATGATAGAGTATGGGGAATCTTTAGTCACTAACCAACTTGCACAAAACCAACCTCCACAACAAAAAGGAACTGGTTTAGAACCAATTTCCCACCTAGTCAATGAGAACATTTAGCTAGGTATGAAAATTGGAACCAAATGTTTGGATTACCAAAATTATTAGGTTCTGAATCAAAGCCGTCCTCTTCGCAACCAAAGCGAGAAGATTTACAGTCCTATATACGGACCAAATACAAGAGTATGTATGAAGAAGCCGCTGGACACAAACCTGTAAGTACAGAACAACTCTATTTCAATATAGACAACATCCCAATAAGAGAAAGAGCCAACTATGTAAATAGGTGGACTCAACATATTATAGGATTAATGAATTTCTATGAATGGAATACACCTCAATTCATAGAATATGCTACATCCTTATTAGAGGGTATGCTAGCTGATTGGGCAAAATTAGTAGATATTATGAAAGACAAAAATAAAGAAAAAAATAAACAATATAACACCAGAAGTTGCCCTTGCCATAATAATGGATGAACTGTGTAAAGATCTATGCGGGCAACGATTAAACAAACCAGGCCCTAACATAGAAAGAAAACTCATACAACTGACACTATGTCAAATTTGTTATATAGAAGAATTTGTAATGGATTATTTTAAACTAGTCTATCGCCTTGAAAACAAGCAACGAATGGACAGGTGGACAGAAAATTCCTTTAAAAAAATCCTAGGCGATGGGATAGTCTTTTAGAAGTATCATTTCTAAAAAATGTCCATCCTTAGGAAATGTCTAGTGATTCCGTTCAACTCTTCATATTAAGAGAACTAGAAGAGTATTGTTAGCTATTTTAGGCTTTTAAACAAACAAAAAGTCAACTCAAAGATATCGTCCTTGGACAATCTTGTTGCGACAAGATCTAAGGATATCCCTTAGAATATGATTGCTTTAAACCATACCAAAAATAAAAATCTTACAAAAAGAAACTTCGAAAACCATTTAAATTTAGAAAACAAAAGTTTTCTAGATAACAAGATAAAAATTGGAAAAAGGGAAAATTTGAAGGAAAGAAAAAATTCACGGTAAAACCCCAAACTTCAAAAAAGACTAGTAAATATTTTATATGCCAAGAAGTTGGTCACTATGTAAATGAATGTCCTAAAAAAGAGAAATACAAATAAAATAATCATAGAAAACATTGAAGATTTTGAGTTAGACCTTGTACAGGTGTAGGCTATCTAAAAATTACTGCAAATAGCTAATCCCCTAAAACACAAATGATGGAGGCCATGATCTGACGACTTTTGTATTAATCAATGAGAGTTACAATTTGACGATTCTCACAACAACTTTCACAACAACAAATGAGAGTTACAAACTGACGATTCTCACATCTCAAAGAGCCAGAGGCCAGGATTACAAGATGACAATCCTTGCAACACTCTAACAGAAGAGATTACAAGTTGATGATTACTTCAAAGCAACACACGTAAGTTATCACCATGTTCTAAGATCAAAACGTGGAGCTCATCAGCGCGTTCCAAGCTCAAAACACAGAACTCATCACCACGTTCCAAGCTTAAAACACGGAGTTCACTACCGCGTTTCAAGTTCAAAACACGGAGCTCGCTGCCACGTTTTCAGTTGTAAACATGAGGGTCATCTCCAGAACGTGAATCTCGCATTTGGCTAATTCAATTACATTTTAAACGATTCTAAAATCATTTTCCACGAATTAAGGATATTAAACCCTCATTAAAGAGTGATTTAAGGGGTTAGTTACACTCCTTAAACCCTTATAAATAGCTAAAAAGCCAGCTGGAAAAAGGGTTCAGAAAAAGAAAAGAAAGGGGAGGAGAAAAGAAAGGATCTTTTAGGATCGGAACTTTGGAGCATTAAAGAGTTTTTCTTGAGCTTTTGCCTTGGCTTGTGAACCATTTCGGTGAAGTTGAAAAGGATTAATTTCCTTCTGAAATCAACTCTTTTATAGAGTTTTAAACTCGTTCAGAGTTCTTAACTCGTTAAGAGTTTTAAACTTGCGTTGCAAGTTCTTCCTGACATCACGTCAAGAGGAATAGACTAATGTTCCACGAAGTAAAGAATTCGGATCATCAACAGAATACAAGATTAAAACTCCCATTGCTACCAAGGAGAACTAGGTTTAAACAAAGGGAAGGATCTCCGTCGATTCCTTCTCTCTTTAGTAAATCGGGAAACCGATAAAATAAATTGTAATTTCTTTTTCTAAGTATATTCATTCTTTTCCTAAGTCCGTTAGGGAGATTAATACAAATTTTATTCTTAACTTTCTCACAAAACTTTCTCGAAAATAAAAGATGACGACTTCGCTAGGGACTAGCTTTTTTACCGATGAAGAAGTGGTGGCACAATCCGACATCAACCATGCTAGAACGACGGTGAATCCCTTAGTCCCAAGGCTATGCGCAGATTTGTAAAGTCTCTAAGGAGACCAAAGCTCCAGTTATGCCCGACTTACTAAAGGGGGATTTCTCCCTTGGATTAGACTACTTGGACAGCCTCTCCTCTAAAGGAGAAGACTCAGCTTCAGCTAAACTTATCAATCGAGTGCAAGATTCTATGCCTATGCCTAAACAACGGGTATTGGGTCACAAGAGGCCCATTTCGGCGACAAACTTGAAACAGACTAAGAAGAACGCTGCTCGATGAAAGAGGAGATCCCTATGACGAGCACAGCTCTGAGAAAGCCGATCCTTCAATCAAAGCGAGCTTCGCGTTTGTGAGACTCAACACGAGCCCCATGTTTCTACTTTAGAACATGAGTCTCGCGTTTTTGTGCCCAAACACGAGTCCCACGCAAGCCAGGTTGAACGCAACCTTCAAGGGAGTGTTTCACAAGCAAAACACAGACCTCAGGACTATGTTGCTCAACAAAACGTGACCCTCAAGGGATTGTTTCACAAATAGAATGCGGACCTCAAGCCCGCGGTTATCAATTAAAACGTGACCTTCACGTTCCTCAAGCAAAACACGACCCTCGCGTTCCTATTCTTAAACGCAACCCTCGCGTTCCCATTCTTAAACGCGACCCTCACGTTCCTAGTACAAAACGCGATGTGATATGTCACGTTCAAAAGGACCAATATGGATTTAAGATTCATTTTCACCAGGTGCCAGTCACATCTAATAGTAAACAGGGGGTTCCAATTTAAAACTCACATTCAGTGAGGGATCCTTTTCAAATCTCCAACTTAAGAGAGCTCATATCGAGAGAAATACCCGTACAACAGGTCACTCATTCATGTCAATGTGAACGACTGATTTATGTGGTCCTCTCGGGTACCAATGCTGTACACCTACACTAAGAATGTTGGTGTTTGACCGATTGACGAACATTTCCTTGCCCAACAAGCGACGACGTCCTTACAAGAAGAGAACTCTAGAGGATGAATATCTTGGACTTACTATTAATATGATCGGTAGAGGAAAGTCACCAATCCCTAGTTCCGATGAATCAGAGACTAATCGTTCTCCGAGTGTCAAAAAATCTTGAATAAGTTCAAAGGAATCTACCAACACACCCAGACTCGAACGGGGGTCATTCCCCCTGTCGATTATCAGAGATTAGCTAGAGGAACAAATTCTAATGATGAACATTCTGCCATCGCGATGTCCCAATCCTCTAGTTCTTACATGAGAGCTCTGCTTACATGGCAGGAAATCCTGAAGATCTCATGAAGAGACTCGATTAGCAGCAAGCCATGCTCAGATCTTAGCAAGAGACCATCATTGAACTCTGAGCCTTGATGGCCCAGATCGTTGCAGATAGGGCCAAATCTCAAAAAGCAGACTCGCCGCCTCAGCATGAATCCTCCCGAAGAGTAAGGGCATTGACGGGTCATAAATTATATCCTAAAAGTTGCAAGTGCACAACCAATCAAGTTATAGTATAAAGAGTTATTGATCCCATGAGGAAGGTGTTTGTAAGAAATAAATAGAATCGGTTCTTATGTTGTGTGCGTAACAATTAGGAGTGATGATTGAGTATGATTGTGGTGAGGTATGATGAGTGTTATGAATATATGCAAATAAAATGAAATTGAGAGGAGAGAAAGGAATTAAAGGAAATAAGAGGAAAGAAAATGAAAAATCAAGAATAAAAAGAAAATTCAAGAAAGTAAATTTGGAGGATTCAATTAAAGATATGAGAAATCTAGAATTGAATCCACTAGCTAATTTTAATTATAAATTATGAACCATTCTCTTTTATCACATTTTACCTTAGATTTATTAAGAATAGACTATCAAACCATTTAAGGAAAGTATAACCTATCAAATTATCATCTAAGTAAAAATAATATTCATGAAAAGAACAATAACTAGATAGTAATTCTAGAATTCATAACCTATCAAACCACTCAAGATAAGCATAGATTATCAAATTCTTCTTCTACCAATTAGTTCTCTAGTTGATTATCCTATACAAGATTATTTTAAGTGCAAGAGAAGAATTCACATAATATAAAGGAAATTAGGCTAGTTTCATATAATTTTAAGATTCCTACAAGAATTAATTCCACATCTTAATAATCAAAAACAAGAAATGAAATAAAAAGAATAAGAACTAATTACAAAGATGAAAAATGAGAATAAAGAAAATTACACTATGAACAAGAAATAATCTAACTAAAATGCAAAAGAAAATAAATGAAAATAAATCTACTCTACAAATTAAAAAAGGAAAATAAAATAGGAACAAGAAAAATAAATCTACTCTACAAGACATAAATGTAAATTTAAACTAATAAGCAATAAAAATTACTATAAATAAATAAAAGAGAAAATAAAAGCAAACCTTCACATTGATCTTCATCTTCATCATCATCATCAAATAAAGAGAAGAAAATATGAAGAGGTGAAATAAATTTTTTTATTAATTATAATAAAAGTTACAAATTTAGAAGGTCTTCTCAATTAAGAATAACCCTCCTATCCAAATGGGTTTACAAAAAATTTCACACCGTTAACCCCTCACTCTCTACCCCTATTTATAGTAAACATCAATGAATGTAAGCCATTGGATTGAATTATTAACCAAAACCCTTGATTTTCAGCCTTTGATTCATAACAGAATCGTCAGCATCGATGCTGGCATCGGTGCCCAGATTTCTCTAATTGCTGACCCTAGTTTTCTTCTTTCATTATCCTTGGGCTTGGGCTTTATGGATTTTGCTTGTGTTCTTCAATTAATTCTTTGGGCTTTGTTGAGCGATATGGTTGTTGGGCTTTATATTTGATTAACTTGCAATTAAAGATAAAAATAATTATTAGTGATATATTTATTCATATAAAATAGATAATAAGGATATAAAATTGTAATTAAAATATAATTATTAAATACCCCCACACCTAAACTTTTGCTAGTCCTCTAGTAAAGAAGGAAATTAAAAATAAAATTCTAACTCGCTTTTACAGGAATCATGGTTTTATTTAGCGCATACAACAAGTCTTTAAAGCTTTAGGTTACCCTAGAGGACGAGTTGTAGTTTTGTGAGGGTTTGTAGTGATATACCCATAAAATTCAGTCAACTTGCCAATTCAATAGAGTTAGTAAATAACTATTTTTACTTAATATATTTAAACATTCTAATTGAAGCTAGTTATTACTCAAGAAAATGATTTTATATATAACTCTAAGGTAAATCTCCTAGAAAATCTTTTCATTATAGCAATACAAAACCAAGTATAATCTTAAAAATTTAATTTGAATATTTTGAAAAGAACATGCTAGCTAACTCTTTGTTTTGAATAATTTTCAAGTCTTGATCAAAAATCATATATACAAATACATATATATAAACATTTGTTAGTATATTATATATTTTTTCACTATTTATTCCTTGGTGATTTTTTTCTACTTTATCGGGCTTTCTAAGTGACCATTTAACGAGTTTTAGGCCAATAAATACCAACCAAATTGTGCATAGGTCATTAAGTATGGAAATTATCCTTGGACTTAATTACTCGGTCAACTTAGGCTTAATAATATAGAATCACCTTGAATTCAAACGTTTCTTGTACCCATTTTTCGTACTCTTCTTTTTGTAAAGTTAGTTAGTTAGTTTTTTTTCTCTAATATATATATATGTGTATATGAAAAAATATAAATCAAGGCTACTTGAAAATGTTTTTCAACTCTAATTTAAGCATGCAAAAATTCTATTATTTTAATTAAATATCTAAGTTAAGGCTTAAGTTAAGTATACTACTTTGAAAAGTTATTTCTTACAAAATTTATTTAGAGTTATCATAAAAGGTGAACTTGAGTAAATTACTAACTATGGATTAGAAAATTTAAAATTTATCAAATAAATAAATATTACTTAACTCTATTAATTTAACAAGTGATAATATTTTTATAATAATTTTTTTGGAATGAAAGAAGAAAAAATTGAAAAGATAAAATAAAGAGAAAAAATAACTACTTCCCACCCCCATACCTAAATTTTGCATTGTCCTTAATGCAAATTATCTTATGCACAAAGTAAAGCCGATGAGAATTAAAGAACTTACAATTTGTTCAGTCGACCTAGAACAATGATGCTAAAAAAAATCTACAATTACCTTTAGTATGAGGATGATGAAATCAAGTAATAAACAAAAGGAAAAAAATTATTGTTCTCTTTTTTTTTCCTTTTTTCATATATATCTATTTTTTCTTTTTCTTTTTTTTTTCTTTTTCTTCTTTTTTTTACAAATAATGTGGTTCATGGAGAACCAACACCTCCTCCTCTCTGAACGTAGAAAATTCTAAAAATAGTTTAAGACGTTGACAATTTATTTTAAAAACATCACTATTTTTAGGATTTTTCATCTCGACAGCCCCATATGAGAAAACTTGTTTTACAATAAATGGACCTGTCCCTCTTGATCTCAATTTTACAGGAAAAAATATAATTTTGACTTATAGAGTAAAACTTTTTGTCCTGGAGTGAAATTTTTTCATAATATTAAATTGTCATGAAAAATCTTGGTTTTCTTTTTGTAAATTTTGAGTTAATATATGCATCATTTCAAATTTCTTCCAACTCATTTATTTGGAGCACCCTGATTTTACCTGCCGAGTCTAAATCAAAATTCAACTGTTTTATAGCCCACATTGCTCGGTGTTCCAACTCCACTGATAGGTGACAAGCTTTTCCAAACACAAGCCTGTATGGTGACATCCCCAAATTAGCCTTGAATGTTGTTCTATATGCCCACAGAGCATCACATAATTTTACAGACTAATCTTTTCTATTATGATTAACTATTTTTTTAAGATTTATTTGATCTGCCTATTTGTGATCTCTACTTGACCACTGGTTTGAGGGTGTTAAGGAGTTGACAATTTGTGTATGATTGAATATTTCCTCATCAAAGTCTCAAAAGAAAAATTATAGAAATGTGTATTGTTATCGCTAATGATCGTTCGGGGCACTCCAAACCATGCAAAAATATTTATCTTCAAGAACTTGACAACAACCTTGTTGTCATTAGTTTTGCAAGCTACCGTCTCAATCCATTTTAACATGTATTCGACGGCTACTAGAATGTAAACATTTCCAAAAGAATTTGAAAATGGTCCTATGAAATCGATACCCCACAAATCAAAATATTCAATAGATAAGATGGACTGTAAGGGCATCATATTTCTTCTAGTGACTTTCCCTAAAAGCTAACAGTGGTTACAAGTTTTGTAAAACTCAAATGAATCCTTGAAAAGAGTGGGCCAGTATAGCCCACATCGAAGAATTTTTTTCAGCAGATTTTCTTGGGCCAAAGTGACCCCCACATGCTTGCTCATGACAAATGGATAGAACACTCATAGTTTCTTCAGTGAGAACACACCTCCTAAAGATCTGATCAGGATAGTATTTAAACAAATATGGATCATCTCAGTAAAAGTATTTTACTTGGGAGAGAAAATGGGATCTATCCTGTTTAGAATAATGAGAAGGGATCTGTTTTATGACTAAGTAATTCACAATGTCGGCAAACAATGGAATAGATTGGATTTGTGGGAGTTTTTCATCTGGAAAATGTTCGTTGATTAGGACGGTTGATGTTGGTGTATTTGGGAGTCTAGAGAGATGATCTGCTATAGGGTTTTCTGCTCCTCTTCTGTTAAGAATTTGAATGTCAAACTCTTAAAGTACGAGAATCCATCTAATGAGCTATGCTTTAGCATACTTTTTGGTCAAAAGATACTTTAGTACGGCATAATCTGTGAAAACTTTGGTTAAAGACCTGATAAGGTATGACCTGAATTTTTCTAAGGCAAAGACTATAGCTAAAAACTCTTTTTCCTTGACAGAGTAATTTACTGGGAATCATTCAGAGTCTTACTAGCGTAGTAGATCACATGCACTTTACCATCAATCTATTGTCCTAAGAAAACACCAATTGCAGAATCGGATGCATCATACATCAGTTCCAAGGGTAAGGTCCAGTCCGGTGCATGAACGATAGGAGTTGTGGTTAGCTCCTTTTTTAGATATTCAAAACCTTTGAGGCATTTGGGAGAGAAATTAAATGATGTATCCTTGGCTAAGAGATTGGTCAGTGGTCTAGCAATTTTGTTAAAATCTTTGATAAAACATCAATAGAAAAAAGCATACATGGTGGCACAGGGTCCGAAGGAAGTCCCCGAGATGATAGAGCCCAACAACAGTCTCAACCTTACGGTAGGGAAGCAGGCCGCAAAGAAAGACGAGGACCCCAGGAAGCCACTCCTTGTTGTTAAGTTACAGGTGAAGACCAGCTTGGTTGATGCCATAGTTGATTCAGGGAGTCAGAAGAATTTGATATCCGAGACCCTGGTTCAGAAGTAGGGTTTGAATATGGTCAAGCATCCAAAACCCTATCCTTTAGGGTGGATTCAAAAGGAGACAGGACTGAGTGTGACCAATCAATGCACTTTCAGATTTGCACTCCACGAGTCGTATATTGACGAGGACACATGTGATTATTAGATGTTTGCCAAATTATACTGGGCAATTCTTATTTATGGGATAGGTACGCGGTCTATGATAGGCTGGCACAGAAGAAAACATTCACCAAGGATGGCGAGCAGTTCATAATTTGTTCGGCATCTCTCCCGTAGGAGATGAGTTTGGTGATGGTGACTCAGGCGAAGAGGCTAGTGAATGCGAGTAAGAAGTTTGTTTTATTATTTTATTAGACCTTATGAGGAGCAGCTAAGTAGGGTATGCTTGACTACCTTTAGCAAGCTTCAGGAGGGAGATCTTGACAGGTTTAAGGCCTCTACCGCACATCCGTACAAGAGTCTGAGGAGATCAAGAAGTAAGTTCAGGAACTTCTGGAGACGAGAGTGATAGTGCCTAGTCGTTCGCCTTGCGGGTCACCAGTTTTGTTGGTGCCTAAGAAGGATGGAGGCTGGCGCGTGTGCATGGATTACCAGGCGCTCAAGAAGATAATGGTCAAAAATCATTACCCACTACCACGGATAGACAATTTTATGGACCAGTTAGAGGGGGCGAGGTTTTTCATGAAGTTAGATCTTAAGTCTGGCTACAACCAGGTGAAGATTCGAGAGGATGACACTTGGAAGACTGCGTTCAAGACTAAACAGGGTCTACTCGAGTGGTTGGTGATGTCGTTCGGGTTATGCAATGCTCCGGCGACCTTTATGAGGCTCATAAATGATTTGTTATAACCTTTCATAGAGGATTTTGTGATAGTTTGCCTCGATGACATCTTGGTGTACAGCAGAACCTGGGAGGGGCATCTTGCTCATATAGAGAAGGTTTTTGAAGTGCTACAGAATGGACAGCTAAAGCTCAACAGGAAGAAGTACAAATTCGGGAAGGACGAGTAAGGTGGAGGTGATCACGAAGCGGCCGACGCTTAGGACAATAACGGAGGTGAGAAGCTTTATGAGGGCTTGCCAATATTTGTGCAAGTGCATTCGATATTTTTCTGCATATGCGGCTCCTTTACATGGCCTTACGAAGGCAAAGATTTAGTATCTGTGGTGGCGGACGCATGAGGAGGCTTTTCAGTTACTGAAGAGGAAGATCTCGGAGGCACCGGTGTTAGCGTTGCCTAATTTATAAAGGATCTTCGAGGTAGAGACCGACGCTTCTAGTTATGCTATGGGCTCTATGTTGATAAAGGATGGGAAGCCGGTGAAATACGATTCTGAGATGTTTATGGGTGCTATTCTGAACTATCCTACCTACGATAAGGAGTTTTATGCACTCTATCAGGTGATCAAGCATTAGAGGGTGTATTTGTGGGGTAAGGAGGTGGTTGTGCACTCAAATCATAAGCCATTGGAGCTTCTACATGCCTAGATGAAGCTGCAGTAGGCACGACATATGAAGTGGATGTCTTATTTGATGGCGTTCAACATCGCCATTAGGTACAAAAAAGGGGCAAAGAATAAGTTGGCTGATATATTATCTCAACTGCCAGTTAGAGCTTTATTGGTGGCGATACGTATTCAGCCCTTAGTTCCTTTGGAGTATGTATAGATGTACACATCCAACAGAGAGTTCAGCAGTGTGTTCGAGCAGGCGAAGGCTGATCGAAGAGGGGAGTATGAGATTGGAGCCGATGGTTTGTTATATCATGGGACATCGCTTTGCATTACGGAGGATGGCGATAGGTTGCAGTGGATTAGAGAAGCACATACATCACGTGTACAAGGTCATTTTGGGATTCAAAAGATACTTCTCAATCTACGATGCCATGTATTTTGGTCGAAGATGTTAGAGGATGTTACCAAGTATGTTGGAGGGTATAAGCTATGTTGCATATCAAAGCCTTCTAACAGGAAGCTGGGATTGTATCTACCATTGTTGGTACCTTCAAGACCGTAGGAGAGTATTTCTATGGATTTCTTATGAGGTTTACCAATGACCAAGAACGGGCATGATTACTTATTCATTGTGGTAGACCAGTTTAGTAAGATGGTGATCTTGATTCATTGTAAGAAGATTGTGATGGGAGCGGGTGCAACGCAATTGTTCTTTGAACATGTGTGGAACCACTTTGGATTGCCGTATTCGATTATTTCGGATTGAGATAACATATTTCTCAGGCACATTTGAGATTCTTTATGGAGTTTGATGGACACAAGATTGAAGAAGTGCACGGCCTTTCATCCACAAACAGGTGGGAAAATAGAAGTAGTCAACTAGATCATGGTTCACATGTTGCGGAGGTATAATTCCAGGCATCCTAAGACTTGAGATGAGAGCTTACCATACCTTTAGTTTGCTTTCAACAGCGCTATTCACGGATCTTTAGGAAAGTCAACCTTTGAGACGTGTTATGGGTTTTTACCTCCAAGTCCGCTCGACTTAGTATTCTTTAGTGAAGCTATGACCGACGGCAAAGAAGGGAACGAAGGACAGCGGGATCAATGATTTCTAGAGAAGATTGCACAGATTTATGCTACGGTTGAAGCTCAGTTGAAGAAGTCACAAGCAAAGTACAAAGCAAAACATGATCAACATCAAGTTCCTTGTAATTTTGGAAAAGGTGATATGGTGTGGCTGAAGTTAAGTAAGGAGCAGCTAAAAGGAGAAGGGAAGAAGTTGAAGCCTATACGATATGGACCATTTCGGATTCTTGATCAGATTGGTGACAACGCCTTCAAGCTAGATTTGTCACCTTACTTAGGCGTGTATTCGGTGATTAATGTCGAGTACTTGAAGTTGTTTGAGCCTCTATTGTTGGATGATAAGGGTGATGACAAAGTAATCTTATCTCACGTTAAAGACTTGTGGTTTGATAGAAAAGAGTCGTTGAAAGAGAATTGCATTTTGGAGTGAAAGGTGACAACGACGAGATGCAGGACGAAGGAGTCGTTTCTGATCAGACGTCAAGGTCAGGTTCCTAACAAGGGCCAGGTGGTTTAATAAGGAAGGAGGGGCTCACGAGTTCCCTCAGCTAATGTTCTAACTTGAACGAGACTTCAAGTTAGAACCAACTTGATATGGGTGTATCTTCTTCTCTGCTTTAGGAGCTTAGCGATCCTCAAGAGAGCTTGAGGATAGACGATTCTCATGGTAACTTAAGAATAGAGGCGTGGGTGGAGCCGTTGGTGGTGGCAAAAGAGGTCAAAGTCAGGAAAACGGCAAGGAAAATAGGAAGCAGATAACTCTCTTGCCGGTCGATCGGGATTCCACAATTGGTCAACGGTGAAAGCCAGACCAGTCGACTGATCGCTCATCATCGGTCGACCGAAAACGGATACGCCTACAGGGTTAAAAACCAACTCTCTAGCCAGTCGACTGAACCAAGCAAGCCGGTCGACCAGATCGTGTTTTCTGGGTGAATATGGATTCCTTTTGATGCAGATTCCAAGTTCTATTGGGCTTGCTTATTTACGACATTACCATCCATGTTGTTAGACATATAAATAGGGATTGTTTAGGATTTCTAAACATTAGGTTGGATTTTAAAGAGAATAGGGAGATTGTTCCTTATTCTAGAGAGATTGTGGGAGAGATTTTATAATATTTTATTCTTCATAATCTAGAGAATGTATTTTTCTTCGCCAATTGAGTTGTCTTGTGTGTTTTACTGTCTTCTTCTCAAAACCAACATTTGATAATTCTGTGATCAAAGGTGCTCGCTCGGTGACTCGTACCATATTCTCATACATTCCAAACACTTTGGTGCAGCACACCCCAGCTTCAAGCAGAGTTTATTCACTCGTACCGCGTGATCATAGTGTGAGTGGGACCCTTATGGAAGGTATGTTCCTTGTGAACCCCTTTCCAATCTGTATTCTTTTCGATTCAAGAGCTTCGTATTCTTTTATCTTCTATGATTTTATGACTAGACTTCAGCTTGTAGCACAGCCTCTAGATATTCCATTGTTAGTTTTCACCCCTCTAAGTGATGTGTTGCTTCTAGAGATCATTTGTAGTAGATTCATTATCAACTTAGACGAGTCTAAGTTCGTAGTCAATTTGATCGTCTTGCGTATGTCCAAGTTTGACGTGATTCTTGGTATAGATTGGCTACCATCCTACCATGTTAGTATCGGTTGTTTTTATTAAAATAGTAGCTCATGAACGTTTGATGGGTTTGAGTAGATAGTAGCAACTTCATAGGGTAACCTGAATACATAGTCATACGTCGAGGAGATGATGATGCGGGATCGAGATGCAGATTTGAGCAAGACCGGAGTCATCTCAGAGTATCAGGATGTCTTTTAGGATATACCTGGATTTCCTCCAGTGAGAGAGGTTGAGTTTTACATCGAGATGCAACTAAGCATAGCGCCGATATCCTGAACACCTTATCACATGGCACCTGTTAAGATGAGGGATTTACAGATTCAGTTAGATGAACTATTATCTCAAGGCTTTATTCGCCGGAGTCATTCTCTATGGGGAGCACCGATCCTCTTCATAAAGAAAAAGGATGATAGCATGCGTTTGTGTATAGATTATCGCCAGTTGAATAAGGTCACCATCCGGAACAGTTACCTATTATTAAGGATTTATGACTTATTTGACTAGTTGCAGGGAGCGTAGTGTTTTTTAAAAATTTATCTTCATTCTGGCTATCATCAGTTATGGGTTCGAAAGATGGATATTTTTCGAGACCACCTTCCTAACTTGATATGGGTCTTTCGAGTTTCTTATTATGCTATTTAGGATTACCAATGCACCCGTGTTATTTATGAATTTGATGAACCGAATTTTTCGTTCATATTTGGACCAATTTGTGATAGTGTTTATCTATGACATCCCTATTTTTCGAGATCAGAGGCCGAGCGGAAGAAACACCTTCGTCTAACATTGCAGACTTTGTGGGAGCACCAATCGTATGCTAAATATAGCAAATGCAAGTTTTAGCTTTCGAAGATTAGATTTTGGGCCACATAATTAGCAAGGAGAGCATTGCTGTTGAACCAGCCAAGTGGAGCTAGTTCTTGATTGGGAATGTTAGCCATATAGCCATTATGGATGTATAGAGTAATCAGCGCTTAATCAGGAAACTCTTGGATTCAAATCTAAAATGGGGAAATTTCCAAGAACCCAAGGTAGATTGGACCATCAGATAAGATGGGGGCCTTCGAAAGAAAGGTCGGATTGTACTACGCAAGAATCTGAAGTCAAATGATGATATATTTGATGAAGTTGGCATACTTCTTACACGTTAAGATAACTTACACGACGGAGACTTATGCGAGAATATTCATCTAGGAGGTTGTATGATTACATGGAGTTCTGGAGACAATTGTATCAGATCGTGGTTTGGTTTTCATTTCACATTTCTGAAAGTGCTTCCAGAATTCTTTCAACAGCTAGCTATCATATAGCAGCGTATTCCACCCAAAAATAGATGGACAAATAGAGAGAGTTAACCAAATGTTTGAGGACATGTTACGGTCATGAGTTATCAATTTTAAGGCAACTGGGAGGACCATATCTCATTGATTGAGTTTGCCTACAATAATAGTTATTAATTGATGATAGGCATGATACCTTATGAAGCATTGTACGGGAGGCCTTGTAGATCCCTGATTTATTCGGCAAAGTTATGGAATAGCTTATTACTTGGATTAGATTTGGTTGGATAGGATAAACTACGGAGAAGGTAGCGTTGATTTCGGAGCGTATTCTTATCACCTAAGTCGGTAAAAGAGCTATGCAGATCAGAGGCGACAACTTTTAGAGTTTTAAGTTGGAGATTATGTTTTATTAAAAGTATCACCGATAAAGGGTGTTCAACGATTTAGTAGATGGGGAAAGCTTGCCCAAGTTATGTTGGACCATTTAGGGTCGTTGAGCGTGTTGGAACTATTTCGTATCAACTAGATCGTCCCGCATCAATGTCAGGTGTACACGATGTTTCCCAGGTTTCGATGACCAAGAAGCATTTACATGACGAGGAGTGGCACAGAGTGTTTGACGCACCAGACTTAGAGATTCAGGCTGATTTGACAAACATTGAGATTCTATTTTGTATTCTCGCTAGAAAGGGTAAGGAGCTTAGAAATAAGATGATTCCTTTAGTTAAAGTGCAGTGGAACCAGAAAGGAGGTGAAGAACCTTCTTGGGAGCGCGAGAGGAAATGCGTCATGACTATCCATACCTATTTGAGTAGGTAAAATATTAACTATGATTTGTTTGTGTTCATATTATTTGTATAGCCACATTTACATTTAACGTTGGAATGGGGGCATTAACACTTAGCTCCTAATCATTCAGAACATATGGTATATACATGAGGGGTTTCTTATTTGGATTTTTCGCCCGACGTACTAGTTCCGTTAATTAGGGGTTAAGTGGAAGTATTTGCATTCTAGATTGTTAAGTATAAATATTGCTTATGATACCTATCTTGAGATTAATAATACGATATGTGTATGTAAGAGTTTCCTTGTCTAGATTATTCTCTCAATATGCTTTTCTCGTATTAGTAATCTCTAAAGATACGTTTGTGGAATTTTAAGAACAAAATTCTTTTAAGGGGGGATGAATGTAAAACCCCGTAATTTTTTTTAAAAATACTATAGTAAATAGTATTAAATGAGTTATATTATGATAAATATTATTTAATGATAAATGAATATGATAGTAATTGATTTGAGACCAATTAAGAGTATATATGCATTATACACCGATGCAATTCAAATCTGAAAAACAATCAGTTAAGAGTATATATGCATTTCACACTAATGAATCTCAAATATAGAAAAACTTAAATGATAAAAGTTGTAGGTCTCTTTAATATCTTTCCAATGCATCTTAAATTACCTCATTCTGAGGTCGGACGAAAAAATTACAGCCAAAATACCGAAGACTATTTTCCTAGTCTAACTGGGTTTCCTGTTTCGGGTCAGATTTGTTTGTTTCAGGTTTGCCTCTATATATACCTATATTTCACAAAAAATTCCTTTTTAAATCATATTTTTTAACCCTAGCAGCCACTCTCTACCCTCAAAAACCCTAGAGCATATTTTGATGAGTTTTGAGAGCTTTGTGAAGCAAATATCAAGAAGAGGGCGAGATCGTCGGCGTTTGGCAAGGGAGAACCTGTTTGCTTGCACCCTTGGATTTTTCCGTAGAGTGTTAAGGCAAGATCATCTTCCTCTAAACCTATCCCCTGTAGAAATTCATATTTTTAATATGTATAATTGGTTAATCTAATGTGTAGTACTTATTTTGATGATTTTTAAATCCTAGTTTTGATGTTAAATCTTAAAACAACAAAGATATCCGAAGAATTAATCTTTAATTGATAAAAATAATGATAATGGTCATTAGTTTTCAGATTAATTGATATTTTTTGTTTACATGGCCTAAACCCTAATTGTCGATGTATAGAACTTGAGTCTTGAACATTAAACAATATAGTGATATAAGCTTGTGGATTAAAAACTCTGGTTTGATGTGTAGATCTATGAATATAAATACTAAATAAAGGAAAGGTAATAATTTTATGTTTAGAACTGTAGTTAATTGCTAAGATGATGAACTACTTAGGTTTTAAACCCTAATTGTACAAACTTAATCTAATTAGTTATGTTTAAAGTATTTTTTTTAAACCCCAAAGATCATGTTATGATGATAAATAATTGTTTTGTCAAACCCTAGTATGTTAAACACATGAGTAAACATATTTGTACACCCATAATGATGTTCTATAAGCTCTTTTTGTTGAAATTGTCTTAACTTCACGGGACTCAAACCTGAGTCGTGGACTCTAGTCGGTCAACCGAACCCTGTGCATCGGCCAACTGATCCCACCCTAAGTTTGTGTATTTCTTTATTCAACAGAAACTTATTTTTACGCATGTTTATGCGAATTGGTCGTCGATCGACCAATGCCCTAGGGTAGTCGACTGACATCATGTATTGTTTGTGATGATTTTTCTTTCACGTTGTTCGTGAACATGAGGTTCGAGATGTATAACAATTTGCACGTACTACATAGACATACACCTATGGAGGCTTAGCACACGCGGACTTCCGAAAAAGGGATAGTTGTGTGTATTGTTTTGACCACAACGGGGAGGCAATTAGATAGAATAATATATGCGTGTGCATGGATACCGTTGATGGGCAAAGCTCAGTACTACGTAAGGTAGTGTGTCAGTATACCATTGAAGTAGGCTATTTAGCCATAATTGCAGGATGCCTGAATAGATAGTCTATTCCACACGGTAATGCGATTAGGATGTCTGAGGAGGCAGTCCGTTCTGTATGGTGATACGATAAGGTTAATGAGCTATACTTATAGGATGCCTGAGGAGGTAGTCCGTTCTTCATGGTGATGTGATGAGGATGTCTATGGAGACTATCCATTCCGAATGGTGATGCTATGAGGCTAATGAGCTATACCTGTAGGATACCCGAGGAGGTAGTCCGTTCCGCACAGTGATGTGATGAGGCTAGTGGGCCGTATTTACTTAGTATGCCTGAATAGGTAGTCCGTTCCGCATAATGACGTGATGATATTATAGAACTTTGCAAGAGATAGTACTGTGAAACCTAGGACAACTTGAGTTTTATGCGGGAGGTCGTTTATTTACATAGTTCACCGTTGAGTTCTTTTGTGATGGGGTTTATGTTATTGTGGATTTCACAAGATTATGTACTGATATTCGGATTGACTACCCAATTGTAGCATGAAATGTTGGGTTGACATATATGACTTAGTTTGGTTGACATTTTAGTATTGCATTTCTTTATTCCTTTATTTTTAGTTTGTGAGTTGATATTTAGCGATTTACAATTTGAGACATATGGTATATACATGAGATTTTCCTTGTTTGGATTATTTCGCTCGATGTACTAGTCTCGTATTGGGGAATTGTAAGTAGTAACCCCATCTAGTTCAGGGTAAATGATTTAGGTAGACTATGCATATATAGGTAAAGCCTCCATCATATGTAGCAACCCTTTCCCCTGGGGGCGGATGGAGAAGATCTTGCTAGCGCTCTGACGCTGTTGTTTCCCCTTCTTGTTGGAGTCTTTTGATTTCAACTCCTCTATTGAGGAGCATCTCTAGTCTATGCGATGGTGGCACAAATATGGAGAAGAAGAAGAAGAAGAAGAAGAAGAAGAAGAAGAAGATGGTAGAAACGGTAAGAATAGATGGAGATGGCTACTATTTGTAGGCTCTTTTAAATCCTAACTCTCAAGAAAATTACATCTTTTGAGATTTGATTGGACTGGACAAAGAGGCTGAAACTTAGCCTAAAACATGGTCAAATCCATAACAGATCTCATTAGATCTTCAATCAAGAGATCTCAGCCATAAATCACGGTGCAAATCTATATGTCAATCTCAACAAACTTTACCAACCAGCAAATGTCGCCAGACGACGAACTTCGTCAGCTAGTGAATGTTGCTAATCGACGAACTTTGCCAGCAGCCCAAAATTGAGAAGCCCTCGCTCACACTCAAATCAGTCAAACTTCGCTGATTTCCTCAACATCGCCTCAACAACAAGAAAGGTGAATTTAATTCCAAGCATATATTTGGACGAGCACAAGCATCATCAATCCTTCGATACAAGTCTGCAACAGAGAAAGCTACATTCAACACTACACCTCTGGCAAACAAGTAGGTGGATGAAGTTAGGTTTTCACCTAATCAAGACAACTCAAGTCACGTTCTGGCAAACAAGTAGGTGGATGAAGTTAGGTTTTCACCTAATCAAGATAACTCAAGTCATGTTCAACACTACACCTCTAGAAATTTACCCAAAGTATTATAAATCCTAGCTACAAATTGAGATGCAAGATATTGAAAACTTTAGAGGAGTCTTGTACACAGTCAAATTGTATTTTTACTTAGGACAATGACCAGCTTAGATCCAAGAAGTGAATGCCCATGGGTTAAACACTTCAAATGCGCCCAAAGTCAAGCTCACAATAAGCTGCAACAAAGGTCACCTTATGACTGAAGCGAGCCGCACTAAGCAACCAACATCAACTCAATTCGACGAAGTCAGACACGAGCCGATCCCCGCAATATGCCTCAGATCAATTCGAAGGGCATCATCAATTGATCAAATCATGAGTCAAATTTTACATTAAATTTAAACTCACAGGCAAAGTTCGCCAACTAACAAACTCCACCCACGTGGACCAAGTCATCCAATTCTGAAGAAGGCACACCCACATTCGAAGCGACCTTCACCCACATCTTTATAGTGAGCTTTGCCAAGTCCACAAAGTCCGCCTAAATAGCTATTTCAGAGCTATTTTTGGTGGATAATCATTCCCCACTAACTCCTACTTTGATGGCTAGTTAATCCACAATTAAGGGAATCATTAACTCTCCCTTTTAGCCTATAAAAGGAGAGAAGATCATTCATTTTAAAAGGACTGGTTTCGAATATTAGAATTTTGACTGAATTCTGGCTAGAGAGAAGTTCGGCAGAAGAGTCGTCACACACATCGCACTTGTGATCTTATTGGAAGACATCGCTAAGAGAAGACTGAGCTAGCTTCTAAGCAATTTATTTCTCATTGAAAGCAAAAGACCCATTGTCTTGTCCGGTGCGTCAATGGAGTACAAGATCAACACTCCACCAGCACACAGAAAAGAACCCTAGGAAAAGAATAAAATTTTCTTCGTTTTATTGTAATTCTTTCTATTGTGATATGTGGTAGTTACCAATACTAAAAGAACCGAAAACAATGATGTTACTAAGATTATATTTAGGACAAGATATGGGCATTTTGTAATTATGGTTATGTCTTTCGGATTAACCAATGTGCCAGCTACCTTCATGGATCTAATGCATAGTGTTTAAACTATATTTAGACCAATTTGTTGTTATTTTTATTGATAACATTCTGGTTTACTTTAAATTGGCAAAAGAACATAAACAACATTTACATCAAGTACTACAAACTCTTTGTGCTCATAAGTTATTCACTAACTTTAGTAAATATGAATTTTGGTTGCCCCAAGTATCATTGCTTAGACACATAAATTTCTGTTAAAGAAATTAGTGTGCATCAGTCAAAGGTAGAACTCGTGATTTCTTAGAAGCAACTCAAGAATGTGACAAAAGTATGAAGGTTTCTAGGAGTGGCAGGATATTATAGGCGTTTTATCAAGGATTTCTCAAAGATGACTACACCACTATCAAATTTGACTCAAAGGAAGATGTCATTTTGTTCGCGGGGAAAATTGTTTTCATTGACGTCATTATTTTCTTAAGCAACAGTTTTTTTTCGGTTACAAAAGATCCGGTCTTTTTATAAGATCCGGTTACAATAAAATCAAAGAAAAAAGAAAATTACAACTCTCCTTCTTTCAGAACAAATCGCAAGATCCTGTTTTACGGTCTCTTACTTGTGTGAGTTCTTTGCCTGCGCCGGGGTTAATCCGTGGACCACCGCGCGATCTTGATCCGGTTGGATCTACACGGTATAATGGATATTATCTCACGAAGGAAATAACAGCCGAGGGGATTATTTTACCAAGGAAATAATAGTCCTAAGTGATCGAAATCGACCAAGCGATATCGATACTCTTCTCGGGATCAAAAACCAAGTTTTGATCCGGAGGATAACCGTGTGGATCTCAGATCTGATCTCTCTCGAACTCCTACCTTGTTTGACGTGGATGATCGCCAAGAACCAGATCTGAAAAGTCCAAGTCTTCCAAGCTCCAAAACTCCGAGATTTAGTTCTTGATCCAGCAGAGTTTCACCTCAAAAAAGTCCAACCTCCAAAACAATGAGCCTAGGGGTCTATTTATAGGCTCCTCGAACCAGATCTGGGCTCAGATCTGGGCCCAGATCTGGTGGCTCGGCCCAGGTGGCTCGGCCACCTAGGTGGCTCGGCCACCGAGCCACCAAGAGGTGGCTCGGTCGGCCACCTAGGTGGTTCGGGCTTGCCGAGGCACCAAGTGTGGCTGGGGGGGGGGGTCGGCACCGAGCCACCTTGGTTGGCTGCGGTCGAGGAGCCATTGGTGGCTCGGTTTTGCCGAGCCACCAAGTGGGTGGGCTGCGGCGCACCGAGGCCCAGCCGACAAGGTGGCTCGTTTTGGCCGAGCCCTCCCTTGGTGTTTGGTTTTGTCGTTTTTTCGGTCTCGTGGTTTATCTGAACTTTTAGTGTTGATCTGGACTCTGATTTGGCAGTCCGGATCATGATTTGGTAGTAAATCCGCTTCGTTACGTGTTACTTGGCTTCGGTGTTGTGGTCTAACGACCATGCTTGGATATATTGCCTGATGGTTCGTTGGTTTGTCGAATCACCATGCCGAGCTGTGTTAAGGGACCTATAAGCAGTTTTATACGCCTACAGATACCCCCTCTAAAGTATTTCAGCCTCATTCTTTTATAGAAGAGTCTGGAGATACCCCCTCTAAAGTATTTCAGCCTCATTCTTTTATAGAAGAGTCTGGAATACTTTGGATATGATTGCCCCATCCTTCAGTTGGTGTAACGGGACCTTGGAATGGCTTCTGTTCTTGATTCTTTTAATCCTTCAGGCTATTCGGTGCTTTGTCGAATGTCTACAAGGGTTCCGGTGCTGCATTTATTGTCTGACCGTTGTCGGAATTTTGAACTTGAAGTCAATTCCTGATTTTCTGATCTTTAGCTCGTGTTTGTTGTTTCAACATAGAACCGACTATCGATTGTTGGCGTTGAGTCTTCATTTACAACGCGTTGTCCGGCATTCGACACAGTTTATACTCGTACGTCTGCTGGAGTCTTGAGAAGCAGTTTATACTCTTATACTTTTTGGAGTGTTGTTGAGTTATCCTTAAGAATATTTTTTAGAAAAATACTCTCCAGAAACTTCTCAACAAAAATAGGGAATAGTTTATACTCGTATACCTTATTGGTGTATTAAGAATGAGTTGAACCGGCCTGATAATGACCCCAAAAAAAGGCAGTAATTAGGCTTAAAAAAATCTTCCTGGCCCTTCCGAATGTATGGGGGAGGAATGAATAAATAAAGGACTGAACCATCGATCTTTGAAGTCGTTTCGACACTCGGTTCAGCTCCAATTTGAATTTTGGTTCAAATCTGGTTCAAACTGGTTCAAAACTGGTTCAACCTGGTTCAAGACTGGTTCAAGACTGGTTCAGGACTGGTTCAGGACTAGTTTAGCCTGGTTCAGCCTGGTTTGGTCTGGTTCAGCCTCATTTGAACTGATTTATCCTGGTCTGGTCTGGTTCAACCTGGTCTGGTCCGGTTCAAGGCTGGTTTACATTATAAAAGAACCCCTTTTCCCCTCTCTAGGGCCGGCTGCGAGATCAACTACATCAGTTGATACATCCACAGCAGTTACACCTCCACTACCCCCAGTGACTCAAGGGGAAGAAGGTATAAATTAAGCAACTGAGAAATGATATTTATTTCCTCGTCAAGGCTTTTGACGGATTTCTCCTTTTTGTGTAGGGTTTCTTCTCGGCTTCATGTCCTTGTGAAGGAGTTGTTATCAGACAACGACCCTGAGAAGATCGTCATCTGTATAGAAGTCCACTCATTCTTCTCCTTCGTGAATACTATGATTGGAAAGCTCTTCCACGGCGGACTTTTCCTTCACCAATTTAAGCCTTTTCTTGATCCCAGAATAAATTCGATAAGGGATGCAGGATATCCGGATCTGGCGAAGGCTATAATTGATGACCTTGATTGCTTGGAGCACGAGCTTCAGATGTTATGTGAGCTCCGGGATGCAGGTGCCTCTTCATACATTGCTGCCAATTTGGATACTCGCTTACAAACATGGCGCGATACTCGAGTTCTTGCTGAGCTCAAGATTCAGGTGAAGCGGGATCGGGTAGACCGAGTTGAGGCCAATCTTGCTGTTAGATCATCTTCACTTGACGATCTTGACTCTTCTATTGCCTCTTGTGAGACCAAGATAGAACAATTCCGAAGAGGACTTCGTGAAGAAGAGGAGACTTTGAGTATCCTTCAGATGACGAAGGTACAGGATCAGCAAGCCCACACTGCCTTATTTGAGGAGTTGAAATCCTTAAAGCAGAAGCTGGTCGAGATGGAGGAGATTGCTGTGAAGACTTTAGCCACCACTGAAGAGTCCCTTAGAGCTGAATTGCAGGATGAGCTTAGGCAAGCTTACGATGAGAAGCTGTCTAAGTTTAGTCAGCAGATTTTTAGCCATAGGCTTGATGTATGATTTTACTGAATATTTTGACTTTTGATCCTCTTAGTGGAACTGGTTTTATCTTTATCTTTATTATGATTCCTCATTCTGTTTGGAATGATTGACCATAATACTCATAGGATTTTTGGCAAACCCTCAGCCTTCAACGGGTTTGATAAGCCTTTACCGATACCGTTTGAGTCGGGCTAGCATGCGAATTGTCTAAATCCGTTCCGCATGTAACATTGTGCTAAGAGAGTGAATTCTCCGAGACTTTGTGCTATGATGTTGAATACATAGGCTTCACCATTTGTTACGGGAATAGGCTACCCGGCAACACGTGTTAGGTGTTGACTTTAGGATTTTTGGCTAACCCCCAGCCTTCAACGGGTTTGATTAGCCTTTACCGACTACCGTTTGAGTAGGGCTAGCATGCGGATTGTCTAAATCCGTTCTGCATGTATCGTTGTGCTAAGAGAGTGAATTCTCTGAGACTCGCTGCTACGACTTCGAATACGTAGACTTCGCCATTGTTACGAGAATAGGCTCTCCGGCAACGTGTATTAGACGCTGACTTATCCATACTTAGGCTTCGGGATAGAATACCCCAGAATCAAACTCTGGTGTCTTTTTCCTACGGAGAAAGACTAAACCGGCGACGCGTGTTAGGCGTCGGCATATCCTTTCTTAGGATTCAGGATGAAATTCCCCATGCGTGTAAGGCATGGATTTTTTTACTTTGTGAGTGTTGTAAGGTTTTCGGTGAGCTAGAAACCGAGTGTGTTGTGAAGTTTTCGGTGAACTAGAAAACCGAGTGTGAGGAGTGGACGTTGATCGGTGAACGTTGAAAACCGACATTGTGAGGGTGAGTGTGAACGTTGATCGGTGAGCGTTGAAAACCGACACTGTGAGGTGTAAACGTTATTCGGGTGAGCGTAGAAAACCCGGTTGTGATAGTGGATTTCTCCCCGGGAGTGGGGAGCGGAGACGTAGGACGGAAGGTCCGAACTCCGTGATCATATTGCTTGTTTGAGTGTGCTTTGGCGTTCTTTCATATTTATGTTCATATCTTATATCGCCATTGTCATTAGCTCATTATCTATATCATCCACTATCTTGTTTACATTGTTTACCATTGTGTTTATATATCCTTGCATATATAGTTCATCATATAGGATATATTTCATTATTCATATTGCTTATCCTAGCTCATATATCTTGTTGTATTTCATACTTGCTAGGATAACGTATTAATTAGTTTTAATTGGCATTTAATCGGATTAGATTAGCATAAGACCCTAATCACCCCCCCTCTAGGGTCTAACAGATGCCCCTTCACCGGATCTGATGCTCTGATACCAACTTGATAAGAGTCGTTGTGCGAACACTCTTGATCGCGGAATTATCAAGAGGTGGGTTGAGAAGAGGATGACCAAAACACAAGAACAATTCAGTATAAGGCGAAGGAAAATACCTTCTCTAGATTATGAAGAACAAAAGATTACAATCTCTCCCTCACAATCTCACTAGAATCGAGAACAACCTCTCAACTCTCTCTCTAAACCCTAATACAATTATTAGAATTTCTCTTCCTCTAAGGTCTGATTGTTTAGAACCATAAAACAATCCTATTTATAGATGTGCAAACGTGGATGGCAATCTTATAAATAAACAAGCCCAAAAGAATCAGGAATCCCTATCAAAACAGAATCCAAAACGAAACAGGAAACCCAGAAATTGCGATCCGGTCGACCGCCAGACTTGGTCCGGTCGACCGGCCAGAGAGTTTTCTCAAACCCTGCAGCGTGCAGGTTTTCTGGTCGATCGGCATGTGTGCTGCGGTCGACCAGCCAGAGATCTGCCAGTTCATCCTGTTCTTTTGCGTTTCACTCCTGTTGACTTCTTTCGCCGTCTTCTTTGGCTCCATCCATGCTCCTATTCCCAAGATATGAGAATCACCTATCCTCAAGCTCCCATGAGGATCGCTAAGCTCCTGAAGAGAAGATACACCCGTATCATCAGGGCCCCGGGGTGGATCTACTCTGTGCCTGGTAGCAGCACTTGGTGGTCTAAGATTACTGACTATGTCTTGGCTGAGAATTCTGATCTCATGGATTCAGAGCTGTACGTAGCCATTCGGGCCACTCGACATGGTCTGAAAATCAATGCTCCTTAGTTTCACAGCTTCTTGGAACTGTATTGTGCGGACAGCAGCATGTTCTTCACCCCCAATTGTGAACTCGACATAATCCTTCATGAGATGTATGACGTGTCAGGGTTGCATTTGGGAAGCTTCCCCTACAAGGAGTATGTCCCAGGTCAGTATGAGATTGACCAACTTTCGACCCGGTCCCCCCTGGTGGTTGAGACCCTATGGGAGTTGCTCTGTCACTACCATATATGTCTCAATACCCTGGGGGTAGTAGACCATAAAGGCAAGAAGAAGAGGGCCCCGGGAATCAGCCATAAGAACTGGGCTGACTACTTATTCTCGGAGAATGATATCAAGGGAAGGCCTACTCTGCCGCTGGGCGAGTGTGACCAGGCCGAAGTGGAAAGGAGGACGGCTGAAGGGGGAGCCACCATGACTCTTAAGCATGACAAGGGTAGATTCAAATTCGGGATGGTTTTCCACTCGTTCCACCACCAGGCCAAGTCCCCTATATCTGGAAAGGCCTTGCTCGCGGGGTACCTCATGTTATGGCTGAAGAGGTGCATGGTTCCCACTCATTCCTTCGAGTCGCTTCCGGTGGAGGTCGTGTATCCTGCAGTTCACTTAGCCCATGGGAAGTCCTATGCGTTGGTGTCAGCGATGGTGGCGTGTATCCATCAGGGACTCCGCACATTGACGGCCCAATTTTGTCGTGTGTCGAGTGTCGACGAAGGGGAAGGTGAAGTCATTAGGACTCCTAACCCTAGAGTAGGGCTGCCCTACACTTACTTGATGGCGTGGTTTGTCTACCATTCCGTTCGTCCAGGGCCTAGAGAGATGCTCGTGGAAGTGTATGGCGAGTCTCTTAGCGATGTATCAATGGTGGACCATCACACTATTCTTTCGTGTGGTGCTTTTCGATGGTTGGTGAATATTCGATCGGGGTATTATATCCTATGAACAGGCTCTGTGTGCTACCTCGACCCGTACATTCCTTGTAGATTTGCCCGCCAGTTTGGGTACGACCAGCTGTACATGGGAAACATCAACCCCTACTTGACTTTTGAAGGAGGGTTAGTGGATGGCGCTCGGGGATGGTTCTGGACTCATGCTGGCGGCACCCACGTTCATTTCGAGTTACCTGCAAAGGATCATGGTCTGCACCATACGCTCCTATATTGCCGGTGGTATCAGGGCACTAGCGCTAATCCTAAGGGATTCCGGTTCTAGAGTTCTTGTCTGATGGAACACGGGCGTCGCCTAAGAGGAGCTCCTCATCCCTCGAGGCGGAAGGGCTACCAAACTGCTAGAGAGTGGTTCTCGGAAGATCCTACTGAAGACACCGAGGGATTTGATGTAGGTTTAGATGAATCTGTGGCACTTAAGGTACAAGGTCCGTCCCCTGGCCCTTCGCTGGATCCCACAGGTGGGCAGAGAGAATCTGATGAGCTAGTCCGGGCAGGTGAATGCCTAGAACAGGCCCGGAGCATGATAGCTAGATAGATGGGGATGCCCCTCCTGTCTCCGAGTAGTTCGCTTCTCTCTAAACGACAGCGGGAGACTGCAGCTGAAAGTTCCATGATGGAGGCGGCCAAGAAGGTCTGTCATGAAGAGATAGTTGAGGCTGTCAGAGCGGCAAAAGGTCGGGATGATGCTACTCAGGTGATCATTCCTGGAGTGACTCCTCCTGTAACTGGGGGTATTCCACCTACTCCCTTCGCCGCATCGGGGACAGTCCCGACAACTTCGGAGGATGCTCCTCCACAGTCTCGCGTGAAGCTACAGGCGGGGGCTTCGACGACCTCCACGACCATACCAGAAGGTAATCTTTAACACTGTGCCCTCAGGCATTAGGTCGAATCCTCACCACCTGACATATGTGTCGACTTAATGTAGGTACCGTTGAGAGAGTAATCTCCATTCCTTTCGACGAAGAGGAGGGAAGTGGAGACGAAGAGGGGCTTGGTGGCTGAGGTAAGAGTAGGATCTAGCGTTGTCGATCCGTTCATGCTGAATCGTTAATGGGGCTCTTCTCGGGGGTATTTACTAACCTTCCTCTTGTATTCGTAGCTGACCATTTACTAACCTTTCTCTTGTATTCGCAGCTGACCCGTCCTATAAAGCTATTGGTAAGGAGGGTCTCCTCTCTTGGGAGGGCCAGTCAACTGGAGAGATGGATGAATCGGAGGCGGAAGACGATGTCTCAATTCATGAGGCGATGTCGAGCGAGGTGGAGGTGTCAGCTCATGAAGAGGTGACAGACCGACAAGGGGAAATCCGTATTTCTGAAGAAACATTGGTCGGGGGTGGGCCACTGGCTCAAGAGTCTCTGACCCAAGGGGAGAAACCCACTCGGCTGGTAACAGCTTCCTCATCCTTAGTGAC
>NC_033798.1:11712393-11714342 GCF_001876935.1 Asparagus officinalis
ATGTATGTATTTCTCATCTTATGTTTCTCTTGACATAATCGAGTTCAACGTGATGGTAGGAAGAGCATAGATCGAGAAATGATAAGGTAGACGGGGAGGATGACTAGATGAAAGAAATGAGGAAAGGAGATTTGAATTTTGGAAACATTAATGTAGATATGTCCCAAAGCTATAGGATTGTCCAAATAGATCCTATCATAGTCCTCTGATCGCATTTTCCCGTTAAAGAAAAAGGCAAAACTTAAGTTTAGTCCCCTAGTGTTTTAGCGGAATTTCATTTATGTTCTTAAACTTGTCATCGAAAGAGATCTTTAACGTTAATCTCATCATCAATTTAAGTAATTTTTAAAGTTTTCCGTTGATAATTGCTTATGTGACATGATTTTTTTTTGTCATTTTCCTTTTTCTTTGCTGTTTGGACAATTAGTGGACAGCTCTCTCTTATTGTTTTTTAAATAGACCAGAATGAATCCCTAATCCCAATTATCTCTATCATCTAAAGAAACCCCTTTTTCAAACACTAAATCCCCTTTATCATTTAAAGAAACCCCCCTCTCAGACCCTAAATCCCCTTTCTCAAATCCTAGATCCCCTGTCTCCAAATTGAAATGAGTGCAAGCTTTAGTTTAGATAACATGTCCACTTATCATTGTGGGAGAAGGACTGCCATTATGACGTCAAAGACCATCTTTGACAAGTTGAATATAGAAACTATAATTATCTATCTATCTATCTAGTTTAATTGCATATGCATAATGCGCATGATATAAGAAATAGAAACTATATTAGTGTAGCTTCAAAGAAATTAATACAAAAATATTTAATTAAAAGTACTTTATATTATAAAAAAAATCTGTGCAAAAACATTTTTCATAATTTATAGTAGTGGCTGTTGGTCAATTTGGGTACAATATTATTTCTTAATTTATTAATATATTTTAAACATTAGAATGTATCTTTTACTTATTTATGTGGTTAACAGAACTTTTTGCTATGATGATTTTAAATCTTTATTCTCTCTTTTCTATACCGTTCTATACATCACTAATTTGAATATCTAAAGAATTTCTCATGTCAATTCCATATAAATCTTCTTCAACAGATCTTGACCATTGCAACTAATATTTAAAATATTCTATTCCAAGATTTAGCATTAATAGAAGTACTTTATGATTTGAAACCCACCTTCTACTTCCAAAATCTCTAATATTTAATATCTTTTTTGTACTTATGGTTGAAAACTTCTATTGTTGAAGGCTTGTTATAGGGGGGTTTAGAGTTATTATTATTATTATTAGAGTCCTTCCATTCAAATTGACCAATTTGCCCTAAACCAATCACAATTTTCCCTGAAAAATCAACTACGGCATCATGAACGTCCAACATTCCTTCTACCCTTATTAAGATCCTTCTAGAGTAGTATAGTTATAGATGAGCCATTTCTTAGTCTTAAACTAACAAAGGATTGCAAACTCTAGAAAGAAGATAACCAAAGTAGTACACGAACCAAGAGGATTCCTTATGAGTAATGAGGAAAGTTATGATAAAAATGGTAAGTCCACTTTGACATTGGCATGGTTTCGCACCATATATTGTATCTGGTCTATTATGATGCATTGAAGTCCATAATGACCCCTGAGAGTTCAGTGGTGTGTCATGGAGCTCATAAATGACAAAGCTATGAATATCAGAAGTCAGGCTTGCCATCACTCTTGTCTTCATAGAGGAAGATGTCATATTTCTTGGTGGTGTTTGGCGGAAGGCAATAATGCTGGAGTAGTTGATCGTTAAATTGAATGAAGAAGGAATCAGTAGTGTGCATCTCAGAGCTAACCGTCAGTCTGCCTTAACTATGATAAGAGAGAATATAGTAGATTCCTTAAGTAGGAGAGAAAAGTGTCGGCAACCTTGTTAGTCCGCCCTTCCTTTTACTTCATCACAGAAGAAAA
>NC_033798.1:11715342-11716710 GCF_001876935.1 Asparagus officinalis
CTTTGAGAATCTAATTTCAAAATATGAAAGGTTTAAGGGACTACTACAAAAAAATACTTTAATCAATTATTTTTTGTTAATAATTAATTAATTCCATAATTTGGTATTAATCAATTGGTTAACATTTACACGTGCAACATATATTATGTTTACAATGCTAATGTGCTCTAAGCTTTTTCTACTATTTAGTCGTTTACCAATTTAATGAGATCAATTATTTATTAATTGGTTTTGGATGAAGAGAGCTTTAATTCGGGAGTTTGACCTTCTTTGTGTTCTTTAGTTGTCAATCAATTCTAATTAGATTAAATTTTTATTAATTAGTTTTGAATGGAGAGAGCTTTAATTTAGGAGTTTAGTTTTAATTTAATAGCTTTAGTTAGTTGATAACCAATTATAAATAGGATAGGAATGTTAATATTAAAAAGGATCAGGGGTAAAATTGACCAACGAAAGTTTTTCAAGAACTCTCACTTTTAAAGGGAGTATGGAGTATGATATAGTAGAGGAGATGTGGAAAAATTAAAGCATCATATTTTTAACGAATCTCAAGATTTTGAATTATTTCCTAAAATTATATATTTCGCTTAGAAAACTTTAGAAGAGGCTTTCGAAGAACTACTATAATGTGTTAGACATCAGATAAATATTGAATAAATAAAATCCATGATATCAGACTGCAGAAATTAGGGATATGTATATAATACTGGGTGTCAAATGAGATAATATTCATACATAACATGAAATTGTAATATGTAATCTAACATATTAATGAATTTTAAACATAAGAATTTGCATCAAGATATATGTTTAAGATTTGGGAGAGCCAAGATTGAAGAGAATTGAGAGAAGAATTATGGCCTTTGTGGGTTTTGTGGGTTCCGATTTTGCTTCTCAAATAGTTCTAAACTCGAGCCCACAATCAAATTAAAAATGACATGATTTTCTCAATATCTTCGAAGGGATATATCTGCCATATTTTCGATAACGGTTGATATATCAATAAAATCACCAAACAAAAGAAAATAATATAAAATATTATAAAGATAAATTTTTTAACCCGATATATTAGCCAATATAGCAATATATCGGTCGTTATTTAATAGAATGCCTATAAGAGCAAATATGTAAATGTTATTTAGATATTAGTTCCTTGATTTTAAATATCCAATAATTCTATGTTATTCCCTCAAAATTTTGAAATTGCTCATAATTTTAGGAACTAATATTAAATTATTAAAATTTTGAGTGATAAATTATAAATAAGCCATATTTAAAAAAAGAGTTAATTTTTTAAAAGACCCTCTCAACTATGAGGATTGTCTTAAAAAACCTACTCAACTGATTCAATTTGACAAAACCTCTTAT
>NC_033798.1:11717710-11719036 GCF_001876935.1 Asparagus officinalis
AATCCGTAAGAGGAAGGGCAGGGATCGGAAGGGGGACGAGGAGGAGGAGGTGGCACCAGTGTTTAATGCGCAACAGACGGTCGACCAACAAACTTCGTTGCCAGCAGTGCAGCCTTCGGTGGAAGTTGATGAGGTTAGAAAAAGAAAGTATCTTTCTAACCTCTTTGTATCACGCACATAAATTCTTGTTTAATAAACATCATTTTCCCGAAGCCTCTCATTTCCAAAATCTTTAAACTAGAGATTGAATCCATGAAAGCTAAGCTACCATCTTCAACAAGCTATATAGAGGGGAGATGGGAGAGAAACCCAAAGTTGTTGAGATTGCATTCATCATCATATCTTTGAAATAAATGGCATTACTCTTGCTTTGGCTGGTTACTACACTACTGTATCTTCTGAGGTCACAAAAATTGATTTCGCCCGTGAACTTTTTGCAGATTCAAGAGGATTAATAGGCCCGTGAACTTCTGTCGCCCATTTTCAATGGCTTCTGAATTTTGGGCGGAATAAATATTTTACAAATAAGTAAAAAAAGTAGCAATGAGATGAGATATGGGCGTCCTGCAAATTATTCACAACTGCGTATACTTCCATCATACAAATTATGGTATATAAAGTAATTAAATTTATTCTACAATTCAAATCTATTGGAATGCAAATTACTTCTGTCTTGAAGTATTATAAAGTAATTAAATTTATTCTACAATTCAAATCTATTGGAATGCAAATTACTTCTGTCTTGAAGTATTTGTTAGATCTGAATAATAAAACTTGAGATCTAAACCATAAAGCCATGATTTAATTCAAAGATATTAACAAGAATCAAAAGGTGCGGAAGCATATACCTGAATCCATTGAAGAAAACTTGATTAGGGTTTTGATGATCTTCTAACCTTAGGGTTTCTCTCTTATGGATCTCTTTAGATGGGGATAAGAGAATGAGAGTGGCTAACCCTAGATTAGGGACCATAACCCCATATATATAGGTGTTGTACTTTTGTAATTTGGCCCCTCATCAAATTACAGTTACACTGGTAGAAAAACGACCAACCTAGACGGAAATTTCCGTCTAGGTTGGTCTACAATCCGTCTAGGTTGGTTCATCTAGACGGAAATCCGTCTAGGTAGATTGGTTTATTCTGTTACCGTCTAGTTTGGATCAACCTAGATGGATTTCCGTCTAAATTGATCAATCTAGACGGAAACCAACCTAGACGGAATCGACATGTCCGTCTAGGTTGGTGTCCTAGACGGAAATCCGTCTAGGTTACCATCCTAGACGGATTTCCGTCTAGGTTGGTGTCCTAGACGGAAATCCGTCTA
>NC_033798.1:11720036-11720865 GCF_001876935.1 Asparagus officinalis
GGTAGACATAGAAGCAAGAGCATGTATGTCATCAGTACCTTTGGTCGGATGAGCATAAGTAGCAGTGTTACCTATGGCGAAGAATGAAGTGGATGCCTCCTCAGTCCCACTCCTCCTGTCTCCATCTCCTGCTACTCTCTGTTTCCTCCTGAGTATCTCTAGGAGAGCATGATCCTCATCAATAAAGACCACATCAGCTACTTCCACTCCCTCTGTAACCATCAGATTTGCCCTGTTGCATGCTACTCTTCCACCTCGTTGACCCCCACGGCCACGACCACGACCTCCGAACTGTCCACGTCCACCCGTATCTCCTTCATTGGGTGGTTTGGTACAAGCATGCCTTAGATGACCCACTTCATCGCAGTTGTAGCACTACCGAGTCTCCCCCTTGGGTCCAGTATTGCTAGGGTTGGAGGCCGCCAGTGCTGACTTCACCACGGGAAGTCCACCTGTCCCCGCCTGTAGTTTATCGCGAGTCTCCTCCTAGATCATGGCTGAGACTGCCTCCTCAAGTGTGGGAATTTTTGGCTGAGCTAGCAGTAACGCAATTCTCTGAGCAAATTTCGATGTCAGCCCCTTGAGAAACACCATAGTCCTCTCCTGTAAAAAGGCCTCTCGCTCTTTACACTCTGGGTCCTTACAGCTCGCCCGAGATGAGAAGTGATCATAATCTAGCCACAGGCGCACCAACTCTGTAGCATACTCCTGTACAGTCTTTTCTTCCTGGACTGTGGCGTCGATCTCTCCCTTGATCTGGAACACCCTCAGGTTATTCCCTACTCCATCATAGGTCCTCCTCAACTTCTCCCAGACATCCTTCACCTTC
>NC_033798.1:11721865-11737853 GCF_001876935.1 Asparagus officinalis
GGCACTCCTATTCTTTGACTTTGAGTGGTTGAACTGACGACGGTTTGGATCTCGGCCTCGAACTGCTAAAGCATCTCCCGATGCGTTCTCGGAGGATTCACCATCACTCTTCCTCAACTCATAGTTCACCAAAGCTGAGGTCACCTCCTTGTAGCTAACTGTAGTTCTTCCATTGATCATAGTGAGAACGAACGTACCATAATCATCTTCGGGCAACGAACACAGAAGTAGCATCGCCTTGTCTTCATCCTCAACTATAATATCAACATTGGCCATATCTGAAAGTAGCTTAGTGAAATTGTTGACATGCTCCCTGATGGAAACCCCTCTCTTCATCTTGAACTGGTAAAATCTCTTCTTCAAGTGAAGCCGATTCTCAATGCTCTTCGTAAGATATTTCTCATTGAGTGTTTCCCACATCTTCTTCGCCGACGTCTCGTTCATAACATCATAAATAAGATCCGGCGTCAAGCATGACCTAATAACACCACAAGCTCTACTGTTCATCTTTCTCCAAACCTTATCCTCCAACTCAGCGGGTTTCTCTTTTAACTCAAGAGTCTCCTCCAAATTCTGTGCATCCAAAGCATCCATCACCTGACACCTCCACAATCCAAAATTGATCTTGCCATCGAACTTCGGAACATCAATCTTCGTGTTATTGATGCTCAGACTCTGTATCGCCTTTGTTAGAGACGAACCTGACGTGCTTGCATCTCCCATGTTGTCGATCTAGCTCTGATACCAATTGTTGTGCGTGGCGGAAGCTTTCTAGGACAACACGAACAATAACTCGAACTAAAACCACAAACAATATGCAAACCACAATCACAGCAAGAACACACAATTTACGTGGTTCGGCAAGTTGCCTACGTCCACGGGGCAAGGAGGGGGGAGTTCTTTCTACTAGAAATCAAGAGAATACAAATAGGGTTACAAATCTCTCAGACCAAACCCTAAAACAAAGCTCTAGATCTCTCAAAGCTCTCTCACAATTGGATGCAATGATTCTCTCTCTTTGGCTGCTCAAATTCGTCCAACCTATATCCTAAACAAACAGGTTTAGGTATATATAGAACTTACAAAACGAACCGGGTCGAAAACCTGAAAAACTGATATCCGCTTCGTCGGTCGACCGGCCCGGTCGACCGCGATCAATTCCGGTCGACCGGCCCGGTCGACCGATCACCATCCAGCAGAAGCCCCAAAAATCCAGAGAGCCGTCGGTCGTCCGCACCGGTCGACCGAAACATCTGCGGTCGACCGGGCCGGTCGACCGACCTCCTTCCAGACGCACAGGAACCCTTATGCACGAATGCGGTCGACCGGACCGGTCGACCGCCGCTTGTTTTTCCTGATTCTGCTGCTGATGCTGAAATTCCTTCAGTGATTAATGTAATTAGGGAAATGTTAAAATATTTAAACTTTCCTTAAATTCTCATCTGGACGTCTAAAATAGCACAGGGATGGGGGAAAACATACATTCTTATGAGCCCAGTGAATTATAGAAACAGGAAGAGCAAAGAGTTGGTGGTGGCAATCACAAACTCAATGCTAACTTCTGCATTGACAAGTTGTTCCATAAAAGATGCACAAGTTAAAGATAATCAACTAACTCAATTTTTCCTATACTTCATTTTTATTTGTTTAAATAGTTAACTTTGATCCATAAATTTTGCATTGTACCTTTCAATTTTTAACACCTCAATCAATTTCTAGAAATGAATGGCGGAACTTGTTTGCTTGACCACCTGCAAAATAGATAACTTGTAAAGAAAGTAAAATTTTCCTGCCAATAATATTAGATTAAATTATCAAAATTCTTATATTATCTTTATTATGCGTGTAAAATTTGTATTTATATTTAGACATTTTTCACTTTGAAACTTTTAAAATTTGAGACCTCAAGAAGTCAGTTTCTAGAAAGAAGTATAATTGACATAGCCTGTTTTCTTGACCGACTTTTACCGAACTTGCAAAGAAAGTGAAGTTTATGTCTATTGTTAGATTAAAAGTGAAATAATTTTTGAAAAACTATCTATTTCAATTTTATATTAATGTAGTAAAAATGTTGTCACGATTGTTTTGATCTATAAGGATCTTTCTGCAGGGGGGATCGAGTTTTTTTAAATTTTCTTTGAAGTACTGGATGCAGCACTTGTTACCAATTATTCCAGAAAATGAAACTTTATTGGGGACTTTTAATCTTGAGGAGTCTCGTGACTAATTTCTTTAGAGCTTATGCCAGCTTAATCTCCGGTAGATAAAAAATTTATTTGACCTCTGGTAATATTTAATTTTTCCAGTTTCTTATGGTATGATCTTTATTGAGTTTATTGCAATTCTATTAAATCAATCTAAAGTCGTGTACCTTCTTTCCTTCTCACATAGTTTACACAACCAACTATATGTTTGACAAACTTTGAAGGAAGTAGCATTTAATTTGGTTGTATATTCAAAACAAGCAAGAGAAGCTATTCAATAGCCTACACTTCTGTCTCTTTCTCTTAGAACCACATTCTCATCAAAAAGGGAGTATATCATGTTGAAATATGTAATTAGTTTAAAAATATATTGAAAAAGTATTAAAAAACTGATCCAAACAAACTTGAAAATACGCAGTACACCAGGCATAAACACCACTTACCATAAACCAACAATACTCACAATGCGCTCTGGAAATCACTTGGTGTTGGGCGCCGACACATCCACTCGCCGCGGAAGTAAATCACCTCGAGAGAAAACCCTGGTTGAGTTTACACAAACTCTAACCAGCCTCGATATTCCTGTTTCGTTTTGGAAACAAGAACAGAAGCGAATATCTCAGCGATGTGAGATATACACTCTTCTCGATATCAAATTAAGATCTGAATATTGAGGGAACGATAAGCGATGGCAAATACATAGAAAACAATACCCAAAGTAAATGAGGCGAGAGATATACGTGGTTCGGCAAACTTGCCTACATCCACGGGAGGGGTGAAGGGTGATTCCACTATGATGGAGAACACCGACGACTTGCACAACCCACAAGCTCGTCCCAAAGAGATGAAGCTTCGATTTTATCCAAGAGAAGACAGACTCTTCCTTGTTCAATCCCTCTAAGTTCTCTCTCTTTTCTCTCGTCAAGATCTCTCATTTTCAAATCCAAAATCTTTGTTAAAATTCTCCCCTTTCATTTATCTGTTATAAACCCTAGGAAATATCATTCCTATTTATACCAAATCCCAGTCCAAAACCGATAAGGAAAACAAAATCGCCCGCTCTCGGATTCCCAGACACCCTGAGGTGTCTCGGGTACGCGTGCACAATGCCGAGAAACCCTTTTGGTGCCTTGCGCCGAGACACCATTTTGGTGTCTCGCGCCGTTCACACTTAGAATCCTTAAAAAACTTACATACAACCATCAATACAAACATCCTACTAAATATTAACATTTATTAAGCTATCCAAACAATCCGTGTTTTATCAATAACTAATTGCTTTGATAATTGTCTTTTTCAATAGAAAAGGCAAGGATCTATCTCGTATTTCCTCATCAAGCTAAACAATTAATATCTTATCCTATCAAGCACATGAGGACAGCCGTGGTTATTAAGTTATCCTATAAAATCCAAAGGGCGTAATACAAGTAGTCACTGTGGTAAGCACTATGTTGTGCTCTGATACCAATTGTTGTGCTCTAATACCAATTGTTGTTGAAAATCGTGTCGAGAAATCAAACCAAACGCCGATCAAAGAGGGCCAAAACCAACCAAAATCAATACACAAACAAAACATCAATTTTAACGTGGTTCGGCAAGTTGCCTACATCCACGGGGCAAGGGGGCATGAGGTTTTCACAAATAGAGAAAGAGTACAAATCGAGATTACAAATCACTCAGAGGAACAAACTAATCTCACCAACAAAACTCTTAATCTCTCCAAAATAAAATCCTAATCAAAAGCTCAAAAAATACCTCTTTTTGTGCTCTAAATATCCCCCAATCAATGCTTAATCAAAGCTCAATTAAAGCCTAAACAAAGCCAAAGAAACCCTAAAAAACGTGTCTCTATTTATAACAAAACACAATCACAAACTAATTAGGATTCTAAAAACGAGTCTGTCACACCCTGAGGTGGCAGACACCACACCCATGGTAAACAGGGTAGATTCTACCACACCAGGGTATGGCAGACACCACACCCATGGCAAACAGGGCAGATTCTGCCACACCCATGGCAGACACCACACCAGGGTGTGGTGGAGCCTGTTTTGCTTATTCTTCATGTTTTTCTCAATTACTTCCTCAATTCTTTCGCCGTTTTCACACACTAGCCATAACTAAAACAAACTATTCACAGATCAGGGACGTTACATCTTTGGCCACAGACTTGGTTGTAAGCCCTTCTGTTCAAAACAAATTCGTAATCGGCATCGAGATCCCATCTAATTAAAGAAATAAGATTTAGAGATATGTACAGAGTTTCCAAATAGAGTCATGCATACACCATATGCTTGGCTGAAAATAATTTGAACGGGACATGGTAAATCAAAGGCTTAATTATAGCCATGATTGAACTTTAAATAAAGGACTCAAGGCACTTCATATAAATACACTAGTTAAGGTAGAAATAGGATGACATCTACTTTGCTTAATATTCCTGATCCAAATATCAGATTGCATTCCCCTAAGATGATCATTTTTTTTTCCCTTCTCTCCTAGACATGGCTTGCTCCAGAGAAGAGGAACGGCAAGAAAAATAACAAAAGGCGGCAACATGGGGGTTAGGTCTTCATGGGCTCAATTAAACTACGGAGTCTGTGTCAAGTAAATGAGTGAAATGTAGTCCTATGATACTTTCTCTTGTGTTACAAAACATATATAGCAATAGCTTTGTTCGTTTAGAATAAAATTGGAGGGTTGTTTTAGAGAAGAAGCTTCTTCACGTCCTTCTCTAAAAGATAGCAATCTCTTTTAGAGAATAACTGAGCAATCTTCACATCCATGTTTGAAAATTTTACATTTAACTACTCTTGATCAGCTCCTTGCTATAACCTAATTCCATCTAATTTTTACCGAGAGCCCAATTAATACAGATAAAATTTTCATTGGACTGATCCTACAAGCGTTGTCTTTGGACACAAAAGAAAATTTGGGAGTCGATTCTTGAAGAAATAAAATCCAGTTCGTGTTCTCTCCAAATAGTACTGCTGTAGTATAACTCCATTCGACCCTCGGCACAGATAGAACGCAAACGAATCATGAACACTACGTACTCATGTTTTTCTGAGCTCTGGCAAGCCTAATTCATCCTTTTAGTCAGCCACTCCTCTTGTACTCATTAAAATAGTTCCTAAAATTTAAAAGGAGTATCAACTATTCCAACGTCAAGTTTTTGCCTATTAGGGGCTGTTCGTTTGGCCAAAAAAACCTGGAAATCAAAAAATAGGAAACATATTTCCTATTATAATGGTTTTGAAGTTGTTTGGTTGGCTTAAAAAAGAAGGAAATTATAGAATAGGAGATGAGATGAGATGAGTTGTCACCTTATTATTGGATGATGTGAGTGATTTTTAAAAAAAAATTGTTTTGAGGTTGTTTGGTTGGTTAAAAAAATAAGGAAATGAATTGGAGGTATATTATTGGATGATGTTTTGAGGTTGTTTGTGTTTGGTTCGTTTTTAAAAATAAGAAAATAGATGAGATGAGATGAGTTGGAGGTATATTATTGGATGATGTGACACATACTTAAGGAAATTGATTTCTTGTTTTTTTTTGAGGAAATTGATGGAAAGGAATGTTTAATGAGATGAGATGAGATGAGTTGTCACAATATTATTGGATGATGTGTGTGATTTTTAAAAATGAGATAAAATGAGATGTGATGAGTTGGATGATGTGACACATTTCTTGTGTTTGGTTTATTTTTAAAGGTAAGAAAGGAGATGAAATGAGATGAGTTGGAGGATAAAAATAATATTTTATTAGATGTTGTGGTGAGTTTTAGGGATGGAAATGGATAAAAATATTATTTTATTGATTTTCTTGTACCGATTTCATTTTCTTGGTTTTTAGGAAACCAACCAAACAGCCCCTTATATTACATGGTGTCAGTACATAATGCATGCAGTTACGAATGCACTGTGTGAGCAAAACTCTCCTTTTCTGATTATTCAAACTAAGGGGCTGTTTGTTTCGGAAAAAAAAATGGGGAAATCAAAGAATAGGAAACCTATTTCCTATAATAATTGTTTTGAGGTTGTTTGGTTGGCTTAAAAAAGAAGGAAACTATAGAATAGTAGATGAGATGAGATGAGATGAGTTGTCACCTTATTATTGGATGATGTGAGTGATTTTTTAAAAAAACTTGTTTTGATATTGTTTGGTGGGTTAAAAAAATAAGAAAATAAATTGGAGGTATATTATTGGATGATGTTTTGAGATTTTGTTTGTGTTTGGTTCATTTTAAAAAATAAGAAAATAGATGAGTTGGAGGTCGGTATATTATTGGATGATGTGACACATATTTAAGGAAATCAATTTCTTGTTTTTTTTGAGGAAATGGATGGAAATGAAGGTTTAATGAGATGAGATGAGTTGTCACAATATTATTGGATGATGTGTGTGATTTTTAAAAATGAGATAAGATGAGATGTGATGAGTTGGATGATGTGACGCATCTCATGTGTTTGGTTTATTTTTAAAGGTAAGAAAGGAGATGAAATGAGATGAGTTGGAAGATAAAAATAATATTTTATTAGATGTTGTGGGTGAGTTTTAGGGATGGAAACGGATAAAATATTATTTTATTGATTTCCTTCTACCGATTTCATTTTCTTTGATTTTAGGAAACCAACCAAACGGGCCCTAAAATAGGTTGAGATCTTACAATATCAAGGGCTCGAGCTATTTTACTGGAAATCAATATTTTCCTATTTTGGGGTCAACCAAACATGCCCTTAACCTTCTAGAAATTAAAGAATCAACGCTGTGAAAATTTGATCTAGGAACTTTCATTGACATGTAAATTTTACTGAACAATCATGAAGTTTGACCAACTCGCATAGGACTTTCTTACTTTGAAATTTGGACAAAACACCTATAAACATTGGAGTGTACCAGAATATCATTAGGGCTTGTTTGGATTGAGGGGAATGAGGGTGAAGGGAAGTTAAGGGAACCATTCACCTCCATTCACCTTGTTTGGGAACACTTAGGAGGTGAAGTTAATTCACCCTAGTTCCGCTTGGTTCACCCTCTAATAGTATAAAATTTCGGTCGACCGATCAGCGATCAGAGAGATTACCAGGTTTTGGTTTCGGGTTTTTAGTTGTTGGGTTTTGGGTTTCGGGTCGGGTTGGGGAGTTGGTATTTATACCAACTCAACCCAGGAGAGATCTCCTCAGCCCCAAACGTAAACCCTAGCCCCCTCTCTTCTTCCTCAAAACCCTAACTGGATTTTGGCAATCTGGGAGCAGTCCTTGGGGATTTTCGGCAGATCGTGGGTTTTCAGCGAAGGGGATCAACATCTTACAGATCTAGGGCATTATCAGCAACCAAGGCGAGTAATTTCTCGCCCAACCCCCACCCCCTTTGGTTTAAACATCAAGAACTGAGTTTTTATTGGATTTATGGAGCCAAATTCGTATCTTTGTTTAGCTAATAGTTTACTATAGCCTAGAATATGGGTTTGGGGCTTAATATGTTGTCAAAACTCACCCATGCCCTGTTAAAGAAGATCTAGATCTGAGTTTTTGCCTAAAAGAGTTTCAAACATCTTTACAGCTTTTAAAACGATTTGGATTTGTTTCTCATGGATTTAAGATCTTGAAAATATAGATTTCAAACTTTGGTTTTGGTTGTGTATTTTCAGTATGATCCCATTTTTATCAAATACTCATGTTATCGAAATCTTTGGTTACAGGTTTTAGCAGCTGACAGAACCCAGGTAGGGTTCTGTTCGCTCGGCGGTCGACCGACGCGGTCGACCGCTGAGCTCGAGTCAGGGCTTCGGTCGACCGCGTCATTTATTCGGTCGACCGCTATTTGATTTCGGTCGACCGCGTCATTTTTCGGTCGACCGCGATGTCTGGTCGGTCGACCGATATTCCTGGCGGTCGACCGTCCTGATTTGTATCAGAGTTCGGTCGACCGTATCGGTCGACCGCCGACCCCTCTGTTGCAGATTTCCAGATTTGGTGTTTTTGGGTATTTTTTACTCCTATTCGGGGTTTTGTCTGGTTTATCTGACCTAGTTATTAGCCCCACTATGTGTCCATGCATGATAGATGACCTGAGGGTATGAATTTGGGACACATATACCGATTTGGTTATGAAAACTGATAAGTAGATTTCACTACACTACATACTTGTGGCGGCCCAAATCCCTACAGTCCTCGTGTTGGACTATAATCCATAAGAAGTCCTCGTGTTGGACTATAATCCCTCTCAGTCCTCGTGTTGGACAACTGCCATTTATTCCATGAGTTTGGAAAACTACGATAGTTGGACCTTGCATCGGACATGGTTCTTCTTCCTGCGTGTGATTATTGTACCACATTTCACAACATACTGATTATGCAAATTTTGTACCACACTTATGAAGGTATTGACACAATATTTATGTAATAAATATTGTGATATTTACGTTGACTATATCACCACACTGTAATTATGCTCTGGTGTTTGCTGTATTTCTTTTATTATTATTTCTGTACTAGAACCTCGGGTTTGGTGTTTAGAGATTTACAATTTGAGATACAAGGTATATACATGAGGGTTTCCTTGTTTGGATTATTTCGCTCGACGTACCTATGCTCGTGTTGTAAATTTCTAAATACTAAAACCCTCTTTAGTAGGATCAATGATTTTAGATCTATTATATATTATCTGTATTTTCATATACAACGAGCCCTGTCCCCTTGGGGTTGGTTGTGATGTTACTCGCTAGCGCTTTGACGCTCGTTGCCCCTCCCCCTTTCAGGTCACGAGCCAGGAGCACGGAGAGCCGCAGGTTGATAGCGGACCACATTAGTGTTCAGCTTTACTTTCTAGCTATGTATTATTTTCTTTGGTCTCCACTGTAGTGAGGTTAGACATTTGAGGGTATTATTCTAGAAGTTGTAAAGGCTGTGAGCCTTATTTCCTTATTGTCAGATATTTGTATTTGAGACTTATCAAGTATTTCAGTTTATCTACTCAGATCTTGACTATGTACTTCTATGTTGTTGGATGATGAGATATTTATGTGACTATTATCATTTCATCAGTATTCCTCGTAATGTCTTTTACCTGTTTTGTACCTACACCAGTTGTTGACTCTACTAGATAGATGTTAATTGTGATGGTGAAACATGTTATTGCACGGTGTGGTGCATAGCAGGTTTGACATCCTAGGTTTCACCTCGGACTGCAGCCTTGTGTGAACCCAGGGGCGTCACAGTTGGTATCAGAGCTCTAGTTCCAGTATCCTTAGGATCATCCTGTGTCGAGTCGTGGAGCTAGGATAGAGTTTCCTAGGATTCATGTATAGAGTCCGTAAGGATTTCCTAGTATGAGTGAGGACGATATATGCATATATCTCAAAATTTGAGAATTTTTTTTTGACAACTATTTTTGTATAAGTTTAAAGTATTTGTGCAAATACTATATGTTGTGAAAATTGTATTGTGATACGCTATTTATAGAAGTCTATTTTGACTCATAAACTCTTATTTTCTTACGAGCAGAGAGATGGCAGGATGTGGTAGACCTCGTACCAGGAGAGCTACCCTTTTTTTTATGATAACTATTTTACAAGTTTAAAATATTTTGTGTGAATACTATATGTTGAGAAGATTGTATTGTGATACGCTATTTATAGAAGTTTATTTTGACTCATAAACTTTTATTTCTTATGATCAGAGAGATGGCAGGACGTGGTAGACCTCGTACCAGGAGAGCTACCCAGGCAGAGTCACAGCAGACTCCATCCGAGCAGCAGCCAGCTCAGTCCGAGCCTCAGCAGGCACCACCCGAGCCGCAGCAGGCTCCTCAGTACTTGGTGGATCTTATGGCTCCTCTCATTGCCAGGATGACGGCCATTGAGGACTTGGTGACGACTCATATAGCACCACGGACACCACCACCACCGGTAGCACAGCAGCAGGGGATTCCTGCCGTTCCTGTCAGAGAGAGACCCCCTGAGGTCACGCCTGCCGCTATTCCTGTAACAGTCCCAGACAGAGCCACAGAGCAGGAGACTTGGCTCCGTATGGTAGAGAGGTACCAGAAGATGAGGGCACCGGAGTTCCAGGGGTCACCAGACCCTCTTGCTGCCCACAAGTGGAAGGAGGATGTGAGCAACATTCTCGATATACTCGGCGTGGACTCAGTTCAGAAGCAGAGGTTGGCATCCTACAGCCTGAAGGGAGATGCCGGGAGGTGGTACCGACTCCAGTTCACTCCAGATCAGAGGATGACCCTCACATGGGAGGACTTTATGTTATTTTTTGATGGGCAGTACATTTCTTCAGCAGCACGGACTGGGAAGGAGCTTGAGTTGTCCCGATTGACTCAGGGGGACATGTCAGTGGCTGACTTTGAGAGCCGGTTCATGGAGCTATTGCACTTCACGGGCATGTGGCAGACAGGAGAGCGTCAGGCTCAGATGTTCTTGGCCGGGCTTCGTCCTAATCTCCGACGGTACCTCGTGTCGAGGAGATTTTATTCAGTCAGGGAGGTGGCCGAGGCTGCCACTTCTCAGGAGACCGAGACCACTATGTTCCAGAAGGACAAGGAAGGGAAGGCCAAGACAGGACAAGGCAGTGACAAGGGCAAGAACAAGAGAGGTTTTTCTGGACAGCAGCAGCAGCATCAGGGCCCTTATAAGAAGGGACCCCAGCAGGATCAGAGAGCGCATCAGCAGCGCAAGTTCCAGGGGTCTTGTTTTAACTGTCACAAGGTCGGGCACAAGGCATCAGAGTGCCGTAGCGCACCAGCAGGAGCCCAGCAGGGCAAGGGTCCGAACCAGCAGTCGCAGCGACAGCAGGGCAGAGGTCAGGCCCAGCAGAACCGACTCGAGGCGCCGCCAGCAGCTCAGAGGACTGAGGGACAGATTCGGGCAGTCCAGGATATTTCTCAGGGACAGATTATCCCCTATTCTCCAGCACCATCAGCAGAGCAGTCCTCAGCCACAGGCAGGGTTTATGCGGTAGTTCCTCGTGATCATGGAGCTAGCGGAGCTGTAGTGGAGGGTACGTTCTTTGTGAACTCTCTTCCCGCCCGTATTCTTTTCGATTCGGGAGCTTCGCATTCTTTCATCTCGCATGCATTTATGACTAGACTCCAGCTCGTAGCGCAGCCACTAGACACCCCTCTATCTGTTTCCACCCCTTTAGGTGAGGTATCGCTTCTGGAGAGCGTTTGTAGGAGGTGTACCGTCAGTCTAGACGAGTCGGAGTTTATAGTGGATTTGATAGTGTTGCATATGTCCGAGTTCGATGTCATCCTTGGTATGGATTGGTTGTCTTCCTACCATATTAGTATTGACTGCTTTGCGAAGACAGTCAAGTTGCGAGCGTCCGACGGGTCCGAGATGATTGTAGCCACCTCTCAGGGCAACCGACTTGCGGAGTCATTTCTGGCGTACATCGAGGAGGTGATGCGACGGGATCAGGGTGCTGAGTTATTGGAGACTAGAGTTGTCTCAGAGTATCAGGATGTCTTTCAGGACATACCTGGGTTACCTCCTGTGAGAGAGGTCGAGTTTTGTATTGAGTTGCAGCCAGGCACAGCCCCGATATCCCGCGCACCCTATCGCATGGCACCAGCTGAGATGAGAGAGCTTCAGACCCAGTTGGACGAGTTGTTAGCTCAGGGCTTTATTCGCCGGAGTCATTCTCCGTGGGGCGCGCCGGTCCTCTTCGTGAAGAAGAAGGACGGTAGTATGAGATTATGCATAGATTATAGAGAGTTGAACAAGGTCACTATCCGGAATAGGTACCCACTACCTAGGATTGATGACTTGTTTGACCAGTTGCAGGGTGCGCAGTATTTCTCGAAGATTGATCTTCGTTCTGGCTATCATCAGTTGCGGGTTCGGGAGATGGATATTCCCAAGACCGCTTTTCTTACTCGATATGGATCCTTCGAGTTCTTGGTCATGCCATTTGGGTTGACCAATGCACCCGCGGTATTCATGGATTTGATGAACCGGGTTTTCCGTCCCTTCTTAGATCAGTTTGTGATCGTGTTCATCGACGATATTCTTATTTATTCGAGATCGGAGGCAGATCATGAGGAGCATCTACAGATAGCGTTGAGGACCCTTCAGGAGCACCAGTTGTATGCCAAGTTCAGCAAGTGTGAGTTTTGGCTTTCAGAGGTCAGATTTCTTGGCCACGTCATCAGTAGAGAGGGTATAGCAGTGGACCCGGCTAAGGTCACGGCAGTTCTTGATTGGGAGCCACCGAAGACGGTGACAGAGATTCGCAGCTTTTTGGGTTTAGCTGGATATTACAGGAAGTTCATCCAGGACTTCTCGAAAATTGCGACACCGATTACACACCTTACGAAGAAGGGTGTACCGTTCATTTGGAGCATGGAGTGCCAGAAGGCCTTTGATATTTTGAAGACTAAGTTGACTACAGCGCCGGTTTTGACTATTCCGAGCAGTGACAGAACATTTGTTGTGTATACGGATGCATCATTGGCAGGTTTAGGAGGCGTACTGATGCAGACTCAGAGAGTGGTGGCCTATATCTCACGGCAGTTGAGGGTGCATGAGCAGAACTACCCCACTCATGACTTGGAGTTAGCAGCAGTGGTGTTTGCACTGAAGTCATGGAGGCACTACTTGTATGGAGTACAGTTTGAGCTGTTCACAGACCATCAGAGTCTGAAGTATCTATTTTCTCAGAAGGAACTCAATCAGAGGCAGAGGAGGTGGATTGAGTTTATCAAGGACTACGAGTTCGCGATTCAGTATCATCCAGGGAAGGCGAACGTCGTAGCAGATGCTTTGAGTAGAAAGCGCCGACATCAGATTGCGGCTTTGAGGTGTTCATTGCACAGAGACCTTATCACTCTTAGCCAGTTTGACTTTAGACCCGAGATTGGAGGAACCAGTGCATTCTTGGGAGCTATGTCAGTGCAGCCATCTTGGAGTGACAGGGTTGTCAGAGCTCAGTTGGAGGACTCTTGGATTCAAACCCGTAAGGGAGAGATTTCCAAAGAGCCTAAAGTGGACTGGACCGTTGGAGCAGATGGAGGTCTTCGGATGAAGGGTAGATTGGTTATGCCAGCCAGTGCAGAGCTGAAGAAGGATTTGTTTGATGAGGCGCACCGTACTCGGTACACAGTACATCCAGGGACTACCAAGATGTACAAGGACCTGAAAAGGCGATTCTGGTGGAGTGGTATGCGGAGAGAGATTGCAGATTATGTGGCTAGATGTTTTACCTGTCAGCAGGTGAAGGCAGAGCATCAGAGACCGGCGGGGACACTTCAGCCTTTACCCATTCCAGAGTGGAAGTGGGCAGATATCTCTATGGATTTTATTGTGGGGTTGCCGAAGTCGAAGAAGGGGAATGATTCAGTTTGGGTGATAGTGGACCGGTTGACGAAGTCAGCCCATTTCATCCCGGTGAGGACCACTTATACAGCTGAGTCTTATGCGAGGATCTTCATTCGGGAGATAGTTCGACTCCACGGAGTCCCGGACACAATCGTGTCGGATCGAGGATCTGTGTTCACTTCACATTTTTGGAGGAGTTTCCAGGACTCTTTCGGCAGCACACTATCTTATAGCAGTGTATTTCACCCCCAGACGGATGGCCAGACGGAGAGGGTGAATCAGGTACTGGAGGACATGTTGCGGGCATGTGTCATTGACTTCCAAGGCAGTTGGGAGGACCATATCCCACTGGTAGAGTTCGCTTATAACAATAGTTATCAAGCGACGATCGGTATGGCCCCGTATGAAGCATTGTATGGGAGACCTTGTAGATCACCGATATGTTGGGCCGAGCCGGAGGACAGCTTGATGCTTGGGCCAGAGTTAGTGAGGCAGACTACTGAGAAAGTAGCCTTGATCAGAGAGCGGATCTTAGCCGCTCAGAGTCGGCAGAAGAGCTATGCGGATAAGAGGCGGAGACCCCTAGAGTTTCAGATTGGGGATTGGGTTATGCTTAAGGTATCGCCTATGAAAGGCGTGCAGCGATTCGGGAGGCGGGGAAAGCTCGCACCGAGATATATTGGGCCTTTTCAGATTCTAGAGCGCATTGGAGCCGTGTCATACAGACTAGATCTTCCCGCATCGATGTCTAGTATACACAACGTGTTCCATATTTCTATGCTCAAGAAGCATTTGCATGATGAGGAGCAACAGCGAGTATTGGATGCACCGGAGATCGAACTTCAGGATGATTTTACCACTATTGAGATTCCGGTCTGTGTTCTTGCCAGAGAGGACAAGAAGCTTAGGAACAAAGTAATCCCCTTGATAAAAGTTCAGTGGAACCGAGGAGGCATTGAGGAGATTTCTTGGGAGCGCGAAGAGGACATGCGTCGTGACTACCCAAACTTGGTTGAGCAGGTAAATAAATTCTTGCTTTGATTTTCATGTCTTAACTTATGTGCATACCCTTGGTTATGTTTACATTTAACGCTATAATGAGGATACTTTCGCTTAAATTTTAATCGGTTGGAACACATGGTATATATATGGGGGGTTCCTTGTTTGGATTTTTCACCCGATGTACTAGTTCCACTCGATTAGGATTTGACCGAGAATATTATCATTTTAGATCGTTAGGTGTAAATATCTTTATAATAGTTCATATTGCAAAGTTCGTATGATTTCCGAATTTCGAGGACGAAATTCTTTTAAGGGGGGAAGAATGTAAAACCCCGAAAAATTTCTATAATGTATATATGTATATATATGTGTGAATTAGTAATAGTAGATAATTCCCTTGTGATAAATAACTATATAAGCATAAGATATATATGTGTATCAGAGTTTGGGAGCCCAGCAGGTGTCTGCAAGTGAGAGAAATTGAGTGAGTTGGCGATCAGCAGGTAAAATGCCATCAGCAGGCATTTTTGTGCTGATCGGTCGACCGGCGCGGTCGACCGGCGCGGTCGACCGATCAGCGATCAGAGAGATTACCAGGTTTTGGTTTCGGGTTTTTAGTTGTTGGGTTTTGGGTTTCGGGTCGGGTTGGGGAGTTGGTATTTATACCAACTCAACCCAGGAGAGATCTCCTCAGCCCCAAACGTAAACCCTAGCCCCCTCTCTTCTTCCTCAAAACCCTAACTGGATTTTGGCAATCTGGGAGCAGTCCTTGGGGATTTTCGGCAGATCGTGGGTTTTCAGCGAAGGGGATCAACATCTTACAGATCTAGGGCATTATCAGCAACCAAGGCGAGTAATTTCTCGCCCAACCCCCACCCCTTTTGGTTTAAACATCAAGAACTGAGTTTTTATTGGATTTATGGAGCCAAATTCGTATCTTTGTTTAGCTAATAGTTTACTATAGCCTAGAATATGGGTTTGGGGCTTAATATGTTGTCAAAACTCACCCATGCCCTGTTAAAGAAGATCTAGATCTGAGTTTTTGCCTAAAAGAGTTTCAAACATCTTTACAGCTTTTAAAACGATTTGGATTTGTTTCTCATGGATTTAAGATCTTGAAAATATAGATTTCAAACTTTGGTTTTGGTTGTGTATTTTCAGTATGATCCCATTTTTATCAAATACCCATGTTATCGAAATCTTTGGTTCCAGGTTTTAGCAGCTGACAGAACCCAGGTAGGGTTCTGTTCGCTCGGCGGTCGACCGACGCGGTCGACCGCTGAGCTCGAGTCAGGGCTTCGGTCGACCGCGTCATTTATTCGGTCGACCGCTATTTGATTTCGGTCGACCGCGTCATTTTTCGGTCGACCGCGATGTCTGGTCGGTCGACCGATATTCCTGGCGGTCGACCGTCCTGATTTGTATCAGAGTTCGGTCGACCGTATCG
>NC_033798.1:11738565-11768625 GCF_001876935.1 Asparagus officinalis
ATATATATATATATATAAGTATAATGTATAAGTATACTCTCTCTTATATATGTATAATATATGTATAAGTATATATAAGTATACTCTCTCTTATATATGTATAATATATGTGTGTATATATAAGTTTATATGTGTGTGTGTTTTTATGTATAATACAATTTGTTTATGTAATTACTATAAGTATTTACAATTTGTTTATGTATAATATATGTATATGTGTGTCAGTGTGTGTGTGTATATATATACATATACATATATTGAATGACATGAATACTTTGGGCTACTTAGTATATAAGTATATATAAATATAAGTATATTCTCTCTTATATATGTTTATATCTCTTATATAATTATATATATGTATAAGTATGCTCTCTCTTATATATGTGTACAGTGTATACTCTCTCTTATATATATATTTATACTCTCTCTCTCTTAGTATATAAGTATACTTATATATACACATATATAAACATAAACTTATATGTACATATATAAGTATATTTATATAATAGTATAAATACATATAAGAGTATAAATATATATTTATATATCTATACATATATATAAACATAAACTTATATGTACATATAATATAATTATATTTATATAAGTGTATAAATATATATATATACTATTATATAAATATAATTTTTATGTATTTTTTATGTTTTATTGTTTTTTAAAATTTTAAAAAAAATAAAAAAACAAAAAAACAAAAAAATCTGGGCCTGCCCGGAGCCCGGCCCGGGCCCGGATTTTCGGGCCGGGCCGGGCCGGGCCGGCCCGGATGGACAGGCCTAGTTTTAGGGATGGAAATGAATAAAAATATTATTTTATTGATTTCCTTGTACCAGTTTCCTTTTCTTGGTTTTTAGGAAACCAACCAAACGGCCCCTAAGTCAAAACACTAGGGCCTTTGCGAGCATCCTAATGTCATGATCTGCGCATGAGCTCAGCTGTAGGGTATCTCATGTACCCTAGTTACGCCTCGTTTGGTACGCGAGAATGGACATAAGTGAGAATGGAATGGAAGAAGGAATGGAATGGATTGTATGTGGGAATGGAATGGTCATTCCCATTCTCATGTTTGGGTACTTTTGTAGAATGAGGCTAGAATGAAAATCTCGTTCTCATTCCCATGTTTGGTATCACTTGTTCACAAGTGAGAATGGAATCGCATTTTCTAATAATGTCCTTACAACAACATATATTTTTAATAAGATAAAAATAAACATTAATGATAATAACTAAACAATTTTATTTATGCATATGTTATACTAATTTCTGTGCATGTTATACTATTGCGCATGTTATCTCTCAAGTGTATGTTCTATTTATATTTTTTAAACAATACTCACTATTTCTTAGTCTTAAAAAATTAAAGAAAAATAAATAAAAGATTATCGCATCTTTCATAGGTCCAAAAAAAATATAAAGAATGATATCCACAGTTGATGCATATTGCATATGAAAAGGATGTCAGAATTACTAATGTGGAAATCAGTTGATTAATAGGGGTATAATTAAAAAATAAATAACTGATTTGATTCTCTCTTGAATGGGAATGACCATTCCCTATCTTCTCACTTGGAATGCCCATTCCCACAAAAAGTGAGAATGGTCATTCCCTGGGAATGGTCATTCCAACATCTAAAAAGTTGGTTTGTTTGGTATGAAGGAATGGGAAGTGAGAATGCCATTCCATTCCACCCCATTCCCGCTTACCAAACGAGGCCTAAGGGCAAGAGCAAGAGTTTTCATGTAGGTAAGGCGTTGTAATAGCTAATTGTTGTACACAATAAGCAAAAAATTAATTAAATAGCCTAACCAATAGTTCATTTTTCATTTGTAATTTTCTTCAACCCACAACATCATGAAAAAGAAATTAGCTATAGCAATTTTTAAGAAGATTTGGAGACAAAAATTAACGTACACTTAAAACACAACAAAACAAAATTAAATTCATGTCGTTCCATTTCATAACCATGCAAGCACTAAGGGGCTGTTTGATTGACTAAAAAAATTAGGAAATCAATTATAAGAAACTTGTTTTCTACAAGAGGTTTTTTTCTTATGTTTGGTTTACTTCTTAAAACTTAGAAAATAAATGAGATTAGATGAGTTGTCACCATATTATTAGATGATGTGACTCATTTTTAAGAAAAACTCATTTTATAACTTTTTTAAAGAAATATATGAAAATCAAAATTTAATAGTTTTCTTACCCTATTTTCTTTTAGGAAATCAACCAAACAGGCGCTAAAGTTGGACAAATTTTCAAAACCAACCCATTTCATGATTTAATTACAAAAAACGACCCGTTTCTTTTTTATTTATAAAAACCGACCTGGTTTTAGCACTGTCGTTGAAACCAGGTCGGTTTTTCTAAAAAACTTTACGAAACTTCACGGGAGTTCAACTCCCGTGAAGTTTTTTCTCATAACAAAACTTCACGGGAGTTGAACTCCCGTGAAGTTTGGGAAAAAATTTTTCAAAAACCGACCCAGTTTCAACCAACTGGGTCGGTTTTTATAAATAAAAAAGAAACGGATTGTTTTTTGCAATTAAATCATGAAATGGGTCGGTTTTGAAAATTTGTCCCGCTAAAGTTAGATCACGTTATCTCAATTCGGAATTTCTTCGTACTCTCGTGAACACGTGGCTTTCTAAATTCCCATTGGTGGAGAGTCGCTGGAAACACATCCACGTGCCACGTGTCCAAGCTCACGAAACATCTGGACTCTTGCCGGGTCCCCTTAAAAAGCCCGCGGCTGTCTCACATCGTCGGCGGCATATTTTTTTTTATCCGAACAAAAACGTTAAGAAAAATAAAATAAAAAAAAACTGAATAGAGAGTGAAAAATAAAAAAATGGCGCTGATGATACGTCGATCTCGGCTTCTGTTCTTGTTATTCTTTATGTTCCTCTTCGCATCTCGCGAGGCCAAAACCCTAGACCCCTACAAGGTACGACGATCCTCTTTCTTGATTTGGTTGATTCCTCATATTGTTCCTCGAATTTGGGATGAAGTTTTCTTTATTTGCATTAGGATATTGTGTTCTGAGAGCTAGATTTCATGATTTTCTAGGATTTTCAAGGCTATTTGTTAATGTGGATTGGGTATTGGCGAATCATGGCGATTTGTTGTGTTTTTGGGAATTTGGTGTCTCTAAACCAAGAAAGATTATATTTTCATGATTATCTTGGCCTCTTTGTTCCAAAATCCTGCCCTTTGTGATTCTACAATTAAAGATTGTTTAACCATTTGAGTCAGAAACTAAGCTGCTTGAAATTATATCATCCTTATCATCATCTTAATGCATGCACATTGGTATTGAAGGCCGTGTCTATTTTAGCTCTTGTTTCTGTGCAATGACCCTGAAGTTATGTTGGCTATCATAGATTTCACCATTCTATGAAGAACAATGGAAGGGGAAAGGTTGATATTTGAGAAACTAAAATTCATATCTAGAGTAATAACTAGCCAAGAAGGGGTTAACTTAAGAAAGAGACAGCAGGCCCCGTGAAGTAGTCTTTGTTAAGAGATGAGATTCAGTCAACAATAAGGTGGGTTGGTTGGTTGGCTGAACTAACCGGATGAAGGAGATTATCGATCCAACTAGTGCTCTAGTTTGGTAGAACTCAAGGTATTAGGATTGGTATTAGGATGATGTTTTACCTGTGTAGAGAAATAGAAAAAGGCGAAGACATTATTCATTTAACCCTTATCTCTCTTAAATAGAGATTAAGAAGATATTACAAAATAGCTATGAGATAAAATCATATCCAATCATATCTCCCAATATCTCAACAATATCTTATAATATATTCCTTAACACTCCCCTCAAGCTGAAGCATGTATATCATACATGTCTAGCTTGTTACAAAGTCTAATCTGTGACGATGCCTCAAAGTAATCTTGATCTTCTTATTTTTCACGTGAATGTCTTTAAATTAGGTAATCCCTTCTAGGGCTCCACCAATTAAATAATTCTTTTTAGGATCCAACAACAAATGATCCTTCCTTGAAGGATCCAACCACAAATGATCCTTCATCAAAGGATCTGACAATTGATGATTTTTTTCAGGATCCAACAATAAATGATCATTTCTTGAAGGATTTGATAATAAATGATCCTTTTTTTAAGGATCTAACAAATAAATTGTGGAGTTGACTTTGGGCTTGAGCAAAGATCGACAAGGAGGCAAAGGTCGACAATTAGGATGAGATCGAATCGTCGAGATCTAGGTGAGATCAATTATCGAAGGCGAGGATTTAGGGCATGAAGGTAATCGATGGTCCAGATGAATAGCAACTCGCTCTGAACAGTACTGAGAATGAACATGATTGATGGACAACATTTGCAATGAACAGTAACTCATAGCAAGCTGTAGCGCGGGAGCGGGTGAACATTATCGTCGACAAACAGTACTATGCATGAACATTACCACTGCCAATGAACAATACTCATGGTTAACAGTACTATTCTGCGAAGCATGCAAGATTAGACTAGGGGTTTGCTGTGAGTGGAGGTTGTGAGTGATGGAGCAGTGCGTCAAGGTCGAAAAAATCCCCTCAGTGGCTCAATGTAGACGAAGAAGAAAGATGTTTTTCTAGGATCAAGATCCTAGAGGATGGCTTTGATACCATGTTGAGAAATAGAAAAAGGCTAAGATCTTATTCATCTGACTTTAACTTCTCTTAATTAAATAGAGGTTAGAAGAATATTACAAAATAGGTATGAGGTAAAAATCGTATACAATCGTATCTCCCAATATTTCAACAATATCTTGTAATATATTACTTAACAAGTTGCGGCTGGGACAGTGGGAAATGTCTCTGTATTTGGGGTTCTATCCTCCATTTATTTGATTGTAGATAAGGGCGTGTTTGTAATGTTGTGTAGTTCGAAAACCTGGTTAACACAAGAAGAAGTGTTATGGTGGGTGATCAAGCTACACAAGTTGTCTGTCGTGGCAATTTTTTCTTTGGTAGTGTAATGGTCAAGACCTGTCATATGTGACGGATGTTCCTTCATATCTATCCAGTTACTGAGTTTCTAGGCAAGTTAGATGCATTGAGCTCTTAACTGCAAGAAATGTTATTGGGCTGTGGTGGGGTCATAGATTTGTGCAATGTTGATATCATACACTCTTCAAAGGAGACTTTATGTAACATCAGGATATCAAATGCATCCTGTTTCATTATCATGGGAGATAAAATTCAAAGAAAACCTCGTGTTATTTGTGCTCTTAGTGATGTTCATCTGTGTCATAAAGATCAAAACTATTGCTGCTAATTTGACTCCTTATAAATAAGTATGATAAGATCATATGATTGGGGAATAACTGGTGCTAACAGGATTAATACTAATTGGCTAAAAGAAGATCATTGATGTATCTATGGTAGAAACTAGAGAAACTAGTGACCTTCATTGACGCAGTTTAGTTCTTACTGTACATTTTGTGGAAGCTTATTATGCTTCTTCCATATGTATGGAGAATTAAAAGATATTGAGTGTAATAATATGATTGATTTGTTCTACTCAAGCCATTGTCTTTTCTCAAAAGGCTTGTAAGTGTGATGCTATGTATAGGAATCGTTATTTAATATTTTTTTATAGAAGTTATCTTGATAATCATACGATGCAGATTCATATGACTTTTATGATCAGTAGTTGAATATTGAATCATGGACTTAGATGCATTTCATGCCACTTCGAGCGAATAGGAAGTATGTTATATGATATATCTGTTTTATGGTAGGTTGCTAATCAACAGTGCCTGAATCCAAGAGATTTAATACGAGTGTTCGGTGGTTCCCACTAGACCGCTGGTTTAGGCTGCGAATACCAACATAGTTGAACTGCTTCAGATTCCTAGGGAAATTCAGACTAGAGATTTTATTTGGTGAAGAGAGTTCTTGTGAGTTGTGAAGTCTTGTCTCAAGTTCGATTTTTTCTTCTCCTAGTACGACTTGGTTTAGGCCAAAATAATATCCTTTGTTGGTTCTCCATATACATAAGCACAAGACACAAGCTATATTCACTCTTGTACTCAGTGCTTCTATTTTATGTCTCCTTTGCATGGTAATTGTCAGGGAGAATCCTTGCATAGCTTCTTTTATCCTAAAGTTTTAGGAGGTGTTTATCACATAACAGTTAACAAGTACATAGAAGACCTTGACATGCAAATCAACATATGCAATTTATTATTGGCTTAAGCTTTCCAATGTGATCATGCAGCTGATAGAATCAATGACTGTGTCAATTTATAACACTAATATATATATATATTTTTCCTTTAGTCTGTTCATGCATGTTACTGAGAATCAGTCTGTCTCTAAGAATAGTTTCGCTAGGAAGAAAGAGTATTCTTGGTCATTTGTCAGATTTAGTGACTCCTCGGGTTTGCAATATTGGATGATAAGTATTTCTTGGGTACATATGTATTTTTTTATGCCTTTTGCGTGCAACTAAATCTCTGAGATTATTGTGTTTCTTTGTTTTTTTTCCCAGGTTCTTGGAGTTGATAAAAATGCCAGTCAGCGGGAAATTCAAAAGGCTTTTCACAGGTGCGTGTACAGAAATATCCTGCAGTAAATACATGTTTACTATCTGAGTGTATTTTTGGTGGTTCTGAGTGATCTGACCAGTGTGCAATCTGATTTCAGGTTATCTCTTAAATATCATCCTGATAAAAACAAAAATAAGGGTGCTAATGAGAAGTTTGCTGAGATAAACAATGGTATTGCATTTTATTTCATTATGAACTGTACTTTACTCTGGAATTTTATACAGTGGCCTTTTTTGTTAAATATTCCTGTTTTCTTTTACTGGTAGATTGGAAGGTTCAATGAGGTATACTATGTTTGTTTCACTAATATGCTAAATAAGTCGAGAACAGCGAGAGTGTTGCCAACAAACATAAGATGTCTCTAGAACTTTAGTACAGTTATGGCCTAGTTTGGTTGATCATGATTTCGATATCTTCTTTCTTCCTTTATTCGTAATGATAGTATACCTTTTTCCTCTGTGTTCTGTCAAGTATGAGGTTATAGTTGGTCAATTCTACCTTGTATCGGATTATTTCCAGTTGTAGAGCATCTTTATTTCTCTCCGTATCGTTTCACGGTTCTAGTTGAAGTATATGACTATTCAGTTTCACATGCTGCTCCAGAAGGTTGTTACTTCAACTCTTTTTATAGAGGTGAGATTTAATGGGAATAGCGGAGAATGTAATTGATCACGACGAAATTGTTGAATGACAGAAAGAGCACCAGGGTTAAATGGAGAAACAATTGGAATATGAACCTGACCTGGAACTATAATGAATCTCTCATAACCTTGCTACTGATATCTTTTGTGTTTTGGATGAGCCATCTATTATTTAAGGCCTTCTAACCATCTAGATTTACTTTTTCTTTCCTCAGAAATATGTTAAGTCGCCTCACCAGCAGACTCACATGTTTACTTTCATCCTCACGCAATTTAGTTATGCAGACGATGATTCAGGATCATAAACCCAGCTTTTATATTGCTAATGAGTTAGGAACATTCTTTTGTATGTGTGGTTATTAGGAGAACCTTCTCTATATTATAGAACTAGTTGTAGTCTGGCATGTGTATTTGTTATGTCAAAGTCTAGATGACGTTTTTTTGTTTTTTGTTTTTGGCCAGTACATTTGTCGCCTACTGAAGGGGGATTTTGATTGATATGAGGCTGATGAACCTAGGAAATCACCCTACTGCATATTATTACATGCATGTGGCAATACATGATGTTATTTGCCAACTGGAAATAAACTTTGTTCTTTATTGCTTAACATCGTTTTCCACTTGATGGGTCTGAATTATTATAACTTATTTGACATGAACTTTTGCATACGCTTTCCTTTCCAGCTTATGAAATTCTATCAGATGAAGAGAAGAAGAAGAACTATGATCTCTATGGTGACGAGAAGGGAAATCCAGGATTTGGTGGAGGGAATTTCGGGAACAGTGGAGGCAATTTTGGGAATGGTGAGGGTTACACCTACTTCACCTCTGGTGGCCCTGGTGGTGGTGGTTCCTTTACCTCTGGTCCTGGTGGGTGGAAGACAATGGGTGGCCAGGGAAATACAAAATCATTTTCATTCTCCTTCGGTGGAAATGATGGTGGTAGTGGGAGTCCATTTGGTTTTGACTTTGGTGATATGTTCAACTTATTTGGTGGTGGCATGAAAGGTGGGAATCAACAAGGTGGTTTCAGTGGCGGGAATAATTTTGGTGGTTTCACTGATTCAGGCGGCACAAAATCTGGGTTTGCTTCTTCTGGGGTTGTAAAAGATATTAACTCACAGTTCTTCGATAAACACATAAAAGATAAAGGATTGACGTGGCTTTTATTGTTCTATACACCTTCTGCAAGGGGATATCATGTTCTTGAATCTATAGTCGAGGATGTTGCCAACTCTTTACAGGGAGCAGTGAAGGTAAGTTTCACATAATTACCTGTTTCGGATGCTTCCTACATAAGTACGCATTTAGCTGGAAGTTGCTTTTTTGCTTCTTTTCATATATATTTTTTTGACTATAGTTCTCAAAAAATGTTCTTGTCCAGGCGGGTAAAATAAATTGTGTGACCGAAAAGACTCTTTGTAAAGATATTGGCGTATCACCTTCAAAATCAGCTAATTTGTTTATTTATTCATTTAAAAGTGGTGAAAGAGGGACGTTGGTGGAGTACACTGGTGAGTCTGATGCCAGGACACTGAAGTTTTTTGTTCAGGAACATCTACCAAGATTTTCAAAGCGAGTGGATCTACGTCAGTTCGATTTTTCTTCAAGTACCAAAGAGAACCTCCCACAAGTGCTACTTCTCTCAACAAAAAAGGATACCCCAGTAATGTGGCGTGCACTCAGTGGCTTGTATCACAAGCGATTTGCTTTCTACGATGCAGAGGTAATCCTGAGCTTTGCTGCTGGTTTTTTAATCCAATCCAAATATCATTTTAAGAGCCAATATAAAGGGTAGATTTTGTTGTTGTAGGTTCATCATGATACTTCACATCCCATGTTGAAGAGGTTAGGGGTGAAAGCATTTCCTGCCTTGGTTGGTAGGCTGGTAAACGGCGAAGAGCATGTTTTGAAAGAAGGGATTTCAGTAAAAGATTTAAAATCTGGCATTAGCGAGTTAAGAACCTTACTCGAAGATTTTGAAAAGAAGAATAAGATGGCTTCCAGTCGAGCAAAGAAGGCATCTAAAGAGGACTCTCAGGGGAATTCTGTTTCTTATCTCACTGCTTCGAATATGGATAATGTATGCGGAGATAGAACTGCTGTGTGCATCATAGGCATCTTCAGGTCATCTAAAGTGAAGGAGAAGTTAGAAGCCACTTTATCTGAGGTGAGCCTTTCTTTCTCATCGTTAAATATAATACCTTTGTTATAACTTGCCTTTATTATAATTTGGGTTATTTGCACTTAATTATTCGAAACTTACTCCGCTTTTAACTTTGATACCGAAAGATCTTCCCCCCAAGCAATATCCCAAAGTTTGCCTTTATTTTTAACTTTGGTGACCCATAGTTTTTTTGCCCTAAAAATACCCCAATGTTCATCAAAATTTAATTTTGACAAAACTTCAATGAAAACTTGAATTGAACTTTGGGGTATCAAAGTTAAAAATGGGGTATACCTTAGGTATTTAAGTGCAAGTATTATAATTTTCCTTTTGAGCGGGGAATTCTTCTATGAGCACTTTGTATAGGCAGTTTAAGATATCATGGGCATCCGAGATATTTGGTGCTGCTTATGATATGTGTGTATGCTAGAATGTAACATTTACCATTGGCTTCTATCCTTTTAATGATTATCTGATTGTTTTTCTTTGCATCCAGATCTCTCAGAAGTCATTAGTGAGGCGACATAATCTGGGCGATGGTTCAAGAGATTCCATCTCTTACTGTTTGTTGGATGCAACCAAACATTCGTCTTTCCTATATTCGTTCGATAAGTCTGGATACAAGTATTTGGACAAGCTTTTGGTGGCTTACAAGCCAAAGAAAAGGAAATTTGCAGTTTATACTGGTGAGGTAACAATGGAGGAAGTGGAGAAGTTTGTGAGCTCGGTTCTTAGTGGGGATGTTCGTTTTTCAAATGTTCTGCAAAAACCAGTGCTCAGATGAGCACTTGAGAGAGATTATAGTATACAAATATCCGGAAAAGAGAATTTTTTTTGTCATTTTCTGTATATAAGAGTGCTTTTAAACCAATGAAAATTTGTATGTATATCTGTGTGTACAAATATGTAGCTTACTTAACAGAGGAATGATAGGTGTTGACAATTTATCAGAGGCTGCTACCTACGCTGGTGATTGTTTAAGGTGTGGTTACCTTGGATCAGACATTTGAAGAATAAAACAAATTGAGTGGAAATAGAGTAAATGAGAATTATTATTGGTCGATAATTTGATATTTGATGCATCAATTTTGTAGAGCGTTTCTTGTACGCTTCTCAATATTCATTTTTTTTTGCCGTATCCAACTTTCAACCTGCATCAATCATACTCCCTTTAAAAGCACGAGTTAGGAAAAATCCTTTTTAGACAAATATACCCCTATAAAGTTTAAACTACCCTATCTATAATCAAATTCATAGAAGGTTGTTGCGGATGATATGAAATTCGATATCACGAAATAGAGATACCCCATATATTAATAGATATATACCGGATGAATAGATAGACTAAATAATTATCATCCGCTGTCACTTTTAATGATAAAAAATTCTTATCTGTTACTTTAATAATAGAGATACCCGATATATTAATAGATATACCGGATGAATAGATAGACTAAATAGTTATCATCCGCTGTCACTTTTAATGATAAAAAATTCTTATCTGTTATTTTAATAGATATATTAATTCTTATCTAAAGAGTATTTGATATATATTAATTCTTATCTGTTACTTTATATATCCCCGATTGGTAACTTTGTACACAAATTTTTTTAAAAGAAATAAATTTCCGTAACACAATTCAAATCCTAATAAAACTCTAATTATGACTATTATCCTATCACATGCAATACCTCATGCCTATATATAAACTAATAAATTACACAATTTTCACACTATCTTCATCTCCTTCAACTCCTTCAACATGTATGTTTCTTTTTTATATTTTTATTTTATTTTCATGATTTCATGATTAATCTTTAAAAATATTGTGTATTTTATTTAATGGTGATATTTGTTTAACACTGCAATTACTTTTTATGGCAATTGATATTATTTTAAAATTTCTTCAATTTTCATGTAGAATTTAGAGGATTAAAGATTTGATTGTGTTCTCCCATCTATCAAGGTAAATTTTCATGTACAATTAGGTTTTGTTTCTTAATTGAAATTTTAGTTACAATGATTATTCCCAGATATGTTTATTTTAGTAAATTATATGGATTTTGTTTGGTTAATATTATTTGATTTGCATGAATATTTGCGTTTGTTAGGTTTTTCTTTGGTTTGAGACGCTTAGATTGCTTTGTTTACTTGTATACTAATCTTAATGGTGAAACCTGATAGTCCATGATCTCTAGCCCTAAGTCTATCATCTCCATCTCTTTCCAAAAAACTGAGGTTTTATTCTGTTTTCGATACAGGCAGTTGACTGTGGTTGTTTATTACTTAATAGCTTGATGCTAAAGAAGTAGGCCAAAAACTCAATAGATTGTGCAAAGAAAAATTTCACATGTGATAAACCTATTCTCCTTTACAAGTAAAAGCACCAACCAGTTGAAAAGGGGAAAGTCAAAGCAATAAATTAAACATTTACAGTTCTCAGTATCTTTACACAATATCAGATAGGTGCTAAGGTACAGAAAGTCTCTAAAATATCTCATTACATTAATATCGGATAGAGCTTGATGGATATATTACAAGGAAACCCATATGCAAAGTTCCTTCGCAAATTGAATGATTATCAATCTTTTGAAGAATTAAAGATACTAATAAATAGTAACGTTACACTAGATCAACATGTTTACAACTCACCAACAGCAGATCAGGTGGCTGCAATCTGGGTTGAAGGAAATAATGACAATGCACCATTTGAGAGAGAGATTATTGTCCATGCACACTCAGGAGGAAGACATCAAGTGAAACACTATTTTGGCTGTTATGATCCACTACAGTATCCCTTACTCTTTTCAAATGGAGAGGTTGGATGGCATCAAAATATTAAAAGAAGGGATAAAAGGGATATCAGAGCTGACAATCAACAAAGAACTATAATACCTACTTTAATATCTCCACCTACCTTCACATCTGCAGAAGACATATTTAACCGAGAAAATAAAGGTAAATTTTAATTCACATTTCTAAGTAATATTATTATATATGAACATAGATTAACGCCTAAATTTACAGGCGTCAAGGCACCAAAACCCGGAAAAATCTATTATTATATATGAACATAGATTAACGCCTAAATTTACAGGCGTCAAGGCACCAAAACCCGGAAAAATCTTATGTCGAGATTATTATTGTCATAAGCTCCAGATAAGAGACACACGACAATCTTTTATACTTACATCAACAGATCGTTTATTCCATCAATATGTTGTTTGCCTAACGTTACATCTGATCATATGAATATTGTTAAATCTTATTTTCTAATCGGTAACTTACATTAAAACACTAATAACTATCAGAATGGCTTTTTATGATGATTCCCTGTTTACATATAATATATATATTAGTATTAATTAATTATATTTTCCATGCATTGATCTCTGGTGTTAATAATATTTGCAGGGTAACAAAATACAAGCAGTAATGTACGGAGAGACTATCGAAAAGTTTATAGATATGCTTCAAAAAAATCAAATTATTTTCATTTCAAATGGAGAAGTGAAAAGAATAAACCCAGCTTTTCCAAGTATCCACAAGTCACTTGAATTAGTACTAACAAAAGACGTATCGATCAAAGAAGCACCAACATGATTCCACTTGGAGAACATATTTAACAACTTTGTCCAATTTGAAGAAGCATTTTCTATGAAAGATGCAACAAAAATTAGTAAGTACTTACAAACTTCTTACTTAAATCTTCAATACAAAATGAGACATTAATCTACAGAATCATAATCTTTTTATCAAAACACTTGCAGATATTCTTGCAATAACAACTAATGTTAAGCCAGCGATCAACTATATTACAAGACACAACAAACCAGACACTAGGAGGGAAATCACGCTTATGGATATGAGGTATATTCATGTTACTTATTTCCAATATCATAAGAGAAAAAAAATATTAACATTCTTTCCTTTTCATATGCAGTGGAATGCCAACGTGTGCAACTTTATTTTGATATTTAGCTACAAATGAAGGATCAATTTTTGAAGCAGAAATCAAATATAAACCTGTAATAGCATTATCAGATTTTAAAATCTCTATATATCAAGGTATATAAATTATTGCTGAAATTCTTATTAAAGATAGCTAAACATAAAATTACTCCTATAATTTTCTCATTTTTGCAGGAGATACAAGCATATCGTCGCAAATTATTTCAACATTATGTATCAACCCAAAAATAGAACTAGCTAGCGAATTAAGAGAATGGTAAGCAGAACAAGAATACTTTCATATAACATAATAATGGAATATTATTATATTTTAATCTAATATGCAGGTTTCAATTGGAAGAATCTGCAAAAGCAAAAGGATCTCCATCGACGCTTTTTAAAAATGCCAAGGAAATTCATATTAGTGATATTATGCATAAGTCACATAATTCGATATAGGTACAATATTATAACATATTCTTATCTACAAAGTTAAATCTAACTAAACTTTGTTAGTATACAGGCACAGTATTGCACATTTAAGGCAAAGATAACTAATATTTTAAATAGGCTTGAGCCATGGTTCTATGCTTGCAAAGGCTGTGACAAGAAGGTTGATAAAGATGTTAGTAAAGAGTGTCTGAATGCCAAATGCCGCAGAATCATTGATGACCCAGTACCAAGGTTAAGTAATATATATTTTTTAATGCCATGAACATATTAAAATACAATACTAATTGTCTTTAGAAATTAACAATGAAAAATACAGGTACTTAGTTAAGATTCTCGGGGAAAATGGCACGGATAATGCAAGAGTAACACTCTTTGACGCAGCAGAAACTCTTATTGCAAAGCAGAAACATTCATTACAGAAAATAAAGAGGTAATTCCTAACTCTATTCAAGTAGTAAATTAGAAAATAAACAAATTCATAAGTATTTATATAACATTTGTTCTCATTGCAACAGAAAAATAATCAAAGTCCATATTTCCAAAAAATTGTTTTGACCATCGGAAAAACATTCAACTTCCTGGTGAAGTTAGATGAAAAGACAAAAGATGAACGAGGCGAAGGCAATATAATAGCACAAGAAATTCAACTCCAGCCTGATATTACAATCGACGTAGATGATGAAGATGCTACTCTAGAGTTGCCCAGAAAAAAGATAAAGGTGGAGAAAGATTGATCTTCGTTCAATTAGAAATTTTCAAGAACAATATTTTTAATCATTTTATATAACAACTTATTTTTTGATTACAATTAGGAATTTTTATAAGGCATTTTCATGCAGAGTTATTAGTAGTTTTGTATGCTTATGTGATTGCTTACATCACATAAAATTACAATTTGATATTTAACCATTTTGCTATATTTTATTATTGTCTATGGATAGCGCAGCATGTGATCAATCATTTAAGATATAAATGTGGCCTCTTTAACCAATTGGCAAAGAATTATTGTTGTGATGAATTTGCTTGGGGTTGTCACAAACCTCAATATTCTTTGTTTTCAAAAAAAAAACTTGGCTTACTAATTATTTTGTTGAGATTGTTGCATAAAATTACACTTTGATATTTAACCATTTTACTATATTTTGTTAATGTCTATGGATAGCGCAGCATGTGATCAATCATTTAAGATATAAATGTGGCCTCTTTAACCAATTGGCAAAGAATTATTGTTGTGATGAATTTGCTTGGGGTTGTCACAAACCTCAATATTCTTTGTTTTCAAAAAAAAATTGGCTTACTAATTATTACTTGTTGAGATTGTTGCCATGTTGAATAAGGGACCAAATTTGATCAAGATTTACTTTCATACTTTAATTAAGTTCCTGTTAGGTGTTAGTGGTGGTGATCAATTAAAAATTCTTAGAACAAAAATAATTTACAAGTTTGCAGTAAATCAAACAATTATCTTAGCTTTTTGAGTCAAAAAATATTTGAATGAACTTAAATTTTTGAAATATTTTCTACGTTACTATAACTAAAATTCATAATAACAATTACAATATCCCAGATACTTATATTCATCAAAGTTTAGCTTAAATTCCTTTACATTTTTTTTAATATTTAAATAAAATACTAATAAATCTTCTAATTCAATTATACATATTTGAACTTAAGATAAATCTCACTTATTTAAAGTAATTAAATAAATATAAAACAATATTTTTTAAATATTTAACCATGTACATTGCACGTGCATAAAAACTAGTATAATAATAACGATGACTCGGTGTTACGATGACAATGAGATGCTTAGATATATTCGTAGGTAATGGTAGAGACTTGTCTCAATGATGTCTTCATGCAACTCTTTCTGAGAGAATATCTTGATGTAATTACGAGTTCATTGACATGCAAATACCCAATAATTATCTTGCCTAGTTGCGTTATAAGTGGATGTGAGCCGTTCGAATCGCGGACCAAACTGGCCCAACCCGTTTTGGGTCAAGGCCCGACCTAGCCCATAATGGGTTGAGACCAATTTGGCCCGTGATATACCCGGGCTGCGGGTTAAACTAGGCTTCACTCTAAATCTATTGACAAGAAGAAGGCCCGGCCCACGTCCAAACCGGCCCGGCCTAGTATGACCTGACCTGTCTTAGGTGATAGTTATATTTCACGTAATTTTAGTAGCAACTTAATCAAAAATTACAAACCCTAAGTGTTCCAGTTGTAAGTTTAGTAGTAATAGAGATTTTCTAAGTTCTATTAGTATTTTGATAAAAAATTTTAGTCATTTTGATTTGCTACTTTTTTGTAAATTTTTTGTCCTTTGAGATAATTCAATCACCAATTATAAATTTATAGGGTTTAAACTTCTCCAAAAGATAAAATATAGGCTTCGCTCTTTAAACTATACATGCTAATCTAGCAAAAATTCTTGAAAAGGAAAAAATTGAACAGGAAAAATGCGGGCCGACTCCCAACCGGAATAACCACGGGCTGAGTCAGACCTAGCCTAGCCCCATGCGGGCTGTGGGCCGGGCTAGGTCTAGCCCTAGATTTGGCGGGCTAGTTCATAAGACAAGCCCGATTGGCCTCACTCTATCCTATGAAGTAAATACATGTACAAACAAATAAAATTATCTACAATAGAATATACAATTATGGATGTCCAAACGATAAATTATTGGCTGCTACAGTAAATTATTTCATGTTTTAAATTTCTAGTTTAAAACATGAATCAATTAGTGTTTTAATACTTGAGGATACCCTTATTATTATTGTTTGCAGTTGTCTGCTACAGTAAACCGAATCATTTTTTAATTGAGTCATGTTATAAATTTCTAATTTCTATGTCAATTTGAGAACTTGTTAAAATCTAAATTTGTAGAGGCTCAAATGTTCCTTTTTTCTATTTCTAAATCTCTATTACTTGTGGTAGAATGAAGGTTGCGAGGTGATCGGTGATGAAAGGGAGATTATTTTGGTGCAATGAGTTGGTAGGAGAAAATGCATTGTGAGAGACTTGATGAAGGAAGGAGGACTCATCTTGATAATTTATGCGCTCACCATGAACTTTATTCAAATTCTAATTATTCTTGGTTTATCGCTTCACTGTTTTAGGTCTTTGAGTAGGTTTTCATTTGTTAGATTTGCATTTCAGTTTAGAGTTGTAGGATGTAGAGAAGTTGGGAACCTTGTAAATGGTCTAAACTAAATGTCATTGAATTTATTGACAAAAACTTGCATCGAACATAAATTATTTTTTAATTGATAATTAAGTTAATTTCTTATTTATGATGGTAATTATTTGTTTCATTTGAATGATATTGTGTATTGAAATAAATGATTTGAAAATAGATGAATACCATTGCTACAATTGGATGCGAGAATGAGCAGTAATATTTTGGTGAATATACCTTTTTTATACCCTATAGCAAAGGTTTTCTTTTGTTAATACATCTTAGCGGTGGTTAGAATTTTGCTGATGTAGATATTTTATTTTTTTAAATAAATCTTATAGCAATGGTTGCCTTTTGTTGTTAATAGACTATAGCAACGGTTAGGATTTGCGGATGTGGATTTATTATTATTTTATAAAAATTAATTTAGTAGCAACGATTGTTATATTTGCAACGGGGTTAAATTATTATAATAAGCTAATTGCAACGGCTTTAATAGTAATGTATTATTTGCATTGGTTTTAACTGTTATTAATGTATTAGAAACGGTCCAAACCATTACTAAGAGGCCTATAAGCAACGGTTGGAACCATTGCTATAAGGCACTTTTGTAGTAGTGATCCAAATCTGTTCCCATCTAGTTAATGTATGACTACATTAATCCTATGTTAAAGTCAGCAGCAGCAACTATGCCAATATTAACTAGCTACCCTGCTACAGTAATTACTAACTACAGACTCACCAATCTCTATTGTAGCAACACTGTAGCAACAGTACACACCTACCACAAATCACTTATATATAGCCCCCTCAGCCTTAAGTTGAAGGTATCCTTGTAGCAACAAATTCCAAGTTAGCAAGAAATATAAAGAGAGGAAAATAAAAAGGGATAGTGAGGAAAAATAGTAGTGTGTTGTAATAGAGTTTGGTAGTTTGTAGTAGATAGAGTGTTTGTATTAAAGAAAGTATTGAGTGTTGTATCACTAAGGAAATAATAATAAAATATTTGACACAACGCGAAAATTATAGCCTCGAAATCCACCAAGGGTGTTCTCTGAATCCACAAAGAACGATCTCCGAATCTACGAAGAACTTTGAATCCACGAAGAAAATATTAAAAGAGAAATTTTATTGATAAAAAGTTATTCTCCTTTGGGGTTACATGACTCTTCTTAAATTAAAAAACAAACAAGACTCCTAGTAAGACTAGAATTATAAAAGTAAAAAGTATCAAATATGACTCCTAGTAAGACTAGAATTACAAAAAAGAAAAGAAAGTGTCAAATTCTATCCTAAAAGGACTCCTTATAATTGAGAAAACAAATCATGAATCAAAATTGATTTTGTTTCCTAATCTAATTTGACTCTAAAATTGAATTTATTTCCTAATTTATATTTCCTAATCTAAATAGACTCTAACTCAGATTAAGCATCCTACATCAGTCTTCCTTTGTTGAAAGAAGCTCGACCCCGAGTTTATATTTGTTAGAATAGTAGCTTCATTGATAAATAATTTTCTTCTCTTGCAATGATCAGCATCCACCTTGTATTTAGTATTGATTTTCTCCATTTGTTCTTTTACCTCCTCTGCTAGGACTTCTTTTGTATCAAACTTGGGTATGAATTTTTTTCATGACAAGTGTATGTAACTGACAGCATGTGGCTCTGTAATTGACATGAAAAACTCATCCAAATATTTTCCTTGTTGCTTCCCATATTCTAGTGTCGATGGTATCATCTCACTATTGTTAAAATTATCGATGATTATTGCTTCAAAAAAATAATTTTCTTCCTCATACTCCATATATAATTCTTTCATCTCCTTTATCCCAAACTCTCGCTAAGTAATGCACTCATACCATCAATTGTCTCACTCTCTAATTTATCTTTCTCCGCCAAGTGGCATGCACGCTCATCGGCCACCGGAACGGCGAACCAAGCATCCCGTGCACTCATCAGCCACCTCTAATTGGCTCGCGCACTCATCAGCCAGTTCCAAGTGGCCCACATACTCACCACTCATCAGCCACCTCTAATTGGCTCGCGCACTCATCAGCCAGTTCCAAGTGGCCCACATACTCACCGATCACCGCTAAGTGGTCCGCACGCTCATCGTCCACCGGAACGGTGAACCAAGTGTCCTGTGCGCTCACCGGCCACCTCCAATTGGTCCGCACGCTCATTGGCCACCGTCAATCGATCCGCGCGTTCACGAAACACACAAAGCGAATCGGTGAAGCATACCAGTCAGCGAAATGACGAAATACGCGTAAAAGATGCAACAAGTCAAAACCTGGAAACTAGAATAGCTGCTAGCGACCGAGTCATACCAAATTGGACTCGGCCAGGGCCAACCCCCACCAATGGGTGGCTCGCCTTGGCCGGCCCGCCAGCCCCAAACGACATGCTCGTACGTTAAATCCGAAAATACGTTTTGAAGGTTTTTGACGGGCTCTCATGTGATTTCTTCTGTTCTAGAGGTTCCTAACGGCCTAAATGTCATCTCTAAACGTGGTTATAAGGTTGTTAATTGAAGATAAGGCTGAATCCATCGTTCTTATCCAAAGACCCCCCAACCGAAGCCTATAAATACAAGTTTGGTGGCTCATTTCTAGATATCTGAAAATCAAGAGGGCGAAGTGCTGTCAAATTGGAGAGTGAAGCACGAATTTTAGAGAGTTAGCAGATCTTAGCGAAGTTCCTCAATAAAAAAAAGAGAGTTCGAGAGATCTGAGACTTATTTTCCCATTTTCCTTCGGATTAAGCTTAGTCTTAATCTCGAGAAGAATCGTAATCTTGCTTGGTCGGGATTACCACTTCTGCGATTACTTCCTTCGTGAAGTAGGAGCTTTGATTAACTTTTTCCGTTAACCGGATCTGATCCGCGGCGGTCCATGGACTAACGCGTCCCCGGCACAGGCGAAGTTCCCACGCAAACAACAAGAGATAAACTGCTGTTGTATGTAGTTTGACAAGAGTTGTAATCTTTATTTGCATTGTATAAGGAGATCTTATAAAAAAATCGATTTTTCTCTTTTTTCGAACTTGTAATCGATAAACGGTTGTAATGAGTTCGTTGGCAATGAAATCAACTTTTGACACAAACAGTGCTAAATAGAGTTTCATAAAGCACAATATAATGTGAAAAGAATCTTCTAGTATAGAAATTTCTAATTTTGCATATTACATTTTTTTTCCGTCATGGCTTCACTAATGGATACAATAAAATCTATTTCTATCTTTTTAGAGAAGAACTTGAAGAGAGTTTGTAAATGTAACTTCTGACAGGGAGCTCAAAGGTTCAAGGCATTACCATAACCAATATAATGAGAATAATTTCCTACTTATATTGTGATGCGTCGGTAGAAATCCACCTTATACTAAAAGAAAAAACACCATGGCAATATTTTGCAAACTAATGGCAAGAATGAAGAACTGCATTTAGCTCATTTGCTTCACGGAGGGTTGTGGTTATTTTGAGGTCATGAGATCCTCCATCAATGTCTTCGGGTCGACTCCAACTGGTCTTTGTTAGCGCAGAGATGTTGATCGGAATGCTGTCAGACCAAATTAAAACACCTCATTAAACTATTAGTTAACTGAATAAAGAGAAAATGTTCATAATTCATGATAGGGATTAGTTACCTGCGGAAGAGCTTAGTCGGGTCGTTGGACAATCTTTGTCCATATTATCAGAACAATAGGTTGTGTGGACCCTTCTGTCCATAAAAGGTCACACCGAATTGAGAATTGATTTGGCCTACAATATTCAGAAGTTCGCCAATTAGATTTGGATCAAATTTTTTTGCACTCTTTAAATACTTATTTCGCACAAATGCACATTGATATATAGATTAAAATCTTGACAAGAATGTGGTACACAAGGAGGAGGAGGTATGCTATTGAATAGCCCTCCTTTGTTCACCATATGAAGTGTTATTTCCTTCAGAGCATGCACAATATTTGATTGAGCAGATTATAATGGGGAAAAAAAGGGAAAAAGTTGCATGTCATAGCTTGAGCTAATATGGTTGTAATAAAGCTTGATATTTATACCATAAGAAACTGCAAAAAGTTGACTTATGCAGACGTTAAATATAAGTTCTTAAGGAGTTAGTCTGTGCAGTAGGAGTTCCATTTTCTGGAATGATTGGTAACAAGCGCTATCCCTATTTACTTTGAGAAAGTTGAGAAAAATCTTCTGTTGTATAAAATTGACATATTTCTTGAACTGTTGGGGCAAACATTTTGCTAAAGAATAGATTTAAGATACTTTTAAAATTTAATAATTTATGAAATTTGTTTCACTTTTAATCTAATAGTATTAACAAATGAGCTTTTCTTCCTCTTTGTAAGTTAAGTACGTTAGGTGCCATTCTATTCAGCTAATTTCAGAAATTAATTTCTTGAGGCATTGAAATTTAGAAGGTGCATGTTGGGGATTCGAAATAATCAAATCAAATCCGTACCCTTCTGGATCTTGTGTTTGAGAGTTGAGCAAGAAAGAAATTCACCACAAATCAAAGATAAAAACTTGTAGGAAAGTAAACAAGAAAGAACACACCAGATTTAACGAGGTTCGACAACATGCCTACGTCCTCGGGAGCCACACCACACAATTTTTTGATTACATGAAGAAGATTACAATGCTTGCAATTGGCCTCTCTCTCTCTGAGATTTCTAATCTCAAAGAGCCCTCAAAACCCTCTTTTTCCGTGCTCTTTTTCTCTTTTAAACCCTAAAGGGACGTGTTTCTATTTATAACAAAACACAATCTCAAACAGATTAGGATTCTAAAACGAGTCTGCCACACCCTGATATGACAGACACCACACACATGGCAGACATGGCAGATTCTGTCACACCAGGGTGTGGCAGACACCACACCCATGGCAGACAGGACAGATTCTGCCACACCAGGGTGTGGCAGACACCACATCCATAGCCTGTCTTGAATTTTTATGCGATTGTTGATTTTAATTCTAGGTTTGGGTCTCCACTCTCAAGACCAATAATCTCCCACTTGGAGATCAAACCACCATCAATGAGCTCTCCCGAACTCCGCCTTCTTCGCAAGCATCTTCTCCTACTTGGAAAAATCCATTCTTCAACCATCAACATCCGGGCGATCTCGCCGATCCTCGTAGTGTGGCTCCGCCTTCGTCTTCTACTCGTGAAGGACAACTGAAGTTATGCACAACTTCAGTTTTTCAATGGTGACTGTCTTCGTCAACATGTCCGTCAGATTTTGACTCCCCAAAATCTTCATTAAATGTAACTTTCGATCTTCAACTAACGAGCGTATAAAATGGTATTTGACATCGATGTGCTTCGTTCTGACATGATATAATGGATTCTTGGCAAGATGTATAGCGCTCTGATTGTCACAATAAAGAACTCATCTCCCTTGCTTTAAATCCAACTCTTCCAAGCACCCGTTCAACTAGATCATCTCCTTGCTTTTTTCGGTCACCGCGACATACTCAGCCTCGGTTGTAGATAAAGTCATAATATTCTGTAGACATGAGACCCAGCTCACTACTGTCGACGCTAAGGTATAAACATACCCCGTGGTGCTTCGTCTCGTATTATGATCACCGGCGAAGTCTGCATCAACGTATCCATGCAGCACCAACTCCTTCCTCCTGAAACATAGTGGTTTATTTGTTGTTCCCCTCAAGTACCACAATATCCACTTCACGGTCTCTCAATGCTGCTTCCCTGGATTTCTAGCAAACCTGCTCACAACTCCCACTGCATAGGCGATGTCCGACCTCGTGCAAACCATCGCATACATGAGACTCCCAATGGCCGAAGTATATGACACCCTGCTCATATGCTCTCTATCTGCATCTGTCTTAGGCGATTGCTCTTCAGATAGCTTGAACTGACTTCCGAGGGACGTGCTAACAACTTTAGCATTCTGCATGTTGAACCTCTTAAGTACCTTCTTAATGTATTTAGCTTGGTTCAATCTCAATTTCCCTCCAGCTTCATCCCTACTGATTCGTATCCCTAGAATCTGCTTCCCTGCACCCAGATCTTTTATTGCAAACTCCTTTGCTAGCTGCTTCTTCAAACTGTTTATCTCCTCTAACCATGGTCCTGCTACTAACATGTCATCAATATATAATGACAAAATAATGAAACTGGACTCAAACCATTTAAAATAATAGCAATGATCCGAATTGCATCTTTTGTAGCCATTGTTCTGCATGAAGTTATCAAACTTCTTATACCATTGTCTCAAAGGCTGTTTCAAACTATATAAGCTCTTCTTGAGCTTGCACACCATCTCTTCCTTTCATTCTTTAATGAAGCCAACAGGCTGCTTCATATAGATTTCTTCATCCAAGTCACCATGAAGAAAGACAATCTTCACATCTAACTGCTCAAGAAAGATGTCTTCTGCAGACACCAAACTCAATACCACTTTGATGATTGTGAGTTTCACAACAGGGAAAAATATCTCAGTGTAGTCCACTCCTTTCCGCTGTTGAAACCCCTTCACTACTAATATGGCCTTGAATCTCTTCTTTCCATCACTCTCTTGCTTAACCCAGTAGACCCATTTGTTATGTAAGGCCTTCTTCTGTGCAGGTAGCTGGAATAACTCCCATGTCTCATTAGTGAGTAGAGAATCCATCTCCTTCTGCATTGCATGCTCCCACTGCTTAGATTCACTCACTTACATTACCTCTTCATAGCACTCCGGCTCACTGCTATCTGTCAACAATAAGTAGTCAAGAGATGAAAGATATTTCGGATTTGGTTTGGGTACCCTATATGACCTCCTAAGCTCCATGCCCTGGGTAGTTTCTTTTGTACCTGGAGCCTCCTCTATTCTCTGATAAGAACAAACATCATCACCTCTATCTGAAAGTTCCTCTATACCCATATACTTAGATCCATCTATATCTGAAATGCTGTTCCCATTACTTTGGCTATCCTTGACATCTTCCCTGTTCTTGTACATCACCTCCTCATTGAATATCACGTCCATGCTTCTGATGATCTTCCCGTTCTTCTCATCCCAAAGGTGATACCCGAACTTATCAATACCGTATCCAATGAATGTGCACTTCTGTGACTTAGCTTCTAGCTTGTCTCTGACATGGTCACTGATATGAATATAAGCCACGCAACCAAATACCCGTAAGTATGAGAGATTTATCTTTTTTCTACTCCAAACCTCCTTTGGAATCCTAAAATCTAATAGAACTGATGACCCGTGATTAATAAGGTAAGCTGTCGTATGCACCGTATGCGCCCAAAATGTCTTAGGTAGACCTGCATGTAATCGCATGCTTCTGACACGCTCTGTCAAGGTTCTGTTCATCCTCTCTGTAATGTCGTTCTGCTGTGGCGTCCCTAGAGTAGTCCTCTCTAAGCGAATACCATTCATAGCATAGAACCTCTTGAACTCCTTCAGCTCGTATTCTCCATTATTGTCTGATCTCAGATATTTCACCTCCAGATCTGTCTCGTTCTCCACCATGGCCTTCTACTTCTTAAAGATTCCAAACACCTCTGACTTATGCTTCATGAAGTAGATCCACACCTTCCTCGAGTGATCGTCGATGAAGATGACATAATATCTCGAACCACCAAAAGATGATACACTGGCTGGGCCCCATACACCTGTATGAATCAATTCTAGCTTCTGAGCCTTAGGTGACCTTCCACCCTTCTGGAAACTAACCATCTTCTTCTTCCCAAAGATGTAGTTTTCATAAACCCCGACTTCCACGGAGTCGATCCCGATTAGCTTTCCCTATGAATATAAGATCTTCATCCCATTCTCACTCATGTGCCCTAGCCTGTTGTGCCACAGATTTGTACTCTCTTTGCCAGCTACAATTGAAAGGGTGTCACTCATATGTAAGGTGAGGTAGAGAGTTCCTAATTTGTTGTCTCGAGCAACTATTATAATATCGTTAGAGATTTTTCACGAATCCCTTATGAATGTAGAAACATAGCTTTTTGCTCCAAGCTGTCCCACCGAAACAAGATTCCTCTTCAACTTTGGCACGTGTCTCACGCTCTTCAAGGTCCACTTAGAGCCCTTCATCTAAATCTTCAATTCACCCTTACCAATAATATTACAGGGCTCGTTATTCCCCAAATACACTTTTTCAAAGTCCCATGCTACATAGTTCTGGAGATGCTTTCTGTTAGCAGTGGCATGGAAAGATGCTCCTGAATCAATGACACAAGAATCCAAGTCACTATCCATAGCAAGGATCAAGGCATCCTGCACGATATGAGCCTCCTGTTCACCGACATCCTTCTTTGGACTCTTGCAGACTGAAGATATATGACCCTCCTAGCCGCAGTTCCAACACTTCCCTTTGATAGGCCTAACCTTCGAGTTCGACCTCTTTTTCACTGATTTCGACCGATTCCTGTTTTTCTGGCTTCCTTTCTTCTGGCTTCTGTCTCTTTACTTGAAACTTAGAGCTGAACCTAAACATTCTGATTCAGACGATTTCCTTCTAACCTCCTCGAATAGAATCATAGTAACCACCTCACTTAGCTTTAACTTTTCCTTCCCTGCCGAATTGCTAATTGCTATCACACAACCTGCCCAACTATCTAGTAACTGTGATAGTAGTAGAAGGGTCTGCACTTCGTCATTGAACGTGATGTCTACGGAGATAAGCTGATCAATAATCGTGTTAAACTCGCTGAGGTGCATCGTGAAGGACCATCCTTCTGCCATCTTGAGGTTAAAAAGAGCTTTAACGAGATGCACCTTATTTGCTGCTAACGGTTGCTCGTACATCTTCGCGAGCGCTTCTATAAGCCCCACCGTCGTCTTCTCCTTCAAAATATTGTGGGCTACTGATTTGGTGAACGACAACCGGAATTGCCCTAGAGCCTTCCTATCCAATATCTCCCAATCACCATCTGACTTCTCCTTCTTCTGTCCATTTTCCTTGCCCATCAACGGGCGATACAAGTCCTTCTGGTACAGATAGTCCTCTATTTGTGACTTCTAGTAGGTGAAGTCTGAACCGTCAAACTTCTCAATCTTAGATTTGATTTCCTCTGCCATGACTCTCTTTCTCACAAATTTGCTGAACGAAGTTTTGATACCAGTTGTTGGAGATTCAAAATAATCAAATCAAATCCGTACCCTTCCGGATCTTGTGTTTGAGAGTCGAGCAAGAAAGAAATTTACCACAAATCAAAGATAAAAACTTGTAGGAAAGTAAACAAGAAATAACACACCAGATTTAACGAGGTTCGGAAATGTGCCTACGTCCTCGAGAGCCACACCACACAATTCTTTGATTACTTGAAGAAGATTACAATGCTTACAATTGGCCTCTCTCTCTCTCTCTCTCTCTCTCTCTCTCTCTCTCAGATTTCTAATCTCAAAGAGCCCTCAAAACCCTCTTTTTTTTGTGCTCTTTTTCTCTCTTAAAACCTAAAGGGACGTGTTTCTATTTATAACATAACACAATCCCAAATAGATTAGGATTCTAAAACGAGTCTGCAACACCCTGGTGTGGCAGACATCACACCCATGGCAGACAGAGCAGACTCTGCCACACAAGGGTGTGGCAGACACCACACCCATGGCAGACAAGGCAGACTCTACCACACCAGGGTGTGACAGATACCACAACCATGACAGACAGGGCAAATTCTGCCATACCAGGGTGTGGCAGACACCACACCCATGGCCTGTCTTGAATTTTCATGCGATTGTTGATTTTGATTCTTAGTTTGGGTCTCCACTCTCAAGACCAACAGTGCAAAGAGGAGAATTAATTAACAAAATTATTTGTGAGAAAAAAAGAAGAGAAAAAGAAAAATGGAAAAATGAAGTATCAGTATTGTTTTTTTTACCTTTTGGACCTTTTACCATAAAATTTGGAAATGGGATCGGATCTTCATCCTGAACACAAAAAGCAATCTCAAATACAAGATTGCCTCCAATTTTTAACTCTCTTTTACTTCTCATTCCTATATCACATTGGGCATATATAAGCATGTATTCCTTTGCCAATCTTTATTTAATTTATAGATTTTCAAATGAGAATATATGGGCAAGTTATAAATAAATTTAAATGTTTCCATATTTACCATCCTCACTGTTTCAATGCACCTATGATAGTTGCTTAGATCATCTCTAACAGCTTCCCCATTTCCCACTTTTGGAGAATTTAGTTAGGATTTTGGTCGAACATATTCCCTATCTCATTCCCCAAAATAGAGATGAAGGAGAAAAAAATGGGAAAGCTTCCCCAAATATGTAGTATTCTCCAAATTTTTGGAGGAAAAAATGGATTCTTCAAAATGGGGAAGCTATTGGAGTTGGTGTAAAAATAATTTAGAGAATATGACTTTTGTTTCCTCATTTTGGAGAAAATTTTGGAGAAACTGTTGGAGATGCCCTTAGACATGCATGTAGTGCATTTCTAAATGCATTTCTTACTCATACTCTAATAACCTGGGCATATCTTCCATATCTTTCTGTGGTAATAATACAGATTTTGATGCATACATTTTGAAATATGTGGTGCTTATTCATGTACTAATGTCTTTGAATAAGCACCACATATTTCAAAATGTATGCATCAAAATCTGTATTATTACCACAGAAAGATATGGAAGATATGCCCAGGTTATTAGAGTATGAGTAAGAAATGCATTTAGAAATGCACTACATGCATGTCTAAGGGCATCTCCAACAGTTTCTCCAAAATTTTCTCCAAAATGAGGAAATAAAATTCATATTCTCCAAATTATTTTTACACCAACTCCAATAGCTTCCCCATTTTGATGCATACATTTTGAAATATGGGCGCATCAAATCTACTTTTCTTCTTGTGTACCTCAATTTCAACGAATTGAACCACTTATCACACACACATATCATTTATTGTCGCAATTATTCATAACAGATTGGTGCTTGTTTGTTCATTTTCTGAAATATGTTGTAAAAGGCTGCATTTTGTTCTGCCAAAAAAAAATATATGTATTCATCTTTTTCTCTTCAAAGCATTGGCTATTTTTATCACTTGTATACATGTCATAAAATTGATCATTATACTCACGTCTCATTTCTTGATTGTGCTTAAGTGGGAACAATTGCGAGGACCATATACAAGGACACTCCTTCCGCCATCTATTGTTTAGTATAAATACACATCCTTAACATTATGAAGAAATGGATGGCTGGCTGCCTGGCTGCTTGGCTTGGCCTCTTAACTTCTACAAAGAGTATTTATATGGTACTTTCTATTGAAAGCACGAATTCTATCAGTGCACCCGCATAGAATAGGGTGATCCATATCATTCACAGGTGGGCACAGGGTTAATTTGGGAATATATTCTGTTTATGGTGAAAACCACCCCACCTACATATGACACCCCCACTTTAGTCTTACATGGACTAGCGTGAAGAAAGATTAGTGGTTTAAATAGAGAAAAGCCCAAGGCCCAAGAGCAACTAGTGCTAGTAATTTTGCAAAGTGGATTTAGCCAAAATCGAGTTGCTCTCAGTGGGTCTCACGGCTTGCACGTGCCAACGGGCCTGTGGGCCTGGGATGTGACACTATAGGTTGGGTTTTGATAGGATTTTAATTCGGTATTGACCATATGTGCTGAATAAAACTAAAAATTTAGTATGCCTAGAACATCAGTTGAGAAAAGAGTGAAGCAGAGTGAGGGACATTTTTGATTGTTTAAAATAGCACAAGCCTTCGTTAGGGACAAGAAATAGCACACAAATGGAACGCCAAAAGTCCCTTTGCTTGTTTTCTCGTCAAGAAAGGTACTGACTCAAGCATTCGAGAGGCAATTTCGGGAAATAACCCTGACACTCACCTTCTTTTCTTCGTGTGCAAAATCTCTGTGTTGAAAAAAAAATGCAAATTTTCGATGGACAGTGCATCGGTCGACCGACCTCAAGATCTGTCGACCGACGAAACCTCCTGGAATTGTGTAAAGTTTCTGATCGGTCGATTGATAGGTGATCGGTCGACCGATGAGCTCGTGTGCATGTTTTTATACAGGTTATTGGTCGACCGACACATCACATTAGTCGACTGATAGCAGTCGGGTTGCCAGATCAGTTTTCTGATCTGTTTTGGCTTTGGATTTGATATAAATACGAACACACGTTTTCTAGGGTTTGAGAGAGAGAAAAAAGAGGTCATTAACAGAGATTATTTGATTGTTTGAGCACTTTGAGAGTGAGATTATTGTGAGGGAGTGAGAGATCATTGATTAGGGTTATTTTGAGTGTTTGTGAGAGTTGTAACCCGTTGTTTTTCTCCTCTATATAGTGAAATCTCCTCATCCTCTCCCCGTGGACGTAGGCAATTTGCCGAACCACGTAAATATCTGTGTTTGTATATGATTTTGGTCGTTCTCTTTATGAACCGTGCTCGTTGGCGTTCTCTTGTTAGTTGCTTACCGACTCGTGTGATTTGTGCACGCTTCCGCGGTCGCGCAACACTCTGTGGGAAATGTTGGTTCCCTAAGTTTTTACTAAAGTCTACTTGGTGTTTGTCTGATTACTCGAATTTGGTTGCTGGCTCAATATCAGATCACAACCTACAATTCCAATAGAACGGGCTAAATATTGATGTAGGCTGTAGGCCTTCCAAACTTTAGTTACTATGTGAAGGAATATAGGGAAAACAACAACTAAAAGATGGCTTACGCTTTGCCCAAGCTCTGGAGAACACGAGCGTTTTTTTTTTTTTTTTTTTTTTTTTTTTTGTTTTGGCCAATTCAGAGCCATCAACCAGGAGATAATTCATTTATTGACCATTCTTGCTGAAAAACCGGATCTATATTGGGCTAATTATAGGAATTAGATAAGTTGTAGCAAGAAGCTCATTAATGGTAGGCTCAATTTAGCTAGGCGTTCCATAAAAGACATTTTTAACATTGACGTGCTTCTTTTCCCCCGTCCATACTAAATGATGAATATTTAAAATCGCCAGTGAATGTCCTTAGTCCTTATCATGTCCTTAACTTCATATTGTTCCCATGGAAGATCAATTAGCATCAGGCGTGGTCGGGACAGTCCGGGCCAGGCCTGGACAGTCCGGGCCAGGCCTG